>NC_047118.1:38869905-39235240 GCF_902500255.1 Thalassophryne amazonica | reverse complement strand
TGCACTTATTACAAGTACCATTACTGCTAAAGGAGGCCGAGGAATAACTAAACATTTCACAACCAGAGCAGAAAAGTGCGGGAGAGACAGGAGAAGCCGCCATGCTAAATCGGCTAAGAGCTAGTAGCTACGCTAAGCTAGCGGATTCCTAAAAACACGCAAAGTGAATAATGTATAAATAATTTAGAGGTGATTCAGCAGAAGGAGTGCTTTAGTTAAGGCACCAGACAGGCCATGAAGCAACACAAGTAACGCACGACAACAGTGGTAAAAAATAAAATAGAAATCCACTGGACAGGCTGTGGAGCAGCACAGGTAACACACGACAACAGTGGTAAAAAATAAAATAAAAATCCACTGGACAGGCTGTGGAGCAGCACAGGTAACGCACGACAACAGTGGTAAAAATAAAATAAAAATCCACTGGACAGGCTGTGGAGCAGCACAGGTAACACACGACAACAGTGGTAAAAATAAAATAAAAATCCACTGGACAGGCTGTGGAGCAGCACAGGTAACACACGACAACAGTGGTAAAAATAAAATAAAAATCCACTAGACAGGCTGTGGAGCAGCACAGGTAACACACGACAACAGTGGTAAAAATAAAATAAAAATCCACTGGACAGGCTGTGGAGCAGCACAGGTAACACACGACAACAGTGGTAAAAATAAAATAAAAATCCACTGGACAGGCTGTGGAGCAGCACAGGTAACACACGACAACAGTGCTAAAAAATAAAATAAAAATCCACTGGACAGGCTGTGGAGCAGCACAGGTAACACACGACAACAGTGGTAAAAATAAAATAAAAATCCACTGGACAGGCTGTGGAGCAGCACAGGTAACACACGACAACAGTGGTAAAAAAAATAAATAAAATAAAAATCCACTGGACAGGCTGTGGAGCAGCACAGGTAACGCACGACAACAGTGGTAAAAAATAAAATAAAAATCCACTGGACAGGCTGTGGAGCAGCACAGGTAACGCACGACAACAGTGGTAAAAAATAAAATAAAAATCCACTGGACAGGCTGTGGAGCAGCACAGGTAACGCACGACAACAGTGGTAAAAATAAAATAAAAATCCACTGGACAGGCTGTGGAGCAGCACAGATAACACACGACAACAGTGCTAAAAAATAAAATAAAAATCCACTGGACAGGCTGTGGAGCAGCACAGGTAACACACGACAACAGTGCTAAAAAAAATAAAATAAAAATCCACTGGACAGGCTGTGGAGCAGCACAGGTAACGCACGACAACAGTGGTAAAAATAAAATAAAAATCCACTGGACAGGCTGTGGAGCAGCACAGATAACACACGACAACAGTGGTTAAAAATAAAATAAAAATCCACTGGACAGGCTGTGGAGCAGCACAGGTAACACACGACAACAGTGGTAAAAAATAAAATAAAAATCCACTGGACAGGCTGTGGAGCAGCACAGGTAACACACGACAACAGTGGTAAAAAATAAAATAAAAATCCACTAGACAGGCTGTGGAGCAGCACAGGTAACACACGACAACAGTGGTAAAAAATAAAATAAAAATCCACTGGACAGGCTGTGGAGCAGCACAGGTAACACACGACAACAGTGGTAAAAAATAAAATAAAAATCCACTAGACAGGCTGTGGAGCAGCACAGGTAACACACGACAACAGTGGTAAAAAATAAAATAAAAATCCACTGGACAGGCTGTGGAGCAGCACAGGTAACGCACGACAACAGTGGTAAAAATAAAATAAAAATCCACTGGACAGGCTGTGGAGCAGCACAGATAACACACGACAACAGTGGTTAAAAATAAAATAAAAATCCACTGGACAGGCTGTGGAGCAGCACAGGTAACACACGACAACAGTGGTAAAAAATAAAATAAAAATCCACTGGACAGGCTGTGGAGCAGCACAGGTAACACACGACAACAGTGGTAAAAAATAAAATAAAAATCCACTAGACAGGCTGTGGAGCAGCACAGGTAACACACGACAACAGTGGTAAAAAATAAAATAAAAATCCACTGGACAGGCTGTGGAGCAGCACAGGTAACACACGACAACAGTGGTAAAAAATAAAATAAAAATCCACTAGACAGGCTGTGGAGCAGCACAGGTAACACACGACAACAGTGGTAAAAAATAAAATAAAAATCCACTAGACAGGCTGTGGAGCAGCACAGGTAACGCACGACAACAGTGCTAAAATAAAATAAAAATCCACTAGACAGGCTGTGGAGCAGCACAGGTAACGCACGACAACAGTGCTAAAAAATCCACTGAACAGGCTGTGGAGCAGCACAGGTAACACACGACAACAGTGCTAAAATAAAATAAAAATCCACTGAACAGGCTGTGGAGCAGCACAGGTAACACACGACAACAGTGCTAAAATAAAATAAAAATCCACTGAACAGGCTGTGGAGCAGCACAGGTAACGCACGACAACAGTGCTAAAATAAAATAAAAATCCACTGAACAGGCTGTGGAGCAGCACAGGCAACGCACGACAACAGTGCTAAAAAATAAAATAAAAATCCACTGGACAGGCTGTGGAGCAGCACAGGTAACGCACGACAACAGTGCTAAAAAATAAAATAAAAATCCACTGAACAGGCTGTGGAGCAGCACAGATAACGCACGACAACAGTGCTAAAAAATTAAATAAAAATCCACTGGACAGGCTGTGGAGCAGCACAGGTAACACACGACAACAGTGCTAAAATAAAATAAAAATCCACTGAACAGGCTGTGGAGCAGCACAGATAACACACGACAACAGTGCTAAAAAATAAAATAAAAATCCACTGGACAGGCTGTGGAGCAGCACAGGTAACACACGACAACAGTGCTAAAAAATAAAATAAAAATCCACTGAACAGGCTGTGGAGCAGCACAGGTAACGCACGATAACAGTGCTAAAATAAAATAAAAATCCACTGAACAGGCTGTGGAGCAGCACAGGTAACACACGACAACAGTGCTAAAATAAAATAAAAATCCACTAGGCAGGCTGTGGAGCAGCACAGGTAATGCACGACAACAGTGCTAAAAAATAAAATAAAAATCCACTGAACAGGCTGTGGAGCAGCACAGGTAACGCACGACAACAGTGCTAAAAAATAAAATAAAAATCCACTGGACAGGCTGTGGAGCAGCACAGGTAACGCACGACAACAGTGCTAAAAAATAAAATAAAAATCCACTGGACAGGCTGTGGAGCAGCACAGGTAACGCACGACAACAGCGCTAAAATAAAATAAAAATCCACTAGACAGGCTGTGGAGCAGCACAGGTAACACACGATAACAGCGCTAAAATAAAATAAAAATCCACTAGACAGGCTGTGGAGCAGCACAGGTAACACACGACAACAATGCTAAAATAAAATAAAAATCCACTAGGCAGGCTGTGGAGCAGCACAGGTAACGCACGACAACAGCGCTAAAATAAAATAAAAATCCACTAGACAGGCTGTGGAGCAGCACAGGTAACACACGATAACAGCGCTAAAATAAAATAAAAATCCACTAGACAGGCTGTGGAGCAGCACAGGTAACACACGACAACAGTGCTAAAATAAAATAAAAATCCACTGGACAGGCTGTGGAGCAGCACAGGTAACACACGACAACAGTGCTAAAAAATAAAATAAAAATCCACTGGACAGGCTGTGGAGCAGCACAGGTAACACACGACAAGATCATTTGTAACCTTCACTAATGCTGTTTCTGTACTATGATGAATTCTAAAACCTGACTGAAACTCTTCAAATAGACCATTCCTCTGCAGATGATCAGTTAGCTGTTTTACAACTACCCTTTCAAGAATTTTTGAGAGAAAAGGAAGGTTGGAGATTGGCCTATAATTAGCTAAGATAGCTGGGTCAAGTGATGGCTTTTTAAGTAATGGTTTAATTACTGCCACCTTAAAAGCCTGTGGTACATAGCCAACTAATAAAGATAGAGTGATCATATTTAAGATCGAAGCATTAATTAATGGTAGGGCTTCCTTGAGCAGCCTGGTAGGAATGGAGTCTAATAGACATGTTGATGGTTTGGAGGAAGTAACTAATGAAAATAACTCAGAACAATCAGAGAGAACGAGTCTAACCAAATACCGGCATCACTGAAAGCAGCCAAAGATAACGATACGTCTTTGGGATGGTTATGAGTAATTTTTTCTCTAATAGTTAAAATTTTATTAGCAAAGAAAGTCATGAAGTCATTACTAGTTAAAGGAATACTCGGCTCAATAGAGCTCTGACTCTTTGTCAGCCTGGCTACAGTGCTGAAAAGAAACCTGGGGTTGTTCTTATTTTCTTCAATTAGTGATGAGTAGTAAGATGTCCTAGCTTTACGGAGGGCTTTTTTATAGAGCAACAGACTCTCTTTCCAGGCTAAGTGAAGATCTTCTAAATTAGTGAGACGCCATTTCCTCTCCAACTTACGGGTTATCTGCTTTAAGCTGCGAGTTTGTGAGTTATACCACGGAGTCAGGCACTTCTGATTTAAAGCTCTCTTTTTCAGAGGAGCTACAGCATCCAAAGTTGTCTTCAATGAGGATGTAAAACTACTGACAAGATACTCTATCTCACTTACAGAGTTTAGGTAGCTATTCTGCACTGTGTTGGTATATGGCATTAGAGAACATAAAGAAGGAATCATATCCTTAAACCTAGTTACAGCGCTTTCTGAAAGACTTCTAGTGTAATGAAACTTATTCCCCACTGCTGGGTAATCCATCAGAGTAAAGGTAAATGTTACTAAGAAATGATCAGACAGAAGGGAGTTTTCAGGGAATACTGTTAAGTCTTCAATTTCCATACCATAAGTCAGAACAAGATCTAAGATATGATTAAAGTGGTGGGTGGACTCAATTACATTTTGAGCAAAGCCAATTGAGTCTAATAATAGATTAAATGCAGTGTTGAGGCTGTCATTCTCAGCATCTGTGTGGATGTTAAAATCGCCCACTATAATTATCTGAGCTAAGCACTAAGTCAGACAAAAGGTCTGAAAATTCACAGAGAAACTCACAGTAACGACCAGGTGGACGATAGATAATAACAAATAAAACTGGTTTTTGGGACTTCCAATTTGGATGGACAAGACTAAGAGTCAAGCTTTCAAATGAATTAAAGCTCTGTCTGGGTTTTTGATTAATTAATAAGCTGGAATGGAAGATTGCTGCTAATCCTCCGCCTCGGCCCGTGCTACAAGCATTCTGGCAGTTAGTGTGACACGGGGGTGTTGACTCATTTAAACTAACATATTCATCCTGCTGTAACCAGGTTTCTGTAAGGCAGAATAAATCAATATCAACTCAATCAATCAACTTTTTTCTTATATAGCGCCAAATCACAACAAACAGTTGTCCCAAGGCACTCCATATTGTAAGGCAAGGCCATACAATAATTATGAAAAACCCCAACGGTCAAAACGACCCCCTATGAGCAAGCACTTGGCAACAGTGGGAAGGAAAAACTCCCTTTTAACAGGAAGAAACCTATCATATCATTTACTAACAGGGACTTAGAAGAGAGAGACCTAATGTTTAATAGACCACATTTAACTGTTTTAGTCTGTGGTGCAGTTGAAGGTGCTATATTATTTTTTTCTCTTTGAATTTTTATGCTTAAATAGATTTTTACTGGTTATTGGTGGTCTGGGAGCAGGCACCGTCTCTACGGGGATGGGGTAATGAGGGGATGGCAGGGGGAGAGAAGCTGCAGAG
Organism: Thalassophryne amazonica; assembly: GCF_902500255.1. Classification (NCBI taxonomy): domain Eukaryota; kingdom Metazoa; phylum Chordata; class Actinopteri; order Batrachoidiformes; family Batrachoididae; genus Thalassophryne; species Thalassophryne amazonica. The sequence goes on along the minus strand of NC_047118.1, from coordinate 39,229,497 downwards.
AGGTGTGTAAGACTACAGCTCTGCTTCCTGGTCCCAACCCTGGATAGTCACGGTTTGGAGGATTTAAGAAAATTGGCCAGATTTCTAGAAATGAGAGCTGCTCCATCCAAAGTGGGATGGATGCCGTCTCTCCTAACAAGACCAGGTTTTCCCCAGAAGCTTTGCCAATTATCTATGAAGCCCACCTCATTTTTTGGACACCACTCAGACAGCCAGCAATTCAAGGAGAACATGCGGCTAAACATGTCACTCCCGGTCCGATTGGGGAGGGGCCCAGAGAAAACTACAGAGTCCGACATTGTTTTTGCAAAGTTACACACCGATTCAGTGTTAATTTTAGTGACCTCCGATTGGCGTAACCGGGTGTCATTACTGCCGACGTGAATTACAATCTTACCAAATTTACGCTTAGCCTTAGCCAGCAGTTTCAAATTTCCTTCAATGTCGACTGCTCTGGCCCCCGGAAGACAATTGACTATGGTTGCTGGTGTCGCTAACTTCACATTTCTCAAAACAGAGTCGCCAATAACCAGAGTTTGATCCTCGGTGGGTGTGTCGCCGAGTGGGGAAAAATGGTTAGAAATGTGAACGGGTTGGCGGTTGGGCATGTTTCTCCTACTATGGTGTTGGGCCTAATATATCGCATACCAGGTATCATGGATCAGTTTGGATATGTCAAAATACTTGAAGAGGTCATGTTGCCTTATGCTGAACAGGATATGCCCTTGAAATGGGTGTTTCAACAAGACAATGACCCCAAGCACACTAGTAAACGAGCAAAATCTTGGTTCCAAACCAACAAAATTAATGCCTCGCAGATGTAAAGAAATCATGAAAAACTGTGGTTATACAACTAAATAGTAGTTTAGTGATTCACAGGATTGCTAAAAAAGCAGTTCGAACATAATAGTTTTGAGTTTAATATAGACTCAAATTGATTGGCAAGTAAATTCAAACATACAATGAATTTGATCTGGTATTATTGGTGCAGGAACAATAGGAAAAGAAAAACACTTCTATAAGAAGTAAAGCGAGTTGAATAGACAAAACCATATTCACTGTTAAATAAAATTAAATGGGCTGGTGCAAAAACAGGTGATAGAGCATATATGTACAGTACCTTTCAGTGCAGCGATGACCAGTCTGCTTTATGGTAGTGGGGAAGGGAGGCAGAGTAAGTTGGGGTCTCTGGCGTTGTTTGAGTCTAGCTGCAAATGGAAAGAAGCTGTTTTTGTTCTTGAGGTTTTGGTCCTGATGGACCTCAGCCTCCTGCCAGCGGGGAGGGTGACAAAAGGTTTGTGTCCTGGGTGGGAGGGATCAGTTACAATCTTCCTTGCTCACCTCAGGGCCCTGGAGGTTACAGGTCCTGTAGGGATGGCAGACTATAGTTGATCACCTTTTCTGCTGCATCAATGCTACGCTGCAGTCTGCACCTGTCCTAAGCAGTGGCAGTAGCATATCAGATTGTGATGGAAGAAGAGAGTAAAAGCTTGCTGCAGGAAAGTGCCACTTGTGGACTTACAAACTTACTGATGCATGCACAGGGTGTCGTAACTTTGCAGGCTATGTGCTTATTTTACTTTATCTTTTAACTTTTATCATAATTGGCAGCTCCATGATAACGTATGTCACATTTTTGTGTCAAAACTTGTCAAGATATTGTTAGACCCCTAATTGCTATTGTGCAACGACAAACTTACAGTTAAAACGGATAAATTCCGAAGATTGATTGATTTATTGGCAGTAACGCTATCCCGTACAAGAGGAGCCAGCTGGCCTATAGGTGGCGGTAGAGCGTTTTAGTCGCATTAGTTTGACAGGAAGTTGCGTCAGAAGCGGTCATGGCGTCCACAGCGGCGACCCGAACAGTCACTGGTGCTGTCAAAGTCGTTAAACCGATTTTGAGTCGAGATTTAGATGAAGCTAAGCGCAGAGTTCGGGAACTGTACCGGGCCTGGTACCGAGAGGTTCCGAATACAGGTACGTGGATCCAGCGTAAAAGAAAAAAGTGTAAAGAAAAAAAAAAACACTTCAAAGCAGCGCCAAGGTCGCGACTGTTCAATCTGCTACCATCTGAAGCTTCTCCAACAAATATATGTACTTTAAATATCGTTACTTAAGCTCCTATGCATGTTTGTTTTATTTGACATAATGGCTGGGAGTAAAATCTGAGCTGTATGCTCGTTTTCACTTTGTCCGTGTTTTGACTGAAGTGTCTGTAAGGAGGCGCGGGGCCACAATCTCTACCGGCGTGAAGTTAGACAGTAAGTAGTTCATTATTCAGACAGTAATAGACCGTATCGGAGTTCCGCGCGCGCAGGGGTTGATGGGATGCCAGTGTTACAAACAAACCCGTGCCGCACGCGCTTCGGCAAAACACTTCAATATCGCTCATGAGTGCGCGCCCTTCAAGGACATTTTGCACCTAAGTTATGAAGAATACATGTTTTCTGGTAGGAAATGAAAAAGTGAGCAAGTGGAAAACTTCTTCAGGCAGGTAAAATGGTCACCAGCCTGCACGAAAACAGGCGCATGAAAAAGCTTAATGTCACTCCCTGTAGTGGAGGAGGGATCAACAAGCACTAAAACAGGTAGAAAAATCATGAAGAAATAAGCTTTATTATCACACACCTGCTTTAGCTCATAGCCAAGTTGAAGTGTTAGGTTTGGGTGCAGTTCTGTGCGTTTCCCATCAGTAAAGTGTACACTGCAGACACGAGAATGCTTGTTGGGTGTCCAGTTCTTTACACAGCTGGACTCCAGCTGCTGCTTTCTGTTCACTAACTTTGGCCATTCTGCTCTCCTGGCTGGCTCAGTTGGGAATGGGAATAGCTGAAATGGCCTTGGGCAATCACAATCCCCAGAGGCAAACCTGCAGTCGTGTACCACACTCTCTGCTTCCATCTCTCAGTAGATTATGTGCTATTCCCACAGTCTTTCACTGCACATATCCGCCCATCTTGCCTCTACTACCAGTTGAACATCTGCTGCTGGTCTGGGAGCTGTGTATCATTGAAGTCCATGTGTTGAGAGTGAGATAAGCATGAATCGCTGATGTAAACAAAGCCTGATGCAACAGTAAGCAGTGCCTGACATGCGCGTACATGGGTTTGTTTGTAACGATAGCGGTGACCGGAAGTGGATTCACGTCATGCGAACTCAGAACTTCGAATCAGTCTATTCACAATGAAGCAGTTCTGGTTGTATTATGGGCAAAAAATGTCTTTAAAATGGAAATAAATGTGCCCTGTTGAATTCTACCTTTAAAAAATCCAAAATAAAACAATGATTTGGTTTTGATGCTTAAACCAAAAATACGACGACAGATTATGGAAAGCGTAAACAGACATATACTCATTTATTAGGCTTGTGCTTTGAATGAAATCTGTCAACTCCTTACACGTCACTCTAGTCACAACTTTAGTTAAAAAAAAGTGCTGCAAAAACAATTATGAAAAGAACTGACAGTTACACATCAAAAAACAACTAGAAATAAAAGAATGACAAAAACAATTTAAAAATTTAAAACAATAGTCAAGATGACAAGTGACTACTGTACAAATAGTATTTCGAAATTTCTGATTTTCTGCTCTGAATAACTGTCCACATTTAAGCAGTAATAGCTTTTACATGCCCATATATGTTGCGTGCCCTTACCCCATGCCCACAGTGGGCATGGGGCAAGGGCACGTGACATATCTGGGCAGGTGGTGCCAAAATGCACTTGCTCATGTAAAAGCTATTACTGCTTAAGTGTGGACAGTTATTCAGATTCTGGACAGTGATTCAAATTCCAGACAGTAGTTTGCCATATCATTAAATACAGTGAAATTGAGGGATGGGAGGGGGTGAAATGGAGGTTGGTGGGCATGAGGCAAGGGCACTTGACATATCTGGGCAGGTGGCGCCAAAATGCACTTGCCCATGTAAAAGCTTTTACTGCTTAAGTGTGGACATTTATTCAGATTCTGGACAGTGATTCAAATTCCAGACAGTAGTTCATCATATCATTAAATACAGTAAAATTGAGGGGTGGGAGTGGGTGAAATGGAGGTTGGTGGGCATGGGGCAGGGGCACTTGACATATCTGGGCAGGTGGCGCCAAAATGCACTTGCTCATGTAAAAGCTATTACTGCTTAAATGTGGACATTTATTCAGCGTAGAAAATCAGAATTTTCGAAATATTATTTGTACAGTAGTCACTTGTCATCTTGAGTTTTTTTTTAAATTTGTCATTCTTTTATTTCTAGTTGTTTTTTGATGTGTAACTGTCAGTTCTTTTCATAATTGTTTTTGCAGCACTTTTTTTTTTAACTAAAGTTGAGACTGGAGTGAGGTGTAAGGAGTTAACAGATTTCATTCAAAGCACAAGCCTAATAAATGAGTATATGTCTGTTTACGCTTTCCATATTCTGTTGTTGTATTTTTGGTTTAAGCATCAAAACCAAATCATTGTTTTATTTTGGATTTTTTAAAGGTATAATTCAACAGGGCACGTTTATTTCCATTTTAAAAACAGTTTTTTTGCCCATAATACAACCAGAACTACTTCATCGCGAATTACTGTCTGAATAATGAACTACTGTTTACTGTCTAACTTTACGCCGGTACAATACCTGCTGTGGTCAGTACTTTGGATGGACTGGGTGCTGAGTTGTGATGGAGAACAGTGATTGTGTTCATATGCTGTGATCTTTGCCCTGGTCGCAGCACTTGAAGCTGAGTGAAGAGTTTGGGTGTCTGGGTTTGCGATTGTTCTGGATCAACAGTAAGATCCAGACTTTCACGAACTTCCGTCATAAGTTTATCAATGTGGTGACAGTGCCAAAGCTGTAGATTCACTTATCTCTGCAGTGACATTAATGTCTCTGGGTCCTCGTCCTGACCTTTCGGTCCAGAGACACCTGGGAAGTCCTGACGCCCCTTAACCCACCAGGAGGTTAAAAGTCCCAGTCTTTAGGGTCCTGGTGTGTCCTTTCTTAAGCCTGGTTCACACGACAGGATTTTAAAATTATCTGTAGGTTTCTAAAACCTGAGACCACACACATGAAGATAAAAATCATGGATCTAACAGGTTTGGTTGTATAGTGTGTGGTGTGCAGCCACACGGTAAGGACAACATCACCACACACGAACAGATTTCACACACAAACATTTACAGTTCAGACAGGAAATCTCGCAAAATCTCTCGATTAAACGTGACTTCAGAGTAAACAAACGGAGATACTTTGTGGACTATTTACAACAGAAGGAAAAAAAACGATACAAAAAGAAAAAGAAAAGGTGTTTTTTAAAGGAGTGGAGACAGCGCGACCACCGGACTTTCTGGTAAGTCAGAACAGCTGTTTTGATTTTATTTTCCGCTCCGTACGTCCGTCACCTCGCTTTCTGATTGGCTGCACGTCACATTCAGCAGGCTGCATGCTCGTTTGTGATTGGAGGACACCACACACGCTGTGATATCGGGCCAAAAAAATCCAACATGTTGAATATCCTCGATTTGCGATCGTCGCGTTCCTGACGCCCTTCCGAGCAGAGCAGAGCGCTCTTAACACACCACAGACGACAGGAATATCTGATAAGATTATCTTTAGCGTCATCACAATTGTTGGGTTGTCCTTAAGATAGTCAGAAAGGGAAGATCGGGTCCGATATCGGCCTAACTATCCTGCCGTGTGAACCCGGCCTTACTGTATGGTTGTGAGATATGGGCGCTACTCTTTGGTATTCTGTCCCTTCAGGGAATCCTTGGGTACTGCTGGAAAGAATTTATATCAAACACACTGTTATTTAGAGACACTCAGATGTGAATAATCACTTGAATTGTGATGGTTTGTTGGCTATAATGTTTTATCCATGTGGTGCATTTCTCTGGACATAATCCAGAATGCAGAGGCCTGTGTTTGGGGACTTCAGCAAAGCAAAAAGGACAAAGTGATGCCCACATTTTACCTGACGTTTCCATATAGATGGCTACTGGTCTGGCAGGATGGTTGTTACCTAGAACCCAGGGTGGTTCAGTAGTATAGTGAATGCAGGGACACACGGCATCCCGCATCTGACCCTGACCCGCCATGTAACTGTAAACTTGATCCACAATCTGGGAAGAGCATCGCTCAAATTAATGTTAGAATATTCAGTTTTCTTTATATATATATATATATATATATATATATATATATAAATGAGCTGCTAGCTGATGCGTTCACTGCACGTCAGTCATTACAAAGCATCGCGGAATTTTGTTGAGTTTATGCTTAAAACGGCCTTGTTTCTGCTTAAAACTGACTTTAGAATGATTTAAGAGGTTTTGCCTTTATCATCTGATGGTTAATAATCCCATTAATCCATTTGATTGCTTTGTGTGAAGAGACTCCGTCTCAGATGTGCTGCTGTGGTTCAAAATGACACATGCGCAAATGCAAAATGCGGACCGATTTTTAGGGGCAGACTATTCGGTCTGCGTCACCGGACGACATATCTTTGTGACCGTGGTGGGGTTCGAACACCAGATCGCTTGTACTTGAGACCAGGCTCTACCAGGTCAGAGCAAGATTAATGCCTCGCAGATGTGAAAAAATCATGAAAAACTGGTTATACAACTAAATACTAGTGATTCACAGGATTGCTAAAAAAGCAGTTTGAACATAATAGTTTTGAGTTTGTAGCATCAACAGCAGATGCTACTATTATTGTGAACACCCCTTTTCTACTTTTTTTTTTACTAATAGCCCAGTTTCATAGCCTTAAGAGTGTGCATATCATGAATACTTGGTCTTGTTAGATTTGTGAGAATCTACTGAATCTACTGGTACCTTGTTTCCCATGTAACAATAAGAAATACTCAAAACCTGGATTAATCTTTTTAGTCACATAGCACTACTATTATTCTGAACACTACTGTGTGTGTATAATATATATAAAGTATCTCGGGGTCTTGTTCATGAGTGAGGGATGGATGGAGCGTGAGATCGATAGACGGATCGGTGCAGCATCTGCAGTGATGCAGTCGCTGTATCGGACCGTCGTGGTGAAGAGAGAGCTGAGTACGGGGGCAGAGCTCTCAATTTACCTATCGATCTACGTTCCGACCCTCACCTATGGTCATGAGATTTGGCTCATGACCGAAAGAACGAGATCGCGAGTACAAGCGGCCGAGATGAGTTTCCTCCGCAGGGTGGCTGGGCGCTTCCCCGGGGAAGACCCAGGACATGCTGGAGGGACTACATCTCTTGACTGGCTTGGGAACGCCTTGGGGTTCCCCCGGAGGAGCTGGGGATCGGTGTGTGTGGATCGGGAGGTCTGGGCGGCTTTGCTTGAGCTGCTGCCCCCGCGACCCGACTCAGGATAAAGTGGAAGAAAATGGATGGATATTTGTATGTATGTATGTGTGTGTGGTGGTGGTGTTCATTCCGCTTCTCCAGGTTTTGTTCGGGGTTGCCACAGCGGATACAGCCAGATCCGCATCGGTAATTGGCACAAGTTTTATGCCGGATGCCCTTCCTGATGCAACTCCAGTTTTACCTGGAGAAACACACACAGCTGCTGGTGTTCCAAAGAGGTCTCCCATCCAAGTACTAACCAGATCCTGCTCAGCTTCTGAGATCTGACGGGATCAGGCTTACACAGAGCAGATTGGCTGACACACACACACACACACACACACACAGAGCAGGATTGAGAAAGTAAAATGTGAGACTGTAAATTAAACATGGAATTTTAGGATGTTGCAACACAGATACAAAAATAAACCCTAAACCTGTCTCAAACTGTATTCTGCTACTAGATGTAAAGACTGTTTTTATTCTCCATGTTTTTGATAGAAAATAGGACTTGAAAGTCTCATAAAAAAAAACAGATGAAAGCTTTTTTTTCTCTTCACATTGCGTGTGTTTTTTTGTTTTTTTTTTAACTTCACACTCCAAGAAGTTTGTCAACATTCTCAGAAAAGCAACATGTTCACGTGCTGACCTAGCAGGACAAGACTGCCCTGGTTTCAAGACCCATTTTCATTACTGGAGCGAAGTCTGCTGAATCTGAACCACACATGATGTGTGTCTGTGGAAAGCACTTTGTTATACCCAGTGTTTTTATGCTGCTGCTCAATGAAGTTGGGGGGGGGCACTATGTTTTCACCCTGTAAAGGCAAGCTGGCATCTATCTGTAAACATTTAGTTTCCACACAATAACTAAAGAACACCTTGTCTGTTTGAAACCACTTCAATATGGGGTTAAAATTGTCTCATTAATATTTGTAAATGCACACAGGGTGATCTACAAATAATCATTGATTTGCAAATGTGTTCACATATCCACAAATGCAAATTTCATATTTGTAACTTGCAAATTGGTCTTTGCAAATAATGTTGTATTTGCAAATATAAAACATAATTTGTAAAAAAAAAAAAAAAAAAATTACATTTGTAAAACTAGAAATTGTACGATTGGTCTCGTAATTTTCGTAATTTTTAAATTGGTCTCGTATTTGTGAATTGAGTTTCAGCATTTGTAGATCACCAATTACACGCATTCATCGCTTTCCTCTGCAACGTAATTTTGAGACATTCTTTTTGTGAAATCCGCACAGATCCACAAACAAATGCCAACTGATTCACAAATACACATTCGCGCACACTGCATATCCACTAGATGGCAGTGTGGTTCCATTCATTGACGTGGCTGAAACTATATGCTCCCAGATGACTCTTTAATCGTGATCGTTACTGAGTTTTTAAAATGCTTATCGCAAAGCTTTTTTTTTTTTTTTTTTTTTATGACATCATGCAAGTTTTATAAGTCCGCGGACACTGATCTGTGTGTTACAGATACAAATCAGTTTCCTCGGATCCACGGAGTTTCGAGGAGAATAAATGCCACTCAAAGCCTGGCTGTTACGACAGTAACAGTCGTAAAGCGGGACTGGTTGGTTGCTGCGGTGACACTGTAGTTCCTGTGCGAAGCTTAGCTAAATGTAGCATGTGGACATCGCAAACTTTTAGAACTTTCAAGTTTTTAAAAGAAGAATTTTGCAGCATGTCTGTGTCACGGAGCACGCACAGGCGCAATGCTCTTTAATACGCTTATTTGAACCACTGCGTTAAAGAGTACAACACTAACACCCCTACCCCCCTCCCCATGATGAAATCCGCGGACACATAATTTAAAAAAATAATTAACCTTGCAGACAATATCACCACATACATACCCATCCATCAGACACCTCCATTACGGTAATGTGAAATGATTTATTCTGAAATGTCGGTCTTCTCTCATCCGGGAGCATATAGTTTCAGCCACATCAATGAATGGAACCACACTGCCATCTAGTGGATATCCAGTGTGCGTGAGTGTGTATTTGCGAATCAGTAGGCATTTGTTTGTGGATCTGTGTGGATTTCGCGAAAAGAATGTCTCAAAATTACGTCGCAGAAGAAAGCAATGAATGCGTGTAATTGGTGATCCACAAATGCTGAAACTCAATTCACAAATACAATTTCCAGTTTTACAAATGTAATTTTTTTTTTTTTTTTTACAAATTAAGTTTTATATTTGCAAATACAACATTATTTGCAAAGACCAATTTACAAGTTACAAATATGAAATTTGCATTTGTGGATATGTGAACACATTTGCAAATCAATGATTATTTGTAGATCACCCTGCGTGCATTTACAAATATTAATGAGACAATTTTAACCCCATACTTCAAATCTGCCTTAAATCTGAAAGGTGCTATATAAATAAAGTTTCTTCTTCACGTTGGTGTATTGGGGGATGCTGGAGGAAGGCTCCTTTTGAAAATCGCTGTCATCCGTATGGCTGCTACAGTTGCCATTTTTATTTGCTTTTCCACACAATAATTAAGGAACACATTGTCTGATGGAAACTATTTGATCTTGAAAATGGGGGTGAGTACATTACATACAAATTACCATGCTGCAGTCTCTGGCTATATACAATTTCCAGACTTTATTATCACCTCTACTATAATAACATACGAGCAGGGGCGTTTCTCTTGTTGGAAAACCTGTTCACTGAAATAATTGTTAGTATGTTTATGAAGCCTTTCTATGCACTGCATATTGATATTGTGACATTGATGAAAGCATACCCCCCCCCCCCCCCCCCCAAAAAAAAAAAATGCCGGTAAATTTCTTTGCAAATTACTGAAATTTACCATGACAACAAAGAGCTACTCCCCACCAGTGTAGTGGGATACTTTGTATGTACTCCCGTCACAGTGGGGGCAAAAAGTATTTAGTCAGTCCCTGATTGTGCAAGTTCTCCTACTTAGAAAGATGAGAGAGGTCTGTAATTTTCATCATAGGTACACTTTAACTATGAGAGACAAAATGAGGAAAAGAAAATCTTTGGTCTTGGCCATGGTTGAGTTTGGAGTATGACTGTTTGAGCTCCAGTTACCGGGTCGTGATTGTAATTAGAGCGCACATACGCTTTCAACCTAAGGGCCCCAGTGACCTCCCCCTTGGTGCCCCCAGTCACCATTGCAAGTTTGGTGTCAATTGCTTAATTACAGTGGCTGTGCATAGTGAACACACATGGCCAGCCTTGTATAACACACACAGTCAGTGTGTGTATACACACGTACTACATACTTTTTACTCATATTTTAGCTCCTCTCCCCCCTCATTCTTTATAATAGTTTAGTCTATATGTATTTTTCTTCTATTTCTAGTTATATTTTTAGTGAGTTATTGCAACAACAAAAGAATTTCCCATTGAGCTTAATGAAGTATTTCCGATTGTCTAGAAAAAGTAGTAGCAGTGTTGTTCTTTGGGTTAACCTGACTTTGTTTTTAAACTGTGTATTCTATTAACAGCAGTTTAGCTTTGTTTGTCACAGCAATAGTCCTGAACTTAATGTGCAGCTGAACCAGTTTTAACAGCCCGCTAATGACTCGGTCCGACTGCTCTTACCTTTATGAAAGTTTGTCTGCATCTGTCTCTACAGTGACTTCGTTTCAGCTGGACATCACAATACACCAGGCACGAGCCAAAGTGAGGGAGATGTTCAACAAAAATAAATACGTGACTGACCCCCGTGTGATCGACATGCTCGTCATTAAGGTACGAACTAACTCTTCACAAATTCCACAACTACATCAGCTGTAAATCTTTATATTTCTGACCCACATTCGACTTGTGCTGCTCCAAAAATTCCCCTTTTTTATTAATAGATTCAGGCTGGGAAGCAGTGGATTAGTAGTTAGCACTGTTACCTCACAGCAAGAAGGTCATGGGATTGATTCCCACCTGTGGCCTTTCTGTGTGGAGTTTGCATGTTCTCCCGTGTTTGTGTGGGTTCCCTCCAGGTGTGCCGGCTTCCTCCCACATCCAAAGACATGCAGGTTAGGTGGATTAGAAACTTTAAATTCACCGTGGGTGTGCGTGCGGGTGTGAATGTGTTTGTCTATATGCAGTGGTGGGCACAGATAACCAAAAAAATTAACTTTGATAACAGATAATCGGATAACTGATAAGTTATCTTTGATAAAGTTAAAACGATAAACCACCTACAAATGTATCAGACGTTACAGATAACTGATAAATTACAGTATTGTCTCCGGTACACTTGCAACTACTAACAAGCTGATTTTGAGTTTAACACCATGATCGCTTCTGAAAGCATCAAAGGCAATGACAGACCCAATCAATGAGTCAGCACTTCTGTCTTTGAGTGTTCTGCCCCCTGCTGGAAGCTGCAGTTTACCACAAATCTTCCAGCACAAACGCAGCTGAGAGGAGCCGCAAAGCTCAACCCTCTACTCAGTCACAATGCTGCCATCAGGCGGAGGTCTTGGAAAATAAAGCAGTGCTGACTTATGGTTTGGTGTAAATAAAATGAATACTGATAGAATAACTCCATTAATGTCAATTGTCATTTGTGCAAAGTTAAGATATAACATATATCTTTTTATGTTGAATAATACACTAATTCTGAAGTTTTGTAGCAAACACAGACGGATGGCATTCTGGGTAAAATGTGCCTCTGGGGTGAATACTGCCATGAAGACTACTGGCCAATAGATGGCAGTAGAGACCTTGAAATCTTGCCAAAACAAAATTCCAGATAATCTTTGTCTGCTACTCTGCTACGTTTAAGTTGCGTGGAATTTAATAAACACAATAACATCATCTATAAACCTGGAGAATATATTCACGAGTTTTAGGCACTTGAGTTTAATGCTGTTGTCCGTGGAGCCTGATCAGTGTCTCAAATGCATTTCTCATGTCGTGAACGTACTGAGATTACCCTATACCCATAATGCACCTGGACACAGCATCTCCACACTAAAACCTTAAAAATTAGCGCATTACTTTAAAACTAAAACATATATCTGATATTTTCACTTTATAAAACTTCAGACATGACGTTAATGTAAATAACTTGTCCAAAATTAGTTTGGTTAAAATTTGAACCATAAGTTAAAAATGTATGCCTCTGAATGACTTGGGTGATATTGCCCACATATCAGTATGGAGTTAAAAGAAATGTTTGTGTTTTTTTTTTTTTCTTTTTGTGACCAGTTCTCCTTTGCCTGCAGAGGATAAAGCGGTTTCTTCTAGAAGCAGCTCTTCTCTGTTTGCAGAGAGTAGAACTACACATCTACTACAAAATATTTAACAGGTAGGTGTTCAACTGAGTTTGTATTTTATAAGTGTTTGTAGCTGTTTAGTTTTGTTTACCACGTTAACGGTCTAAAATTTATTGGAAGATAATTAGTCCGATAATGGTTTTCAAAGTTATCTGAAAAGATAATCTGATAATGAAAGCGTTATCTTCGATAATTATCAGTTCTCTGATTATCGGAACTGTGCCCACCACTGTCTATATGTGGCCCTGAGACAGACTGGCATCCTGTCCAGGTTGTACCCCACCTCACTCCCCATGACTGCTGCAGTAGGCTCCAGCCTCCCTTGACCATTAATTGGAGTAAGCGGGTGAAGATGAGTGAGTGAGAGTCAGGCCGTCATCACAAAGGGCAGGAACATGTTGTGAGGCTGCGTTGACACGTGCTCTCCGTGCGCTGTTTTTGTGTTCCAGGGGAAAATGGAGCTGCAGGAGACCATCAACATTTGGAAGCAGAAGACTCACATTATGCGTTATTTCCACGAGACGGAGGCACCTCGTCCTAACGACTTCATGACCAAATTCTACCAGGGTCATGATCCATGAACTGTGTGTTTGCTGACCTTTGACACCTCTGTGCATAAATATTGTGAGGCAGATGTTTCCTCGCTGTAAATACACTCATTTAATGAAGGCTGATCGTTATGCTTCTGTTTTTCAGAGTCAGAGTTTCTGTCGTTACACATTAGTTGTGCGGTGCCACAAATCTGCACAGAATTCAACCAAACACTGTGATTCTCTCCTTAATAACAATTTATTAGCACATGCACACACAGTACAACACGAGCAGCAGTGGGACAGCCCCGTGTCTCTGGGTTGGTAACAGTATACCCCAAATCCAGTGCAGGAAACGCCACTTCAGAACAGTAGAAGGAACTCTGGGATGGCAAATTACTGACTTATCTCAAACGCTCACAGACACCTCAGTGGTTTTGACAACACAACATCTGCAGAGGACAAGAAAAAAAAAAACACAGAAAGGTTAGCGTGCCACACGTGCACGTTTATGGAGCAGCTGAAGATGATAGAACAAGTTGTACAATTCTACGGCCATGAAAGCAACACTTTCCTTGTTGTAGCTCAGAATTTGATTAAATCTGCAAAAGTCTTTCAGTTTTCAGGACATAAAGATGCTGTGACTCTTTACATTCTTAGTTTATGAATGAAAATGTAAAATTGCTGACATGAGATTCATCAGTGTCAAAACAGGACTTTCTCAGTCAGGAAAAATGTTCAAGTGGTTCAAATGGAAAGTTCAATAAAAGCCACAATGCTGCCCTCTAGTCTGAGTGGTGACTCGGGCTGCAATCAACAATTATTTTCATAATCTGTCAATCAAGAAAATAACTACAGATTCATCAACAAGTTGTTTGGTTCAGAAAATGGTGAACACTGTCGATTGATGTTTTTCAGAGCGTAAGGTGATGCTTTCAAATGTCTCTTTTTTTTTCTTTTTTTTTTTTTATCCACAGCCCAAAGGTGTTCAGTTTAATGTCAGAGAAAAATAAAGAATATGCAATATGGTATAATTGCTATGTAAACATGCAAACGGATAAATGGTGTCGTGCAAAATTTTTTCCGCCAAGACCCCAAAGGTTACATTGTTAGATTGGACATTTTGTCCAGATGTTACCTAAAGAATATTCATTATGACACAGGAAAAAAAAAGTCTATTTTTGTGTGGAGCAACTGATTAATTGAATGACTGCTGCAAAGTCAGAAATGAGGAATAATGGATGGAGAATTGGAACTACAGGTTTAGCCAGCTAACTTCCAGGTCAGGAGGCACACCATGTTGCCACATCCACCACACTACGGAGCCCTCAAGATCCTGGATGGCAACCACTCAGACAAATAACAGTCCATCGCAGCCTCACAAAAGTAGCCATTTTTCTGATGCAACTAGGTGAAACGTGGGCAACCGTTTGGTCTTTTCTGGTTGCTGGGGTCCTCAGCACTGAGACACATGGCCAAAATGTCAGCTGATGTTCCCTCACAATAACACTCATCATCTGAGTCTCCCTAAGTAACTGACAAAGTAATTCCATCAGTACTCAATGATCATCCAAAAGATATAGTATCTAAGACATCCAGTTGACAACTTATCTAATCATGAAGACCTGGTTATCAAGGCACATATACAGTATTTTATTAGTCTTGATTGTGCCCAAAGCAAGACTAGACTGCAGCATCAGTGGATTCCCTGGACCACCAACATGGTATCATTTGGACCTGACCTAATGTCATAAGTTGTTGGTTAAACATTTAGCATCATACAACAGTGCAAATCTTCCTGTTAATAATTAGCTAGGTTGGTGTAGTTCTGTCCATTGAGCAACACTTTGATCTGACCATAGGACAAGTTTGCCTACATCTCAGAGTGCGCTGGCAGTCAGGCGCATCTGACAGTCGCAATCCCTCAACTCTGCAATCGCCAAAATATGTTTTTCAGAAAGTTAAGAAGTTGCAACAAATATCAAAATTTTTTGTCAAAAATGCACTACAAGCATGAAGAAAATTTTTTAAGAACATGGAAAAATAACATTTATCTGTGCTTTTTCCTTTAAATGGTGACATGCCACTGCTTTCCATGCCATTCTCCCTTTGGAGGGGGAACACAGGCTTGTATCACAGTGCAGACTGGCCCAATGGATGTGCCTCATTAGGCAAATGTATATGGACTGTTATGGTGCATTGATCTGGACAGACATGGATGTTCTACATAGTGGTGATGGAAAATCTTCGAAGAAACTGGCTGCCGTTTTTAGAAATGTGTTGCATGTTTCTAGTTGCAGAAGGAGGTTCTGCGCTGATGCCTCAACTGATTAGCAACCTGCAAGTTACTTTCTTAATTTTTGGGGGGGAGTGGGGGGTTCAGCTTAGAGTTAGAAGGCAAACTCAGCCTAGGTTACATGTAGTAGTTGAGGGTGGAACTATGCCCGTAGCTCCAGTATGTTCTTTGTAGACGTAATGGGGTTGTGTGTGTCCCTGCATCCTTTTAACACATCAGGGTCCCCAACAGTGGTGCAAGGCTGCAGAAGCAGGTGGGTGAGCTGAGATGGTACTACGCTGGGTCCCACTGCAATGCCAGGTGTATTTGAACATGATAGTTTTGGGGGTAATTCTTCATCAGGGCAAAAATTAATTCTAATCCAGTTACATTTTTTCTGCAAATCTGGTTAATCGTGTGAGATTTCAGACCCTAAAATACTGTGTGGACAGTGGCAAAATATTAAAACAGTTTCACATTTGATGTGTTACTCTTCCCCCTGACTGCGTTGCTGCGCAGGTGTCACTAATGGCGCTGTCAGCTGAACAAAAACTAGTGCAGTGTCGACAATGTCAAAATGCGTGGAATTAATGGATTTAACTGGATTGATTGATTGGATTTAACTCAATGCAGCTGACGAGATGGAGAAATCTGTGGGTCTGCTCACAGAATTTCCAGTTTGGCATGAAGATGCTGTTGCTACGGTAAGCTTTGAGGAGCCGACCACACCCTTTCACAACGATTTGCCGACCAAATTACTTACAGAAAAATAAACTGTGCAAACGATGGAATTGGATGAGAATGGGAATAACCCTGTTGTGTCTGATGATTTGTGGATGTTCATGCTGGTTATATGGTTGCAAATAGCCATGTTATCGGCTCCGCTAATGCCATGTTGGTCCACTGTAAGTACAATTTACTATTGTCCTGGATGGACAATTGATATAAGGGTGATTCTTAGACTACGGCACTTATTATGTCCTTTGATCATATTGTATGAAAAACAGAAAAAAGGGGAAATTTCACACTTTTATAGTCATCTTTACAATGAAAGTGTGTTAAGAAATTTGTTCTAGTAGTCTCTGATGACTTTTTACCTTTTTTCAGCATCATATGCAAATATTGCCGTTTTGTGCTTGTCCCACACCCAGACTTATGATCTTCAATGATAAAAATGAATGGTAAAGAAACGTTTTTTTCTAATGTTTTAAAATATCTCTGAATAAAATATCAGTAAAATAATCAAAACATAATTGGGGTATTTAATGTCATACAACTGTTGTGATTTTTTTTAAACAAAATGTAGTTGTCCCACACTATTGCCGTAATTTCCACCACAACACTGTAATGTCCCTTTAAACAGTTTGTATGAAAGATTGTTTGGGTAGTTTCAATGGAGATAAACAGTGACATGAGAGCACATGTGGGTGATTCTTTAACTACGGGCACTATTGGCCTTGTAAATGTAATTTCTACCACACCATTGCCTTACAATATAAAGCGCCTTGGGGCAACTGTTTGTGATTTGGCGCTATATAGATGTGCTCTGATGTCACTGTTTATCGCCATAGAAACTACCCAAACAATCTTTCATACAAACTGTTTAAAGGGACATTACAGTGTTGTGGTGGAAATTACGGCAGTAGTGTGGGACAACTACATTTTGTTTAAAAAATCACAACAGTTGTATGACATTGAATACCCCAATTATGTTTTGATTATTTTACTGATATTTTATTCAGAGATATTTTAAAACATTAGAAAAAACGTTTCTTTACCATTCATTTTTATCATTGAAGATCAAAAGTCTGGGTGTGGGACAAGCACAAAAAGGCAATATTTGCATATAATGATGCTGAAAAAAGGTGAAAGAGTCATCATAGACTACTAGAACAAATTTCTTAACACACTTTCATTGTAAAGATAACTATAAAAGTGTGAAATTTCCCCTTTTTTCTGTTTATCATACAATATGATCAAAGGACATAAGTGCCCGTAGTCTAAGAATCACCCATGTATATAGCGCCAAATCACAACAAACAGTTGCCCCAAGGCGCTTTATATTGTAAGGCAATGGTGTGGTGGAAATCACATTTACAAGGCCAATAGTGCCCGTAGTTAAAGAATCACCCATAAACCACTAACTTATCGGCAGATAGTTTCTAGTTGCGTCGGAAAAAACGCTTGTATGGAGACAAGTCTACATTTAAGTAAATAAGTTATCAGCAGGAAGTCCGTCAATCACTTGTGCCCTAGCAAATCCAAAACACACCACACAACAAACACTTAAGTTCTAGCATTACTGTGTCCATGACATCCCAGTGCAATAGCGGCCCATAAATTTTAACATCAAGATTGAACATCCCCTTTCAGTGTGTAAAGCATTTCCGAGACAACTCTGACTGTTGCCACCTTTTTCAATGTGGAGTGCATGTGTTGTGCAAGTAATTGTGGGTAGGTGACATCAGTGTAGGCAAACGAATTGGCAATGGACTTGTAAAGACTGGAAAGCAGCGTCACCTAATCCACTGCAGGCCAAGGTAAGCGGCTATACTGTATATAAATGGTAATTTTAACTTTTATATTTAGTGGCGTAAACATGCACGTTTATGTCTGTAGGGTCCCTTGCTGTGCTGTGAGATGTTTGACATTTTAGAAGCTTAATTAGAATTGGGGGGGGCATAAAAACAGATGGAAGGACTTCTGATAATAAAACCACAGTTGACTTTATCTTATCTAAAATACATTAAAATTTTTGGTAATATGTCCCTATGTATTGTGCAGGAGCAGAATTGCGATATGGCCCAGGTTTAATTCACCAATCCTCCACTTTTGCATACTGTGTGGGACATGGATGCAGTGACATTATCACAGAACTCTAAAATGAAGTGTTTCAGGCCTAAACTTTAGAACAGGAACATTTCTACGTGCACGATTCTACGAACTCCAACCGGTTTTAAGTACCAAAATTAAAAACTGATTTTGTACAATATGTCCCCTTTAAGTGGTACCTTTAAAGCAAGGAAGTCCCCTCAGTCATCATCATCGTCATCCTCAGGGACGAAGATGTCGTGTTCCTCCAGCAGAGCAGCAAAGTTCTTGCTGATCTGAGTCCCCACGTACAGAAACGGGACCACGACCAGAGCGATCCGGACCAGTCCAAAGGGGGTCTGCTTTTCAGCCGCACATCACAAAGAGCAGTCAGATCACGTCACAGCTGCAGCAGGCTCCTCCCACAACTCTCACTCACCTTGTTGGGTTTGGGCAGGATGGCGCCGGACTGCGTGCACACGGCGGTCCGGTTCGGTGTCACGGTCCATCCCGGGTTGCAGCAGGGGGTCCACCGGGTGTTTGTGAGCACCGACAGCCGGGCCACACGACCGAGGGCCCGCGACATGTTCAGAGCTGCGGCAGCAATGCGGGAAAGAAAAAAACAAAAAAAAAAACAAAGCACGAAGATTGGAGTGTGGAGCCGCAACAGCGACCTCAGCCGGTGATCCAACAGCATAGCAGCACATCAAGGGTCACGGTGGGGCCCATTAATAACTAACAAGGTGTGAGAAGGCAGTACATTACATTATTATCTGTATGTTCAGTAAATAACATGCTGCAGTAAGAATCTTATTTCTTTTTCATTCAATTCAATCAAATGTCATTCAATCAAACATGTTTATTATTTGGGGTCTGCTCCTTTCTCTGCCCCTGACCAAGGCAGTCTCTACATCTGGAGTTGGTCCGTGACCCGGGGCTGTGGCTGCCCACTGCTCCGAGTCTTTGGATTGTGTTTAACTGTAACTGCGATGGGTTAAATGCAGAGGACACATTTCATTTTATGTGTGTTCAATGACAATAAAGGCTCTATTCTATTCTATTCCGATATGCGACATTACCGGTGCAGCTGCAGGTTACACAAGCATCATTTGCAGACATTGGTAAACAAAACAATGTTTAAAAAAAATGACAAAAATTAACCACTTAAACTAAACCAATCTATATGTTTAATAAATACTGTACAGTAAAATATTTACAAGATACAGGTAATATTTTAAAGACAAGTTCTGCCAGGAAAATAAAAATAGTTACTCCACAGTAAAAGTTATGCTTCATCAAATGATATATATATACACACACACACACGGTGCTCTCCAAAAATACTGGAACATTTGGTATTTCACACATTTTAAATGGACTACATTTATATGGCAGTTTTCCATCTGCATCAGATGCTCAAAGTGCTTTACAATAATGACTCACATTCACCCCATTGTAAGGGTGCTGCCATACAAGGTACTCATTACACACTGGGAGCACCTAGGGGATTAATGACCTCGCCCAAGGGCCCCTAATGACTTTCCAGTCAGGATGGGATTTGAACAGAGGGCTCTGGTCTCGAGCTCAACGCTTATCCACTAGACCATCACCTCCCCTCACATTGTAATTTGTTTATGCCATTTCAAATGCAAAAATCTTCCTCTATACCACTTCATTCTGAAGCTGTATAACTGGTGATACAAAATGCAAAATATGCATTATGCACAATTTCTCCAATCACAGCCAGAGAAGTATACAGCTTCTTTTGAGTTGTCTGGGTGTCTTTACTCACTCTTCTTCTTGCACAGTCACTCAGTTTTTAAGAACTCCACACGGATTTGCCATAGAGTGCCATTGTATTTGTTTATAACTGCTGTAAATAAAGTCCAAGACATTCAGTGACTTAAAAATGTTCATGTATCCATCCCCTGACTTGTCTGATTACTTATGCAACCCCTCTTCTTGGTTTTTATACTTTTAATTAATTTATATGTTGTAGAGATTTACTTTCAGTTTGAGTTTTAGGAAGATAATTTCAGAAATTTTTATTGTTTTGTATTTGAAATGGTATAAACAAATTAAAATGTGTGAAATACCAAGAGTTCCAATACTTTTGGAGGGCACTATATATATATATATATATATTGCAAGTTCTCCCACTTAGAAATCATGGAGGGGTCTGAAATTTTCATCTTAGGTGCATGTCCACTGTGAGAGACAATCTAAAAAAAAAAAAAAAAAAAAATCCGGAAATCACAGTGTATGATTTTTTTTTAAATAATTTATTTGTATGTTACTGCTGCAAATAAGTATTTGAACACCTACCAACCAGCAAGAATTCTGGCTCACACAGACCTGTTAATGTTTCTTTAAGAAGCCCTCTTATTCTGCACTCTTTACCTGTATTAATTGCACCTGTTTGAGCTTGTTACCTGTGTAAAAGACACCTGTTCACACACTCAATAAATCACACTCCAGCCTGTCCACCATAGCCAAGACCAAAGAGCTGTCTAAGGACACCAAGGACAAAACTGCACAAGGCTGGGATGGACTACAGGACAACAGGCAAGCAGCTTGGTAGAAGACAACAACTGTTATGATTATTTATTAAAAAGAAGAAACACAAGATGACTGTCAATCTCCCTCGGTATTGGATTCCATGCAAGATCTCACTTTGTGGGGTAAGAATGATTCTGAAAAAGCTCAGAACTACACAGGAGGACCTGGTCAATGACCTGAAGAGAGCTGGGACCACATTCACAAAGATTACATTAGTAACACATGATGCTGTCATGGTTTAAAATCCTGCAGGGCAGCAAGGTCCCCCTGCTCAAACCAGCACATGTCCAAGCCCATTTGAAGTTCATCAGTGACCATCTGGATGGTCCAAAGGAGGCATGGGAGAAGGTCATGTGGTGAGATGAGACCAGAATACAGCTTTTTGGAATCAACTCCACTTACCACGTTTAAAGGATGAGAACAACCCCAAGAAAACCATCCCAACCGCGAAGCATGGGGGTGGAAACATCATACTCTGGGGGTGCTCTTCTGCAAAGGGGACAGGACGACTGCACCGTATTGAAGGGAGGATGGATGGGGTCATGTATTGTGAGATTCTGGCAAACAACCTCCTTCCCTCAGTAAGAGCATTGAAGATGGGTCATGGCTGGGTCTTCCAGCATGACAATGACCCCAAAGACACAGCCAGGGCAACTAAGGAGGGGCTCCGTAAGAAGCATTTCAAGGTCCTGGAGTGGTCTGGCCAGCTTCCAGGCCTGAACTCAATAGAAAATCTTTGGAGGGAGCTGAAATTCCAAACCTGAAAGATTTGGAGAAGATCTGTATGGAGGAGTGGACCAAAATCCCTGCTGCAGTGTGTGCAAACCTGGTGAAAAACTACAGGAAACGTTGGACCTCTGTAATTGCAAACAAAGGCTACTGTACCAAATATTAACATTGATTTTCACAGGTGTTCAAATAATTATTTCCAGTAGTAACATACAAACAAATTAAAAAAAAAAAAAAAATCATACATTGTGATTTCCATTGTGATTTTTTTTTTTTTTTTTAAGATTGTCTCTCACAGTGGACATGCACCTAAGATTAAAATTTCAGACCCCTCCATGATTTCTAAGTGGGAGAACTTGCAAAATCGCAGGGCGTTCAAATACTTATTTTCCTTACTATATATATATATATATACATATATATATATATACACACACACACAGTGAGGCAAATAAATATTTATAGAACGGCTGAGTGGATCCTTGTCATTTGATTGGTGCTTTTAATGTCACATGACATGGATTAATTCATCCCATTTATGTTGCATTGCATTTAGAGTACAAATTTGGTTCCATACTCTTGGCACACACACACGCACAGATGCACACGCTTGCGCATGTACAGTAGTGTTCAGAATAATAGTAGTGCTATGTGACTAAAAAGGTTAATCCAGGTTTTGAGTATATTTCTTATTGTTACATGGGAAACAAAGTACCAGTAGATTCAAATCCAACAAGACCAAGCATTCATGATATGCACACTCTTAAGGCTATGAAATTGGGCTATTAGTAAAAAAAAAAAAGGGGGTGTTCACAATAATAGTAGAATCTGCTGTTGACGTTACAAACTCAAGACTATTATGTTCAAACTGCTTTTTTTAAGCAATCCTGTGAATCACTAAACTAGTATTTAGTTGTATAACCACAGTTTTTCATGATATCTTCACATCTGCAAGGCACGGAGTCAACCAATTTGTGGCACCTTTCAGCTGTTATTCCACTCCAAGATTCTTTAACATTCCACAATTCATTCACATTTCTTGGTTTTGCTTCAGAAACAGCTTTTTTGATGTCACCCCATAAGTTCTCAATTGGATTTAGGTCCGGGGATTGGGCAGGCCACTCCAAAACATTAATGTTGTTGGTTTGGAACCAAGATTTTGCCTGTTTATTAGTGTGCTTGGGGTCATTGTCTTGTTGAAACACCCATTTCAAGGGCATGTCCTCTTCAGCATAAGGCAACATGACCTCTTCAACTGTTTTGACATATCCAAACTGATCCATGATACCTGGTATGCGATATATAGGCCCAACACCATAGTAGAAGAAACATGCCCATATCATGATGCTTGCACCACCATGCTTCACTGTGAACTGCGGCTTGAATTCAGAGTTTGGGGGTCGTCTCACAAACTGTCTGCGGCCCTTGGACCCAAAAAGAACAATTTTGCTCTCATCAGTCCACAAAATATTCCTCCATTTCTCTTTAGGCCAGTTGATGTGTTCTTTGGCAAATTGTAACCTCTTCTTTTATTTAACAGAGGGACTTTGCGGGGGATTCTTGCAAATAAATTAGCTTCACACAGGCGTCTTCTAACTGTCACAGTACTTACAGGTAACTCCAGACTGTCTTTGATCATCCTGGAGCTGATCAGTGGGTGAGCCTTTGCCATTCTGGTTATTCTTCTATCCATTTTGATGGTTGTTTTCTGTTTTCTTCCACACGTCTCTGTTTTTTTTTGTCCATTTTAAAGCATTGGAGATCATTGTAGATGAACAGCCTATAATTTTTTGCACCTGCGTATATGTTTTCCCCTCTACAATCAACTTTTTAATCAAACTACGCTGTTCTTCTGAACAATGTCTTGAACGTCCCATTTTCCTCAGGCTTTCAAAGAGAAAACCATGTTCAACAGGTGCTGGCTTCATCCTTAAATAGGGGACACCTGATTCACACCTGTTTGTTCCACAAAATTGACGAACTCACTGATTGAATGCCACACTACTATTATTGTGAACACCCCCTTTTCTACTTTTTTTTTTTACTAATAGCCCAATTTCATAGCCTTAAGAGTGTGCATATCATGAATGCTTGGTCTTGTTGGATTTGTGAGAATCTACTGGTACCTTGTTTTCCATGTAACAACAAGAAATATACTCAAAACCTGGATTCATTTTTTTCGTCACACAGCACTACTATTATTCTGAACACTACTGTACACATACTCGTGTATGCTTGCCCACACATGCATGTGCACGCACACAAAATACATCCACTGTGCTGTCTGGAGGCTGTTGGCAAGAAGTTGGAATGAAAAGCTGGACTAATTTCTGATGTTTTCCCCCCATGCACTGAGGATGTACACAGCCATTTAAAAAAATTTTTTTTGGGTAGTACACGCACGCACAAGCACCGACCAGGCTGCGTGTGCACGCGCACGGGGATGACTACCGAGACATGATTTGATTGAGCTAACTGACGCTGCTAATTCCTGTAACACACACACACACACAAAACAAATCAACTGCATTGTCTGGAGGCTGTTAGCAGGAAGAAATAATGAAAAGCTGGAGTAATTTCAGATGTGATCCCCCCCCGAACTGAGGATGTACAGTTTTTTTTTGGTAGTACACACGTGCACAAGCGCCGACCCGGTTGTGTGTTTGCACACGTGGGGGACAATGGCACGATGATTTGATTGAGCTAAGTGATGCTGCTAATTCTTGTAACACACACACAAAATCCACTCTGCTGTAAGCTGTTTGGATCCATGAAGAGCTGTTCAGGTGAAAAGCTGACATGAGGCTGGACTGAGGAACTACACGTCTTTTTTTTTTATGGAAGTCTGAAGTCAGTGCACAGCATCACTGGACTACACATTACAATTTGGACTTTAGCAGCAGTGGAACACCAAAATGTAAGTCCCTTTTCTGTTGTTTATAAATTAATAAAATGTCAAATGACACTATTTTAGCTGTTATATAAAATAAATAATGAATGTTTTAACGTTCTTTCAATGGGGCGAATATTTCATTTGATGAAAGTTGGAACAAACCATTCAACTTGACTTCGCCTCATTGAATGGTTTGTTCCAGCTTTCACCTCATGAAATATTCGTACCATTGAACTCATAAACATTCATTATTTGTATATTGATCCACTGTCGATTTTGCATCTTTTCCCACCTACAAAGAATGGCAAGGTCTGTAATTTTTACCGTAGCTACATTTAGACTATGAGAGACAGGAAAAAACAAACAAACAAAAACAACAACAAAAAACAGAAAATCACATTGCATGGTTTTTAAATATTAATTTGCAGGAAATAAGTATTTGGTCACCGACCAACCAACAAGAATTCTGTCTCTCACTCACTCTATCTGGCTTTAAGAAGCCCTCTTATTCTGCACTCTTTACCTGTATTAATTGCACCTGCTTGAACTTGTTACCTGTGTAAAAGACACCTGTTCACACAATCAATCACACTCCAACCTGTCCACCATAGCCAAGACCAAAGAGCTGAATAAGGACACCAGGGACAAAATTGTAGACCTGCACAAGGCTGTTATATAAGGACCTGGTCAACGACCTGAGGAGAGCTGGGACCACAGTGGCAAAGATTACATTAGTAATATGCAAGGTCCCCCTGCTCATGCCAGCACATGTCCACGCCCGTTTGAAGTTTGCCAGTGATGATCCAGAGGAGGCATGGGAGAAGGTCATGTGGTCAGATGAGACCAAAATAGAGCTTTTTGGTATCAACTCCACGTGCCATGTTTGGATGAGAAAAACCCCAAGAAAACCATCTCAACCGTAAAGCATGGGGGTGGAAACGTCATTTTGGGAGTGTTTTTCTGCAAGGGGTACAGGACGACTGCACCATATTGAAGGGAGGATAGATGGGGTCATGTATTGTGAGATTTTGATCTTCCCTCAGTAAGATCATTGAAGATGGGTCGTGGCTGGGTCTTCCAGCATGACAATGACCCAAAACACACAGCCCGGGCAACTAAGGATCTGTAAGAAGCATTTCAAGGTCCTGGAGTGGCCTGGCCGGTCTCCAGACCTGAACTCAATAGAAAGGGAGCTGAAAGTTGAAACCTGAAACATCTGGTGAAGATCTGTATGGAGGAGTGGAACAAAATCCCTGCTGCAGTGTGTGCAAACTTGGTCAAAACTACAGGAAACATCTGAACTTTGTAATTGCAAATAAAAGTTTCTGCACCAAATATTAAGGTCTGTTTTTCTAATGGATCAAATACTTATTTCATGCAATAAAATGCAAATTAATTATTTAAAAATCATGCGATGAGATTTTCTGAATTTTATTTTATTTATTCTGTCTCTCACAGTTGAAGACCTCTCCATTCTTTGTAGGTGGGAAAACTTGTAAAATCAAGAGTGGATCAAATACACTTTTTTTACACACACACACACACACACACACACACACACACACACACACACACACACACACACACACACACACACACACACACACACACACACACACACACACACACAGTCAAAGTGTGTGCCATTATCATCATGATTACGCTTCCATCAAATATACTTAATCATACGAGGTCTATTAGAAAAGTATCCGACCTTATTATTTTTTTCAAAAACCATATGGATTTGAATCACGTGTGATTACATCAGACATGCTTGAACCCTCGTGGGCATGCAAGAGTTTTTTCACGCCTGTCGGTTACGTCATTCGCCTGTGGGCAGTCTTTGAGTGAGGAGTCGTCCACCCGCTCGTCGATTTTTTTCATTGTTTAGGAATGGCTCAGAGACTGTTGCTTTGTTTGATAAAATTTTTTTCAAAACTGTAAGGCACAACTGAGTGGACACCATTCAATAAATTCAGCTGGTTTTCGGTAAAAATTTTAACGGCTGATGAGAGATTTTGGTCTGGTAGTGTCGCTTTAAGGACGGTCCACGGCGCCTGACGGCGATCTGCGCTTCGAGGCGGCAGCGTCTCGCCGTTTCAAGTTGAAAACTTCCACATTTCAGGCTCTGTTGACGCAGTAAGTCGTCAGAGAACAGAGAACTTTCAGAAGAAGTCGGCATGAGGAGTTTATTCGGACATTCCATTGTTAACGGTCATTTTGTAATGAAAGAACGTGCGGGCAGAGTCGCATGTCGGGCCGGACCCGACCGCGGGGGGTTGCGGCAGGAAAAACACCTCCGTTGGAAATCTTAACGGGCAAGTTGGAACATGCCCAAGCTGTTACACAATTTCTCAGTTACTCACTTGTTGAAAGCCATTAAAAGCCGCCTGAATTCTACAAATGGTTTTCAACACGGAGGTGTTTTTCCTGTCGCGGCGCACACAGATTCGCCGAGTCATCACGGAAACGACTCGGCGAATTTGCGCGTACGTCTTTCATTAAAAAAATGTCCTTAAACAGTGGAATGTCCGCATAAATTCCTCATGCCGGCCTCTTCTGAATCTTCTCTGTTCTCTCACGATGTCCTGGGTGAATTAAGCCTTAAATTAGGATGTTTTAAGGTCGAAACAGGCCGACGACAGCGCCTGGAAGCGCTGCAGGACGTCCCGCTCTGTGGGAAGTCCTTACACCGACAGAAACACCCCATAATCTCTCATCAGCCGTTAAACTTTTCACAGAAAACCAGCTTAATTTCTCGAATAGTGTCCACTCGGATATTCCTCACAGGTCCAGAAAAAATTTTGATAAAGCAACGCGCGCCGTCTCGAGCAGCGTGTGAAACAAAGGAATTCAGCCGAGAGGGCGGGACCACATCTCACTCAAGGCCTGCCCACAGGGAAATGACGTCACCGACACGCGAAAAAACTCACGCATGCGCACGAGGGTTCAAGCATGATTGGTGTAATCGCATGTCATTCAAATCCATATAGTTAAAAAAAAATAAAAGGGTCGGTTTATTATCTAAGAGACCTCGTATATTTGAACACTACAAGTCAGAATTAACAGGAAGGTTTTTTTTAAAAAAAAAGTCAATTTGTCAAGTCAAAAATATACATGAGAACTAAAATGATAAGTGTTCAAATGGTTGATATTTGATAAATTAATAGAAGAATAATTGTTAAGCAATTTGATAAATTATTAATTTAAAAAGGCATAATAACACATGTATAGTTTTTTATTTCATTTTATGTCAGATTCAGATTCAGACAAATTTATTGATCCCTAAAAGGGCAATTCATTTCACACCCAATTACCTCAGACAAATATACAGCAATTAATCCACAATTATTACTAGTTGAACGTAATAATGGCCCATATCAGAATTAAAATAACCGCACATATATATTTGATTGTTTATGTATGCTAAACTTTGAAACAGTCCATCATCCAAATTCAGGAAATGTGAGTGTTGGGGGGGAATGGGGAGCTGCCGCAGCTAAAGCTGCGACCCGGAGGGGGAAAGGAGTGGCTTGAGCGGGGGCCGGGATGGGGTGGGAGCATGCGTATCAGTCACTGTCCATGTGTGAGTGGCAGATGAGTTAAGTTTGTCACTTTCTGTATGTGTGTGCAAAAGATAAGAAGGCAGCCAAATGGTTCACCAAGGCCGTAGAAATTCTTTTGGAGGAAAACAATGGGGCGTTTTGACCTTCAGAGGCTGATAAGCCTGCCATGTTTAGGGCTGAGCAATGAAAACACATTTGCAGCTCTCATGAACAACCAAATCCAATTCATGAGTATTCCCTGGTCTCCGACATCTTCCTTTGCAAGGCGTGCATTTGCTCCGAGATGTTATCCAACTTACGTCTGAGATCAAGGGTTAACGCAGTCTGAGAATGCCTTGCCCAACTCATTAATCATGACGGACAGGTGAGGGGTCGTGGTTCTGGTGGCAGCCGTTTTGCCAATTCTCCGGTAGGTCAGGGCAGCACGTAAACCAATAAGTACCAGCCCTCCTACAATAAAACCAAATATAAATAAATCTTCAACGTCCTCCACAGAGAGTGCACCAAGCATGTGACACGCCATGTTCACCCAGGCGTCGAGAACATAGCCCGCAGGTTCCATCTGGGCAAGTAGGGTCCCCCAGCCCTGATTTCCTTGTTGAAAAAAATGGTGTCAATCGCGTTCAGAGACCATCTAATCAATTCTATGGTCAATCCAATATAATTTGAAGAATTCACAGTCCGGTGAAGTAGGGACTCTGAAGGTTGGAGCAGAGATAGAGGAGAGAGTCCAGCTGGAGTCCCAAGCAGAATCACTGCAAATATGGGTTTTGCACAGTTGGTTGAGTTTCTTTTTTTATCATCTTGGGTTTTGTGCGTAGGCTCTCAGTTGTCCAGGTGGTTTCCATAGTAGAGAAGCTTGAATCTTCGACTGGACTGGGTTGCTTGACGCGAGGACATTTCGCTTCAAATCGCAGAAGCTTCCTCAGCTAAAATTCTTGCTCTGGTAGTCTGACGTCTGTCTTGACTCTTGTAACTTCCTTGTCCTCAAACGTGTGGTTAGTGTCTTTAAGGTGAAGATGAACTGCAGACTGAGGTCCACTGGCACCCTCTCTGTGGTGCTGGTATATGAAGAAGAAATGGTTCGAGAGAGGGGTCAAGGAGGCATTCTATTGAAACTGTTGAAACCCAGCCTTAACCAGGGAGGGGATCTGAGACACGCTTTGTCCCCTGTTTACAAAGGGGTACTCAGGTCAAAGCAGTTTCAGTCTTTTGTTCATGGTAATGAGTCATTCACGTCATCAGGAGAGTCGTCAAGGGAGCCATCAGCAGAGGCGTCAGTCCCATCATTAGGAGGGACAGCTGCCCTGTCATTAGGAGGGTGCTAACTAGAGCACAATAGTTTCTAATTAGAGCTATTGTTTAGTCACTAGCCTATAGCAGTCTGCCTCTTGGTAGGAGGGGTCTGGTTAGGTTTAAAACTCCAGCTTTTGTGGCTTCTGTTTATTCTTCTCTACAAGAGTCAAGACAGACGTCAGACTACCAGAGCAAGAATTTTAGCTGAGGAAGCTTCTGCGATTTGAAGCAAAACATCCTTGCGTCAAGCAACCCAGTCCAGTCGAAGATTCAAGCTTCTCTACAATCTTCTTGGGTTATTTTTCTGACATTTTATGAAAAACCATTAAAAACAAACAAAAATAAAACTGATTATACACAATATAAAATGATCAGCTTCATCTTTTACTTCATCATTGTGACCAATTGTGGTGATTACTTTAAAAAGTAATTACATGTCCCTTATTGTCTGTGACTATTTTCCTTTCACTGGCAGACTTGTATAACGTGGTATTGAGCAGCGAGGATGAGGTTAGAAACTCCATGATAACTTACATTAAAAAAGTGCTGACATAACAAACATACTGACCTCAGTAGATTTACCACACTTTTGTTCTTTCACCTGCATTATTGTGCTTCACTTTCAAAAATAAAAATTATTCTGTTGCCATCAGTGCCAAACAATTAGAAACACTCTAATGATTTGAAATACCACCTTGAATGCAAGTTAAATAATTTCAACAAACAGTCTCACTGTGTCAAAATGACATAGAAGAACTGAAAAATAAATAAAAGATAAAACTATGACTCATAAATAATCCTTCACAATGAGGATTTGTCATGTCATGAAAAATAAATTAAAGTTATACTTGGTAAAACAATCATGTAAACAGCTTCAAATGAATTGTCAGTTTTGTGTTGGTGCAAACGTTCCTCCTCTTCATCCAGTGACAGACAGCAGCTGCAGTCATCGCTTCATCACTAAACAAAATTTTAAAAACCACAACAGCAAAAAAATAGTCAGCTGTACAACCACAAGAAATGATTTTAAAACTATGATTATTTGTAACACTTTACTGCAGTAAACCTAGAAGTCAAAATGTTATCCCAATAAAACTATTCAATTTCTGTCAAATTTTAATAATATTAAGGAGGATCATAACAATCTCTAATATCTGTGTATTTTGTTATTTATTCTTAAAATTTTTCAAAGGCACTATTAGACACACGTACAGAAACACCACAAGGCTGTCTACATCAGCATCTGAAGGCAAATACTGAATGATTCCGTGTCTCCCCTGTGAAAAACCTGTCAAACTGGGAAACTGAATGTTAGTTTGCAAGAGAGTTTCAACAGTATTAATCAATTAACCACCAAGTATTTTGATCACTGTGTAATCATTCTGAGTCTTTTTTTTTTTTTTTTTTTTATTTAACTATCCAAATCCTCTAATTTCATCTTCTTAAATATGAATGTTTTCTGGTTTCTTTCCTTTTTCCTTCTTTTCTGTCCCATCCTTGACACTAAGCATAACATGGACAAAACGAGACATTTGATGAAGCCATCTTGCACTTTTGGAAACACTGATCAATAATTTCACCATTTTCTGACAATTTATGGACCAAACAACTAATGGATTAAACCAGAAAATAAGCATCAGATTAACTCATAATGAAAATAATTGTCAGTTGTAGCTTGATGCATGTATGTTTAGATAAAATAAATAAATAAATAATAATAATAATCCTGCATCTTGGGAAGAGGTAGAACTGTTTGCAAGGTTTTCTTCCCCCACTTCCCAAAAATAAATAAATAAATAAAATTCCCCCTAAATGGCCTTTTTAATGTTAAACTTTTAACTTTAAAATTAATGTTATTGGTAGAATTTATAGTTATGATATACTGGTAAATTACTCAAAAGATAATCATCTAATCAGAAAATAATTAGTAGACTAATAAAAACACATTTATTGGGATTTTAAAAAATCTTAATTTATTGATTTTAACAATCAATAGATTGATTAAAAAACCATTTTTAGTTGCAGCTCCATTTTGCAGTATGAATCTTTTTAACATCATAAATTTTAGTAGACTTAAATTATAACAGTTGTCCAATTCATATTTTACTGCTGTCACTCAATACAAAACATGAAAATATTACTGGATGCTAAATGCACGGGACCAAAATAATAAAACGATGATGTTTCACGCTTCATGAACACAATGTTCACATCCATGAGGATCGTTATCAACAATGGCCACCTGATGGTCTCATCTTCTCACCTGACGTTTAAAGGAGAGATGTCTGAAGAATTTGTTGACCTCAAACACACTGGATTTGATGGGTCCTCCAGTTTTCTTGCTTTCCTGCAGCCTGACGACTTGAGCTTTGGCGATTGCAGCTCTCAGGCTCATGTTCTTGATTAATCGAGCCCCAGGGTCCGAATGTGGTGTGGGGGGAGAGGATACGGTGATGTAGGAAGCGTCTTTCTGGTGCTCCTGGTAACTCACTACCAGAGGGGACATTGGAGATGACAGAACATTCATGTTACATTATTGTGAAATTAGAAGAGGCTTGTTTTGACGTTTGCAAGAACAAGTAAAATTCCCATTTATTGTTGCCATGACTGTTTGATTTTTTTTATTTTTTAAATAGTCTCAGAAAATAAGCAAAAAACCTGAAAATCATGTACTTTGTCCCTTTCTGGAAAAGATTATCGCCTGAATTACAACAGCTGCTGGGGTGTCACAGTGCTGGTAAAAGTTATTGTTATGGTTTAGTCTCAGTTACTTGCTGATCAGTGAATGGAACAACCCGATTTCAGGCTCAAGAAGTCGCACACCGACAGCATCTGAGCTCTGCAAGTACTCGCTGAATGCAAATGTGAACATCGGCAGTGATTCTTATAAAACCGCTATGATCCATTAAAGTTTTGTGCAGCCACAACACATTTCATCACTGTGGTGACTTTTACCTGCAGATGTGACGGCCGTGTCGGTCGTGCTCGCGAGCTGCAGGAGGATTGCGGGATATGTTGGATGCAGTAGGAATAATTTTCTGATGAGCGGCTCTGCTGCAACAACACCTGGTGCAACCTACAGACTCAACAAGAGTTTAAAATGTTATTAATGAAGCCAGGTCAAAAACTAGAGGGGCACTCGCTATGTGTGCCTCGAGCAAGGCCCCAAAACACAATAATAATAATAATAATAATTAATACTGCTCAGGCTAAACCTTTTCCCAAAGTGTGTGTGTTTGTGTGTGTGTGTGTGTATAGTATAAGACACTTATCCTAAAAGCAACTTTTTAATACAAATCTTTGAAAAGTTCCATGGCAATGACCACAAGTACATGATCAGTACTGCTTTTGGAAGCATGGTTGAGTAACTGTATTGTTTTTATTTATTTTTTAAATTCCTGGAACAGTCCCATGGTAAATAACTGATGATCCCCTCAAGTGAAGCAAAAGTCCTCTATATCTTTCTTGTGGCCATTGAATTGGTCTTTCGTTTTGAACTTGGTCAATGGTAGTTTTGTATACAGGTGGGTGTTCCACTTGGCTTTGCATTCTTCATAACTTCAAGCGTGTGTGTAGTTTTTTCCATTTGTCTAACTTACATTCAACTACGGTGGACCCGTGTGTTTAGTGAAATGGCCATGAAGTGACTCATCATATGATGTCACTATTGCAAATTTAAGAAAAATCTATTTCAATCATTAATAAATTGACATAGCTTGCAGTATTAAAAAGGTTTTTAAAGCTACAATGTGTATGATTTCGTGTCATCTAGTGGTTAGATTGTAAATTGCACTGCACCATCACTCGTCTGTCAGGATTGGGATTTGTGATCTATTCTTTCTGTGTGATTTTTTTTTTTCTGCTTGGTTTTCTTTTCACTGCTTTCTCTTGTCTGTCACTTGGGCACTTGGTGGTGGGCATTTCTCTTTGACTTTCCACGCCCTGCTCTGGATCTTTCCTGCACATCTGATGCTCATCACCTGCTCACTTCTCTCTGTATTTAAGCTTTGCCTTTGTCACCCTTTCACACCAGATCGCTTTACCGCCTTCGCTTCCAGTCTTTCTTCTGAGTCATTGTTCTGGTTGCCCTGCTGTGTTTTGTGAACATCCTGCCTGTTTTCTCGACCTCACTTACTGCCTGATGTTTTTTTTTTTTTTTACTGTTGCTGATTTTGGACTGCCTTTTTGTGCACTGACCTCTGCACGATTTTTCACTAAAGCTTTTTGAACGTCAAACCCTAGTGTCTGTGTTCAGCATTTATGTCCAGCCATTTCTGGTTACAGAACCTGATATGGTCATGATTTTGTTTCCTTCATATTTTCACTTCTATGTCGATGAGGATTCATGCTCCCTTGCCTTCTCTTGTGATACTATAACTTCCCTAGGGGAGGTAATTAAGTAAAATAAGTTCAGACTCACTGTTGTCTTGGCGCCATTTTTCTGTGCTATAATTGGTTCACTCGCCCAGAACAAGAACGCTGAGAAACCATTTGTGGTGGAGACTGCTGAAGCGTCGATATCCAGACCAGGGCAGACAAATTCTGCTGTCCAGAGAGGACGACCAGTCGCCCCATCAATAACTTGTGCCTGAGAGACAGTACAAGAGAGAAAACAAGTAGAATATGTCTCAAGAATATCAAACTGCTTTTATATAACAAACCAAACATATATATGTTAAATCAGCAAACGTTTTAAGAACGAATGTGTTGTTACCGTCATCGAGCCATTTGCTGAATGCTGGACAAAAAGATCAAGAACCCCATCATCATTGTAATGTCCTGGGACTGGTTGACTATGATGAAAAAAGAAGTATTTTGCCAACATTGTTCAGGCGGTTCAACAAAGTCTTCATTTTGCGATTATTGCTACAAATAATAAATGCAGCAGTTATAATGGTAGGACAAGGAATTCATTCATTCATTTCTATCCCCACTCATTCCATTTGAAGGGTCACAGTGATGGGGACTGGAGCCCATCCCAGCAGTGGTCAATGAGCAAAAGGCAGGGTACAGCCTGAATAGGCCGCTGGTCCATTGCAGGGCAAACAACTATAAATGAACACATTCACACTCTCACTCACCTACAATCAATGTAGAGCTGCCAATTCTCCTAACCTGCATGTCTTTGGAAGTGGGAGGAACTCGTGCAAACATGGGGAGAACATACAATCCCCAAACAGAAAGGACCAGTTCAGAAGCCAACCCCTTCTCTCTGCAGAGGGAGAACTGTACCTGTGAATGGGAGGTGAGCTGAATGTCCACTTTTGTGTGCGTCCTTCTCTCTGAGCACTGGACACCGTGCTGGATCCATACACCAACACCCAGTCACTCCTGGTAGTGTTCAGGTTTTGAAACTGCATCCAAACTGTTGTGGATGTTACCAAAGCCAGACACAAAGAGGGAGCAAGGAACTCCACACGCTCAGTGCCTCTGCAAAAATCATAAACAGATATGCTTTTGATTGTTTTAGGTGTCATTTTCCAGTAACTCACAGTGTTTGTAAAAATGAATGTCATACATGCAACAAAGGACAAGGGACATTTTCCCACTAATTTCCACTGTCCATTAATGCATAAAGGAATAATAAAATCCACTGACTAATAATTATCATCTGTAAACGCTATTTGTTTTACATGATGCCTAAATAGATCTTTGTCATTTCATATTTTACTTACAATTAGACAGGTGGAAAAGTACTTATGTCTACTTTCCACAATCCACCAAATAAATAAATAGTGATAGGAACTTCTCAATTTGTCATCTAACAGCACTTCTATGTCCTCTAGAGCTGTCCCTGACAACACTGCGTAAGCTTCTAATCAGCTTACAGCGTATTAGATTTACATTCCTCATGTAATGGACATACTTTCTACAAGAAGGTAGTGGAGTTGCTCAACAGAGCAAAACATATGGGATGAAAACAAAAAACAGTGATGGTCTAGTGGTTAAGGTGTTGGGCTTAAGTCCAGAAGATCATGGGTTCAAATCCCCGCCTGACTGGAAAATCACTCAGGGCCCTTGGGCAAGGCCATTAATCCCCTATTGCTCCCGGTGTGTAGTGAGCGCCTTGTATGGCAGCACCCTGAATGTGAGGCATAATTGTGAAGCGCTTTGAGCGTCTGATGCAGATGGAAAAGCGCTATATAAATGCAGTCCATTTACAACAAATTATGCAAAGCATACAATAAATTATTTGTCAATACAATTATGGTACAAATGATCAAAGCCATGTGACATACAATCCACCAATCAAATGACAAGGATCTACATTTAGGTGTTGTATAAAACTAACGTCCAGACGGTAATAAATGATATATACCACTTCTGGTAATAAACATTATAGCTTTAAGTAATGCTATAAGTATCAGGTTTGGCAGGTCATCTATACACACAGATTACAGGTCTACTGTACAACAGACAAAGAAGCGTTTGGAACCATGAGCCAGTGTGTAATGAAGGAATATATATCCTGTTGTTCATTCGGCTGCTCCCGGTTTCGTTCGGGGTTGCCACAGCGGATACAACCAGATCCGCATTGGTAACTGGCCCAAGTTTTACACCGGATGCCCTTCCTGACACAACTCCAGTTTTACCTGGAGAAACACACACAGCCGCTGGTGTTCCAAAGAGGTCTCCCATCCAAGCACTAACCAGATTAGGGCTGAAACGATTACTCGAGGAACTCGAATAATTCGATTACACAAAAAGTTCGAGGCAAATTCTGTGCCTCGAAGCTTCGTTTAACGTTGTAGTACATATGCCAGGCCTGTGTGTGGCGCTGCAACGGCCGCAGGAAAAAAAAAAAAACAAGAAGACTGGAGCATAACAGCTAATCAAATAGCAACGATAGCTACCGCTTTCCAACGTGACAGAGTAAAATAAAGCCTTTTAAGAGAAATATGGTCCACGCTGATCATCTGAAATAGACTTCCTGTGCATTTGTGTATTTTTTAAAAACACACGGGCTCGGTGGCCAGCTGCTGTCTCTCTCTACCCAGTGTGAGGGGCTCTCAGACCAGGCGAGTCACAGCTCTGTCCCCGGCTACATTGACAAAACAGCAGAAGTCCACTCTTTCTTCTGTGTTTCCCTCAGACTCACACTGTGTTTGACTTTTTAATTTTTGCTTTTTTGGGCAACACACAACACTTCACAAACACAGTAACTTAAATAAAATAATAATAAAAAAAAAACTGACTGAGGCTTGCATGTTCAACCTCCAGCTGAAATGCATCTGCTGAATTGCTGAGAAAAAGGGATTAAAAAAAAAAAAATCATCAGGGACCAGTCCATCAACCTTTATTAAAAAAAAAAAAAACCTTAAAAATGGTTACATTTTACAAGTTGGAGAAAACAAAACAGAAAGCCACATCCCATTGCCATTTCAGCAAAATGTCAACACTTTGGCACAGTGGCATTGTGCCATTGCTTAGGGAGAGCCCTGGACTATTGATGTTTAAAAATGCAGAAGTACTTTTTATCCGATTACTTGATTAATCGCCAGAATAATCGATAGAATACTCAATTAGTAAAATAATCGATAGCTGCAGCCCTAAACCAGATCCTGCTCTGCTTAGCGTCTGAGATCTGACGGGATCAGGCTGACACAGAGCAGACCGGCTGCGAAGGAATATATATCCTAAATGTGCTTAATTATGTGAAGGATATATTACTTATATGCGCCTAGTAACTGACATTTATCAATGCTTACTAATTACGTATCAATAGCTAGCTAGTTGGTATCCTTTCTCAGGAAGGTGTTGAAGACTGGATAGCCCATGATGGGTAAGATCCCATCTTGAACCCTGGGACAACCTAAGGCAGACAGTCATGATTACTCAACCTTGTAGTATTATTTTTAATACTATTGTCATGTATTGTTTAAGCATTGATTAATCCAACAGATCTTTTCTGAGATAAATTACTAAAAGCTACTTCAATTCACTTTCAATAATCCTACAAATTTGATGATCTGTGAAAATTTTAAACTGTTGGATATGACACCTTACATGGTTGTTCCCCCACCCCTTGGTACCCCTGCCCAGTTGGTATCCTTTCTCAGATGGGTGTTGGAGACTGGACAGCCCATGACGGGTAAGATCCCATCTTGAACCCTGGGACAACCTAAGGCAGGCCCAGTCACGATTACTTGACCTTGTCTCTGTGGGACTCTGACTCACTAAGACTGGCTCTGAGGGTACGGCGCAGGGGCACTGTAGTGGGGTCAACTGATGTTTGCCCTTATGCCTACATGTTGGCAGTGTATTGGTTTGATTGGAATATTGGATCATTGTCGGGAATTGAATTATATTAAATCGACCTGAATTGGTGTTAACTGGCCTTAATGGCCTTAAGGTGTTGACCTCTGGTGACAGAGGTCAAAAGGAAGAATTGAAGGCATAGATATCCTAAATGTGCTTAATTATGTGAAGGATATATTACTTATATGCGCATAGTAATTGACATTTATCAATGCTTATTAATTATGTGATCGACAGTTAAGGTTAATTACGTGATATCTACGAGGTCTGTTAGAAAAGTATCCGACCTTTTTATTTTTTTAAAAAACCATATGGATTTGAATCACGTGTGATTGCGTCAGACAAGCTTGAACCCTCGTGCGCATGCGTGTGTTTTTTCATGCCTGTCGGTTGCATCATTCGCCTGTGAGCAGGCTTTGAGTGAGGTGTGGTCCACCCCTCTCATCTATTTTTTATTGCGAATAAATGTCTTAACGATTTGGAGCTTTGCTGCATCAATTTTTTTCCAGAAACTGTGAGAGACCTCCAGGTGGACACCGTTCGAAAAATTAATATGGCTTTCAGGGATGATTTTATGTGGATTAAACAGATTACGGGGTGTTACTGCCGCTTTAAGGATGGCCCACAACTGCTGAGAGCGCGGCGTGCTCCCAGCCCCCATCGACAGGCTGACACCCCGCTGGAACAACCAGATCATTTCCAACGTGAAAGCTTTGTTGATCCGGGACCTCATCTGACTTTCACAAAAAGGCAGAAGATGTGGACATCAGCACTTTTTCCGGCACATTCCACCGTTACAGGAGTTTTTTTCATGGAAAGAAAAGCGGAGGGACGCGCCACGGCTCCGTTCATTACGCAGGACAAAACCACCTTGGTGTTGGTCTCTCAGGACAGCTTTCAGGTGGATTTCAGACGGATTCCGGTTGCTTTCCAGTCGTGTGAATATCCGACTGTGATTGTGCATGAGCTGGACATGCCAGAACATGTCCCGTGAGGCTTCATCACTGCGTTGCTTTGCGCCGAGCGGCTGCACCGCGACGCGCGGTGGAGCAGCTTCTCTTTCCATGACAAAAACTCCTGTAACAGTGAAATGTGCCGTTCATTTTTCAACTGGACGCTGTCTTGATCCGGTATGTCATCTGACTAGCACAGGAATTGTGAAAAGACATAGACATCAGCACCTTTTCCGGCACATTCCACCGTTACAGGAGTTTTTTTTCCATGGAAAGAAAAGCGGAGGGACGTGCCATGGCGCCGTTCATTACGCGGGACAAAACCACCCTCGGTGTGGTCTCTCAGGACAGCTTTCAGGTGGATTCAGACGGATTCCGGTTGCTTTCCAGTCATGTGAATATCCGATTGTGATGTGCATGAGCTGGACATGCCAGAACATGTCCCGTGAGGCTTCATCACGGGGTTGCTTTGCGCCGAGCGGCTGCATCGCGATGTGCGGAGCTCCTCCGCACGTCTGTCTTAAAGTGCCGGAAAAAGTGCTGATGTCCACGTCTTTTCACAATTCCTGTGCTAGTCAGATGACATACCGGATCAAGACAGCCTCCAGTTTAAAAATGAACGGCACATTTCACTGTTATAGGAGTTTTTGTCATGGAAAAGAGAAGCTGCTCCACTGCGCGTCGCGGTGCAGCCGCTCGGCGCAAAGCAACGCCGTGATGAAGCCTCACGGGACATGTTCTGGCATGTCCAGCTCATGCACAATCACAATCGGATATTCACACGACTGGAAAGCAACCGGAATCCGTCTGAAATCCACCTGAAGCTGTCCTGAGAGACCACACCAAGGTGGTTTTGTCCCACGTAATGAACGGAGCCGTGGCGCGTCCCTCCGCTTTTCTTTCCATGAAAAAAACTCCCGTAACGGTGGAATGTGCCGGAAAAAGTGCTGATGTCCACATCTTCTGCCTTTTTGTGAAAGTCAGACGAGGTCCCGGATCAACAAAGCTTTCACGTTGGAAATGATCTGGTTGTTCCAGCGGGGTGTCAGCCTGTCGATGGGGGCTGGGAGCGCGCCGCGCTCTCAGCAGTTGTGGGCCATCCTTAAAGCGGCAGTAACACCCCGTAATCTGTTTAATCCCCATAAAATCGTCCCTGAAAGCCATATTAATTTTTCGAACGGTGTCCACCTGGAGGTCTCTCACAGTTTCTGGAAAAAAATTTATGCAGTAAAGCTCCAAATTGTTGAGACATTTATTCGCAATAAAAAAATAGACGAGAGGGGTGGACCACACCTCACTCAAAGCCTGCTCACAGGCGAATGACGCAACCGACAGGCATAAAAAAACACGCATGCGCACGAGGGTTCAAGCTTGTCTGATGCAATCACACGATTCAAATCCATATGGTTTAAAAAAAAAAAATAATAAGGTCGGATACTTTTCTAACAGACCTCGTATATGTTCAAATACTTTTGAACTGTGTATGTCTGTATACTTTTGAACTGTGTATTGTGTACACCAAATTAAAGGCCTGTTATGTTTATGATTATATTTGCTTCTGCTAAAACTGTTGGTTTATTTTCTGATTATGCTGTTTTAAGATGTTTTTTACTCATATAATCATTTTCAAAGCGTAAACTTGATGTTTTCTATTGCTGAGGCCCAGTAAGATATGTTGAGAAATATGCAAACAACATATGGAACAGAATGCCAGTACTGGACTTCTGTCAGCAAGATGAGATTAAACTTGTTACGTGGGTATGCTTAGACTTGTTTCTCAGAATGTTGTGCAACTTTGAGATGTGCAAATATTTCTGTTGTATAACTGCTGTGATAAGACTTGCTGACAGTCCTTCAGTTAGAAGTTTTTTGCCCAAAACAATTTCTTATCAGTTTAAGCACAGGTGTCATTTCAGGGAAAAAAGTAAGTAAGAAGACAGCACAGCGCAGTGGGCAGGACCATGCCCCAAAGCAGAGGGGAAGAAGACCCTTCGTTTCTAAGAATAGGAGGAGCTGATTCTTATTATAAAAATGGGGCCCAGGGAAAGGTAGTTGTCTCTTCGGATGATATTCTCTCGCTGATGACCTGCTAAGGCTACTTCAGGGACAGACTGCTCTATGGATCCGCAAAGCTTTGTGTATGGTAAACTCACCCAACTCATTCTGTTACATTTAAATTCTGTTTAATAAATCTCCGTGTAGAGGTTTATTTGCCAGAGTAATTGTGTTCAAATTTAAATACCTGGTCAAAACCTTCTTTTAATCAAATGGACGTGCGGGACAAGATAACGGGGTGGGGTGAGGTCAGGAGACACCCCGGTCCTAACAAATGGTGACCCCGACGTGACTAAAAGAAGGTAATGATATAAACTAATTTGATAACTAAAAGATACATCCTGAGATGCACTGGGACACATTTTCCGTGATGTTTCGGAGCTCATCAGACGTTTTGGGTCTTTCAACATCATACACCCTCCCTCCGGCGACCCAGCTAGGGTTGATCAGACCCTGGTTTGTGTCCCAGTAGCATTTGCCCACAGATCGCTCCTCCTGATCCAAAGCCACCTGGAGGCTCTCTCTGCTGCCTCCATGGTGGACTTGATGACTTTCCGTTTTGCAGCCCCTTTGATTTCAAGCAGCAAGTACACCTTGCACAGTGAGCGGCCAGCAAAACCCCTACACCCCACTTCAATAGGCTTGCAGCATGCTTTCCAGCCTCTTCTTTGGCATTGCTCGACCAGCTCCTGGTACTTTGATCACTTACGCTCATTTGCCTCCTCTATGTGAACCTCCCAGGGAACTGTCAGCTCAATCAATAGCACCTGCCTTGAGGAAACTGACGAGAGCACGATGTCTGGCCTTAAAGCAGTTGTTGCGACATGGTCTGGGAACTTGAGCTGTTTGTCCAAATCCACTCGTAGATCCCATTCCACAGCTGAGGTGATAAGGCCAGCTGCAAGTTGGGGTGTGACTGTGGCTGCTCTCCAGCCCTGATGAAGGTGATGCTCCTTTTGCCCAGTTGTTGCTTGGTGCTGTTGTTTTTATCCACTGCTTTAGAGAGAGTCTCTGCAACAGACTTCAGCACCTGGTTGTGCCGCCACCGGTATGGGCCCTCTCCCAAGGCTATCCAACAGCTGCTCAGAATGTGTTCCAGAGAGCCTCTCCTGGATCACAGCGCACAAGCCGGAGAGTCACCCATGCCCCACAGGTGGAGACTGGATGGGCTGGGCAGGACATCAAAAGTGGCTTGAACCATGAAGGTGATGCGGTGGGGTTCTGCCCGCCAGATCTCCGGCCAGGAAACCTTCCTCTCCAGCACGCCCTCCCACCTTCTACATGCTCTTGCTGCTGCATGCACACCATCCTAGTGGCCCATTCCTCCTCGACCCCTGAGCGCACCTCCTTCAGGACTAGCTGGTGTTTGTCCTTGCCGTGTACCTTCTCATAGAGTGGCCGAGGAAATGTTCCTAGTCCTGTACATTCCCACATTCCCACCAGAGACCTGTGCCTCAACCGAGACTCTGCTGCCTCCAAACTCTCCTGAGCCCTCCACTTCCTGTCCGTTCGTACCACAATGCCTGCTGCTGCCACTCTTGAGTCCTTGGAGTCCCGATAGAGCAAAGCCTCTCTTGTGCGAGAGACCCTGAACTCCTCGTCAAGTAGCTTCACCGTGATCGGTGAAGCTACAGCATTTAATCGGCGCAGCTGCAGAGCCACTTCCTGAATTTGTGTCAAAATAAAAGTTCTGTAGTGTTTCATACACAGCGCAGTCTTATTGTAGGTTTCAGTTTTGTTTCCGTTTGCTCACACAACGGAGATTTACATCGAGCACGATTGACATGACCAACAGCCAATGACAATGGAGAAGCATACAGGGTGGCCAATCAGATTGCAGGAAGAGCAGGCGGCTGCTCCTGCCCCTGTGAATGGATTGAGTCCTCGGCGCCTGGACTTCTCTCCGCTCTTCTACTGATACAAGGTTGGAATCGTTTCTTT
This sequence comes from Thalassophryne amazonica, assembly GCF_902500255.1. Classification (NCBI taxonomy): domain Eukaryota; kingdom Metazoa; phylum Chordata; class Actinopteri; order Batrachoidiformes; family Batrachoididae; genus Thalassophryne; species Thalassophryne amazonica. The sequence continues at coordinate 39,187,012 of NC_047118.1, read as the reverse complement.
TATCTTAATTAACTGTGCTTTACTTTTGTTACTTCAGCTCCTTAATTAGCTGCTGTGTGAATCCTAGCAGTGGTTACACATCTCTCTCTCACTCTCTCTCTCTCACTCACTCACACACACACACTTTGGAGACACAAACTTTTTTTCCGCTTGTGTGCATTTGCTTCCGTTTTGTCAGCCCCGGCGCCAGAAAAAAAAAATATTAAGGGGGCGATGAGTTCACCACAGGGGCGGGGTCCCCCCCCCAAAAAAAGTGCGCACCGGAGGAGACGTGCGCTCCTGGAAAGCTCGTGTATTACGCTGCACCGTTGTAAGAGACTGACTAAGAGTGAAGAGTGATTGACAGTATTTTTAAAAATTATTATTTGAATGTATAAGACACTCGGTCAAGTGATCTCCTGCATACCACAGAGCCGGTGTTCTGTCGAGATGTGTGCTAACTTTCGACACTCTGAGCTGTGATGTACCTTGGCATTGTCCAATAGGAACAACACGTCGGGCCAAAACACGGAAGACTCGTGGCAGAAACCACTGATCTCTACAAAATTGATTGGACCAATCCGATTGGTGCAGAAACCACTGATCTGTACAAAACATTAACGTGTGACAGGACTGCTCATTTATAGAGCAGTTTTCTGAAGAAAAATCATTGGAAAAGTTTTTTGTTGTTGTTACCCCCCCACCTCAAAATTTCTGATTACTGTTAAAAAAAGTTTAGAACACCTGTCATCTGTATTAAAACCACCTGTTATTTCAGATTAGATAATTTCTTGTTTAACATAAGGAACCTCAGACATTTATTTTTAGACAAATAAAATAACATGGAAACTTGTATATTTTTTGAAGTCTGGTAGATTATTTATATCTTATTTCAACCAGAAAAACAAACACTAAATAAATACAAGTGTTTATTATAAATGCAAAAGGAAATAATTTAACAATGACTGCAGTGTGATTGCAAAGTAGGATTTCTGTGACATAAACCTCATGATTATATATGTCATTTAAACTTGTAATTTCGTCAAAATATGTAATTGCCTTTAATGTTATCAGGACGCCCCCTCGTGGTGCCGGGTCCGCGTTTTGTACTATGATCAAGGTGAAATGACAGTGAAAGTGTGTGTTTAGGTGTGTGTTCATGGTGTTTAGGTGTATAGTATTTGTTCATTGGGGGTTCGGTATGGACGGGTGGTGTGCGTGTTTGGGGGTGGATTCGTCGGGCCAATAGTGGCTGGTCCAGAGGAAAATGCCAGGGCCGAATTGTTCCCAGTCTGACCCTGGGCATTGGCCAGGTCAAGCCAAAGTACCACAAGGTCTCCCGTAACCTCCCATGCTTCCCTAATCAGCTGGTGACAACCCCGGTGTGTTCAAGGCATCCTGACACACCTGGAATCCCACCTTTCTGGACCGAAGTGTCAATGTAACTATTCTTAAGGAGGAAAGTCTGTCAACCTTCTGGAAAGGATGCTGAAGAAAATCTTCCCCGCCACACTAAAGCCTGGTTCACACGACAGGATTTTAAAATTATCTTAGGTTTCCAAACCTGAGAGACCACACACGTGAAGATAAAAAATCATGGATCTAACAGGTTTGGTCGTGGTTCTTTAAAGGCGTGGGGACAGCGCGACCACCGGACTTTCTGGTAAGTCAGAACAGCTGTTTTGATTTTATTTTCCGCTCCGTACGTTTGTCACCTTGCTTTCTGATTGGCTGCACATCACATTCAGCAGGCTGCATGCTCGTTTGTGGTCGGAAGACACAACACACGCTGCAATATCGGGCAAAAAAAATCCAATATGTTGAATATCCCCGATTTGCGATCGGAGTGCTCCTGACGCCCTTCCGAGCAGATCAGAGCACTCTTAATACACCACACACGGCAAGAATATCTGATAAGATTATCTTTAGCGTCATCACGATTATCAGGGCATCCTTAAGATTGTCGGAAGGGAAAGATCGGGTCCGATATCGGCCTAATTATCCTGCCGTGTGAACCCGGCCCAAGGAGCGAGATTGTTCTGAACTGCTCTAGCTTGGTGGAATTTTCCTCCTTGGATATCAAGACACCCTCCGCCTGCCTCCACTGGTCCACAACACCTCCTCTGCACCATGAATCACAACGCAGGATCTTCCAGAGTGATTCCAAGAAGCTCTGGGCAGTGTTTGTACACCTTGTAGGGTACTCCACTGGGTCCTGGAGCTGATCTTGCTCCGGCTGCAGTCAATACCGCTTGGATTTCCTTCAGGTGGGCTCAGAGGTGATGAAATCACAGTGGGAGATGGCATGTCCAACAAGGCACTTTGAGGCCCTAGCTCATGCTCTCTTTCAGGGTCGCTCAGGTTGCTTTCCAGGAACTGGTCTACCTCTTCCTTGGAGCAAACTAGCCGCCCACTGCGCTTCTGCCCCAACAGCTGTTTGGTGAATCTGAATGGATCAGCTATGAATGCACTTCGCTTCCTGGATCTTCTCCTCCATCTCCTGTGCCATCGGCTTCTTCGGGTCCATGAGTTTCTTCCTGATGATGTTCCGGAGCTCAGCTAGTGGTGGTTTCTCCTCCTCTGTGCTACCATGTACTGCCTAGCCAGGCCCACAGCTCTTTCTGCAGATGGTGGATCTTTGCAGCCCTTCGGTTTTAATGTAGTCAGGTCTATTAGACTTGCACTCCTCCACACCAGACCTCTCTGTTCCAAAGGTGACAATGATGGTTGTCATGGTCTGGAGCCGCCTGTCAGCATCCCCTTTTGCTGTTGCTTCAATGATTCTGGCTGGGTCCACATAGAATTGGTGCCACACTTTGTGCTGACTCGCTGCCGGCCATTTGATGCGTGGCTGTTGAACTACTTTGCTGGGGGCTGGAGAGCTTGTCACTTGGAGGTTCTGGGCTCTGTGAGGTGTCTCCTGGCCGGGCTCCTCCATGGTCTCACAGGACTGGGTCCTGTGCACTGTGCCGCACTCTCCTGCACTAAGCATTTCATTCGACCCTGATGAATCTTCAGGGCACGCTCATTTTTGCAGATCTCGCCGCAACTGTATTTTTTGGCTGTCATCGTCGTTAAGCCGTTTGCCAGAGTCATCAACGCTGTGTCATTTGAAACATTATTTAATGAAATTTTGTCTTTTTCCGGTTCGTGAGGAGACCTCTGACAGATCAATACAGAGACTTAGCGATGGCAATTCAGCCACGGGAAAAGACATTGAATCCTTCCAGACTGCCTATCTGTAAAAGGCAAGCACAAGCCATTTTAATAAAATTGTGCATTTTGGACATACTAAGAAACTGATGTCTGAAAGTGAGGCAAATGGCTCAGCATTAAAATAGAATGAGTGGGGTGACAAATTAAGAGAAGTTTAAGGAATTTAAGAATAAAAGAGTGACAAAAAAGGAGTACTGAGTTCTTATTAGAAGTTCCAACTGCGGTCTGGGGGCCGCAGAGTTTATAGCGTAAATCGGCGGGTTTATATGCATAAATCATATTTTCCTATTTTGAGAAGAGAAAAATACCGGTATAAAAAAAGGAGCCTGAAGATATTCTGCAAAATATCACACCACGGCCTGGGGCCATGAAGTCAGGGACTTCGAATCCTTTGAGGTTAGAGCCTCCTAAATTGGGGAGGAAGACTTAGAATCTGCCCCGCTAGGTGTAAATACATGATTTTAGAATATATTAAAAGGTAAAAGTTCATAATCTCTGAGTGTGTGTTGTACAGGAATTACATTAAAAAGGCAAACTACTAAACCTTATAATTTAACAAAATATAATTGTGTGTAATTGCTGTAAATATAATTGTGTGATTTTATTGTGTTGAAAGTAAAAGACAGGAGGAAGAATTAAGATTCTGCCTGGTCTAGGGGTCAGGGACCCTATGGATATTGTGCGGATGTCTGTTGTTGTTGTGTGTTCTGTATGTGTGCGAGTCTGTGTCCAAGGTGAAAAGAAAAATTCTTTAAGGGGAAAATTCAGAGATAAACCTATTAAATAAATTTATTCAGCTTGTTAAGATGATAACTCAAAAACAATAAATAAATACCATCACCTTCTTACTTTCCATATCAAATTATCATATAACTTGGACAAAGTGGTTAAAATATGGTTAACTTTTGCACACCGGATTAGTGGAAAAGCTGGTCAGTTTTGCCTATTTAATATATTTCAAGCATAAGGTAATCAAAATTACATACCGGTAAAACAATTAATGACTGGATTTATTATTGTGAATATTTTTATGTGGTGTTGGGTTGTGTATTTGTCCTCTGTAAATATACTTGTGGGATATTGAAATTTGTGCGGGCTGGTTCTTTTCTGTCTTGAGCACAATTCAGATTGACTGTTTTAATTGAACACTGCAGTATTTGGCTTATTTTTGCCTCAGTAATCAGGCATGAGCTATTGTGGAACTGACCAATTAGAAATAAGTTCCAGTGGGTATTCATGAACTCATTTAGAAACAGGCTCATCTAGGCAATAAAAGAATTTGTGTTATAAAACATTTCTAAGAATCAGTTCCCCAGTCTACATATTAAATATTAAATACTGCTAAAAAATAAATAAATAAAATTGACTGATGAACTAATTATTTTGGACTGAAATAACAGACAGAATTGCCTGTGTGGGCAGATAGAGTGGGTTGTGGTAGATCCTCTGTGGACTATTTAAAACTGATTGTGAGACTGAATTAACACCCAGTTCCCGTCCTCCAGCCCCTATAAAGTCTGGTAGAAGGTTGGCGGGCAGGTCTCCTATCAGGGCACTGCAACCAATAGCCCTTTGAGTTCTACGTGTATACATTTGTAAATAATATGTCGAGTGTAATGGGGACCCCAGGTCATTTTTTTGACCTGTGAACCTCTTTTTCTAATTTTATTTGAGAGGAGTTTCCACAAAAGACTGACTCCACGAAAAAAAAAAAAAACAATTTGAGCGGGTGAAAAATAAACTATTAAAATACTCAAGTCAGGGACTGAAAGGTATGAAAATGTTTTTGGACCCTCAACTCTGATGGGTTTCAGTTGGCAGAACAGAAATGCGGCACTATGTGTGTTATTTTCCGTGCATGATATGTGGAGAGAATGTACGTGCAGGTGAAAGTTGGAAGTGCATGTTTGAGTTGGTGGAGAGTGTGTGGTTACACGAGGGTATGAGTGCAGGTGGATGAAAGTAAATAAGGGGTGACAATTATAAAGTGTTTATGGAGCTCCTGGTGAAAACATTAATATTGTTGAGGGTAAATTGACAGCAATGTAAAGGTAACAAATGTGAGCCAATATTTTGATCATCCTGATTTTGACAGATGTAAGAGAAACCTTTCTTCTCTTAATATTCACTAATTACTTTATGTTATACATTAATAGCTCCATCTATGACATACTGCATTGAAGTTTGGGGAAATACATGTAACTGAACATTGTTAGAATTGAACACTGCTGTTGAAAAAGCAGGCCATCAGTAATAAACCTTACCTTGAGTCAACTAACTCACTATTTATTTGCTGAAACATTCTGAAATTCATGGACTCAACTGATTACATTATACAATACAAAGCAAAAAAACAAAAACAAACTCCTACAGTATTCCAACATGTTCTAAATCTGTTGAAAGAAGGACTCCAGTTATAACTTGAGAGGAACATTATTATCTGGTAAAACAAAGACTGAATGATTGCAAAAAATAATAACAACAATAATAATAATAAAAAAAAACACTGTGTCTCTGTAAAAGAGGTAAACATTTGGAATAACTGTCCCCAAACTACTCTTCTAGCTGACTTCAAAGGACTTCGTAAAAATAAATATCTCTTTACAGTATGGAAAATTAACTTCATTATTATTCTTGGCTCCCCCTCTAGCTGCCACCTTATCGTGGTGGGGGAGTTTGCGTACCCGGATGATCCTAGGAGCTATGTTGTCGGGGGTTTTGTGCCCCTTGTAGGGTCTCCCAAGGCAAACAGGTACTAGGTGACGGGTCAGACTAAGGGCAGTTCAGAACCTCTATGACGAGTATAAAAAAATCAAGGACCGAGATGTCGCCCGGTATGGCGGAGCCGGGGTCCCACCCTGAAGCCAGGCCTGGGGTTGGGGCTTGCGCGAGCGCCTGGTGGTCGGGCCTTAGCCCATGGGACCCGGCCGGGCTCAGCCCGAAAGAGCAACGTGTGCCCGCCCTCCAGTGGGTTCACCAACTGCAGAGGGGGCCATGGGGGTTGGGTGCAGAGAGGATTGGATGGCGGTCGAGGGCGGGTGGCCCGGTCCATGCTTACAGCCCCTGGCTGTTGGGACGTGGAATGTCACCCTCGCTGGGGGGGGAAGGAGCCTGAGCTTGTGCGGGAGGTTGAGAGATACCGACTAGAGATAGTCAGGCTCACCTCCACGCACAGCTTGGGCTCTGGTACCCAACTCCTGGGGAGGGGCTGGATGCTTCATTTTTCTGGCGTTGCCCACGGGAGAGGCGGAGAGCTGAGATCGCACTGCTTGTTGCTCCCCAGCTCAGTCGCCATGTGTTGGAGTTCACTCCAGTGAACGAGAGGGTCGCGTCCCTACGCCTTCGGGTTGGGGACAGGTCTCTCACCGTTGTCTCTGCCTACGGGCCGAGCGGCAGTGCAGAGTACCCGACCTTCCTGGAGTCCCTGGGAGGGGTACTAGATAGCGCTCCGACTGGGGACTCCATTGTTCTCCTGGGGTTTTCAACGCCCACGTGGGCGGCGACAGTGAGACCTGGAGGGGGATGATCGGGAAGCACGGCCTCCCCGATCTGAACCCGAGTGGTGTTCAGTTGTTGGACTACTGTGCTAGTCACAGTTTGTCCATCACGAACACCATGTTCGAGCACAAGGGTGTCCATAAGCGCACGTGGCACCAGGACACCCTGAGTCGGAGGTCGATGATCGACTTTGCAGTCGTATCATCTGACCTTCGGCCACGTGTCTTGGGCACTCGAGTGAAGAGAGAGGCAGAGCTGTCGACTGATCACCACCTGGTGGTGAGCTGGATCCGCTGGGAGGGGAGGAAGCCGGTCAGACCTGGCAGGCTCAAACGTATCATGAGGGCCTGCTGCGAACGACTGGCGGAACCCTCTGTCAGCGAGGTCTTCAACTCCCACCTCCGGGAGAGCTTCTCCCGGATCCCGGGGGAGGTTGGAGACATGGAGTCCGAGTGGACCATGTTCTCCACCTCCATTGTCGATGCGGCCACTCGTAGCTGTGGTCACAAGGTCTCTGGTGCCTGTCGCTGCAGCAGTCCCCGAACCCGGTGGTGGACGCCGGAAGTAAGGGATGCCGTCAAGCTGAAGAAGGAGTCCTACTTATCTTTGTTGGTAGGTGGGACCCTGGAGGCAGCTGACAGGTACCGGCAGGCCAAGCGTGCCGCAGCCCATGCGGTCGCAGAGGCAAAAACCCGGGTCTGGGAGGAGTTTGGGGAGGCCATAGAGGAGGACTATCGGTCGGCCTCGAAGAGATTCTGGCAAACCGTCCGACGCCTCAGGAGGCGGAAGCAGCTCTCCACCAGCACTGTTTACGGTGCGGGTGGCGAGCTGTTGACCCTGACTGGGGATGTTGTCGGGCGGTGGAAGGAGTACTTCGAGGATCTCCTCAATCCCATCATCACGTCTTCCGAAGAGGAAGCAGAGACTGGGGACTCAGAGGCGGACTCATCCATTACCCAGGCTGAAATCACCGAGGTGGTTAGAAAGCTCCTCGGTGGCAGGGCTGCTGGGGCGGATGAAGTCCGTCCCGAGTACCTTAAGTCTCTGGATGTTGTGGGACTGTCTTGGCTGACACGCCTCTGCAACATCGCGTGGCGATCAGGGACAGTGCCTCTGGATTGGCAGACCGGGGTGGTGGTCCCTCTGTTTAAGAAGGGGGACCGGAGGGTGTGTTCCAACTATAGGGGATGACACTCCTCAGCCTCCCCGGTAAGGTCTATTCCAGAGTACTGGAGAGGAGAATTCAACCGATGGTCGAACCTCGGATTCAGGAGGAGCAGTGTGGTTTTCATCCTGGTAGCGGCACACTGGACCAGCTCTACACCCTCCATCGGGTGCTCGAGGGTTCATGGGAGTTCGCCCAACCAGTCCACATGTGTTTTGTGGATCTGGAGAAGGTGTTCGGATGTGTACCTCGGGGCACCCTGTGGGGGGGGTGCTCCGGGAGTACGGGGTCCGGGGTCCTTTGCTAAGGGCTATCCGGTCCCTGTACGACCGCAGCAGGAGCTTGGTTCGCATTGCCGGTAGTAAGTCAAACCTGTTTCCAGTGCACATTGGCCTCCGCCAGGGCTGCCCTTTGTCACCGGTTCTGTTCATTATTTTTATGGACAGAATTTCTAGGCGCAGCCAGGGTGTAGAGGGGGTCTGGTTTGGGAACCACAGAATCTCGTCTCTGCTGTTTGCGGACGATGTGGTTCTGTTGGCTTCGTCAAATCAGGACCTTCAGCGTGCACTGGGGCGGTTTGCAGCCGAGTGTGAAGCATCCGGGATGAAGATCAGCACCTCCAAATCCGAGGCCATGGTTCTCGACCGGAAAAAGATGCTTTGCCCTCTTCAGGTTGGTGGAGTGTCCTTGCCTCAAGTGGAGGAGTTTAAGTATCTCGGATTCTTGTTCACGAGTGAGGGACGGATGGAGTGTGAGATCGATAGACGGATCGATGCAGCATCTGCAGTGATGCGGTCGCTGTATCGGACCGTCGTGGGGAAGAGAGACCTGAGTAGGGGGGCAAAGCTCTCGATTTACCGATTGATCTACGTTCCGATCCTCACCTATGGTCATGAGATTTGGCTCATGACCGAAAAAATGAGATTGCGAGTACAAGCAGCCGAGATGAGTTTCCTCCGCAGGGTGGCTGGGCGCTCCCTTAGAGATAGGGTGAGGAGCTTGGTCACTCGGGAGGAGCTCAGAGTCGAGCCGCTGCTCCTCCACATCGAAAGGAGTCAGTTGAGGTGGCTTGGGCATCTTTTCCGGATGCCCCCTGGACGCCTTGCTGGAGAGGTGTTCCGGGCACATCCCATTGGGAGGAGGCCCTGGGGAAGACCGAGGACACGCTGGAGGGACTACATCTCTCGGCTGGCTTGGGAACGCCTTGGGGTTTCCCCAGAGGAGCTGGGGGAGGTGTGTGTGGATCAGGAGGTCTGGGTGGCTTTGCTTGAGCTGCTGCCCCCGTGACCCAACTCCGGATAAAGCGGAAGAAAATGGATGGATGGATATTATTCTTGGATTGTGTCTAATTAATTACCTTCAAATGTATGTGCTTTGCTATTGTAGTATTCCTTGTGATGAGTATAATTTCCTACGGTAACAAGGGGTGGCTGATGAATGCAAATTGGTGGATCAAATTGCAGTGGGACTGAGTCAACCATCTGTTGGGGGTGCACGATACACAAAAATGTAGATAGATTTAATTATATCCATTTCAATGTGCAAAGATTGAATAATCTGACCAGAGACACTATGACTGGACCACATGAACCACTAAAAGTTACATTGATGGATTACCAAAATAGATTGGCTGGGACTTTGTTATAGCTGAAGGGGGATGTATGCCACATGTCTGGCCACAGAGTGCTGTGCTTTTATCTCAAAACAATATTGCACTTAACCTTTCTGTAACCAGAGCCCTGACGGGACTACAAACACTCTTTGAGGAAGTGGCTGACAATTCTGCAATAAATAAAACAATAATTGACTGGTTTTATGCACATTTTGGCGAGCGGAAAGCACTGGTAGCTTCTATTCTAATTTCTCTGACTGTAGTAATAACTGTACCGGTTGTACCATTGTATAAGACATTTGTCTCTCAAATGCATCACTGGCAACGAAGGACTGCTTACACCATTTTTGTTACTGATATAGGTGCTGCGATTAAGCAACTGCTTACACACCATCAGGGTGCAGGGTTGGGGCTAAACTGAATGGGGGCCTTAGATCCTGTCAACATAATGGTAATGATATATATGTGATCCTGTCCTTGTTCAATTTTTATTTTTTAATATTTATTATTTTCTATTAGCATTATTTTTAGTCCCATGATCTGTGAAAATTTAAACTGTTTGGATAGGACACCTCACATGGTTGTTCCCCACCCCTTGGTACCCCTGCCCAGTTGGTATCCTTTCTCAGATGGGTGCTGAAGACTGGACAGCCCATCTTGAACCCTGGGACAAGGCCCAGTCATGATTACTTGACCTTGTCTCTGTGGGACTCTGACTCACTAAGACTGGCTTTGAGGGTACAACACAGGGGTACTGTAGTGTAGTCAATTGATGTTTGACCATATGCCTACATGTTGGCAGTGTATTGGTTTGAATCGAGTACTGGATCATTGTTGGGAATTGAATAATCATATTAAATTTAGATTTTGGAGTGCCAAGATGGCGCCGTTGTGTCTGGCTGCTTGTCTGCTGCTCTCCAGTCTGTTTGTTATTTTATTGTTTTTAATTTATGCTCTTTTTGAGTCAGAGGCATTGTGGATGTATGATCGCCAAACTCTTCTGGATCTCCAGCCCCCGGTTCGTGGTGCGGTGTGGTTATCGGCGGGTAGACAGAACTTTCCGCCCCCATTTTTATCGGAGGTGCCGGCTTTTCTGTGCCGTGCTGCTGCGCTGCCTTTCGGCCGAAAGCACAATCGTCGCCGCGGGAGATGAAGTGGACGTCTGGTGAAGCTGAAGCTCTGTTTGGCCTGCTGTTTGGCTTCCGGACGAGCTGTGCACAGAATTCTGGCAGGATCTGTGCTGCCCTGGCACCTTGTGGATCCAGTTAAAGCCTGTGTGGTGCTGCTGGTCAGCTCTGAGGACTGTCGGCCCGGACGTCCACGTCTTCGCCAGATTGATGTGCGCCAGTGGCGCTCTCGGAACCTGGGCTTGCTTCGCCGGGTTCCGAACAGTGAGACTGTCATCCCCACTGAGGTCCTTACCCTGGGTCTCCTGAACATCAGATCACTGTCCTCGAAATCATTGTTGATTAATGATTTAATCATGGCTCATCATTTAGATATGATTGGCTTGAGAAAACCTGGCTCAAACCCACAACTCTCCTTCCTCTGAATGAGGCCTGTCCACCAGCATACACATTTAGTCACGTGTTTCGTGGTGTGAAGCAAGGCGGGGGTGTGGCTTTTATTTACAAATCTAGGTTTTCTTTATTAGCTGTTGGGGGTCACAAATATAATTCCTTTGAGCATCTGACTCGCCGTTATGCCCGTGATCCTAAGTACTGTCAAGGTCATAAAACTGGAGCTCAGCTATGTTATTTTGTCACTGTTTATAGGCCCCCCTGGCCCATATTCGGAATTCTTAGATGAATTTGGTGCGTTCATCTCTAGTTTGCCAACTAGTGCAGATAACATTTTGATTATTAGTGACTTTAACATTCATATAAATAAGCCCTCTGATCCCCTTAGCAAATCATTTATGCAAATTGTGGATGCTTTAGGATTCCAGCAATGCATTCAGGACCCAACACACATTAGTGGAAATACCCTGGATGTGGTTCTTGCACGTTTGCTGTCACAAATATTGACATTTTGCCTCTCACATCTATATTCTCTGACCATTCACTTATCAGGTTTACATTTACGTTTAGTGGAACAACAACCATGTCTACAACTGCAGCGTCGTATTAAACCCTCAACTATGACTGAACTTGAGGCCAGACTACCTGATATTTTAGTTATGAATCTGGAGAATGCTAAATCAGTGGACAGCCTCGCGGATAGTCTAAATTTAACGCTTAAAACTACACTTGATAAGACTGTGCCTCCTCTTTTAAAGTCACACCCTCCTAAGGCACAGTCACCTTGGTTCAATGAGTATTTGCGTGACCTCAGGCAGAAGGCTAGAGGTTTGGAACGGAAATGGCCTTGCTCCAAATTAGAGGTGTTCCGCCTTGTATGGCGGGATGCTAGTTTAGATTATAAGCATGCACTACTGGCCACGAAGCGGCCCTATTACTCTGATTTGATCAGTAAAAACAAACATAACTCAAAGTTTTTGTTTGACACGTTCGCATTTCTTATTCACGGGCAGCCACCTGTTAGTCGTTCTCCCTTTTCAGCACAGGATTTCTTGGATTATTTTGAGAAGAAAATAGAAGATATTAGGCTGAGCATATTTCAGCGTGCCTCGGCCCAGCCATTAAAACCTGCTATGGAGGTGGGCGCTACCATTGAGGTGTTACCTAGATTGGCAGAATTTAATAGTATTTCATTGGGCGTGCTGACGAAACTTGTGGCATCTACAAAAAGCACAACCTGTTTATTTGATCCCATACTAACAAAATTGTTTAAGGACCTGTGGCCCACTCTTGGGCTGGAAATTATTAATCTGTCATTAACCTCTGGATCTGTTCCGAAATGTTTTAAATCAGCAGTGATTAAACCATTACTTAAGAAATCTAATCTTGACCCTAGTGTATTGAAAAATTACAGGCCGATATCAAATCTATCATTCTGTTCCAAAATTTTAGAAAAGGTGGTTTCACAGCAGCTCGTAGACCACCTTACTGAGAATGATCTTTTTGAGCCGCTGCAGTCTGCTTTTAGGAAATATCACTCCACAGAGACAGCTCTCACTAAAGTAGTGAATGATCTTCTGCGAGCAATGGACTCAGACACCACTACGGTTTTGGTGTTGTTAGCTCTCACTGCTGCGTTTGATACCGTGGATCAACATATTTTGCTCAATAGGTTGGAGAATTTTTTTGGGATTACTGGAAGTGCCCTTGCCTGGTTGACGTCATATCTGTCCTGTCGTTCTCAATGTGTCTTGTATAATGGCACTACCTTGCTGACATGAGATTTGGGGTTCCACAGGGATCTGTTTTAGGCCCCTTGCTTTTCTTCCTGTATGTGGCACCCCTTGGGCGTATACTGCGGAGTTTTGGGATTGCCTTTCATTGTTACTCAGTTGTACATGCCGATAACTGCGGGAAATCTCACTCCCATAAAATCCCTGGAGGACTGTCTTCTATCAGTGAGAAGGTGGATGTCTAGTAACTTCCTACTTTTAAACTTTGATAAGACTGAAATGATGGTTCTTGGTCCAGCGAGACATCGGTATTAGTTTGACCAGCTGGCACTCAGCCTGGGTTCGTGTGTCATACATCATACGGACAAAATGAGGAACCCTGGTATAATTAGGGGTAATTTTTGATCCCACGTTGTCTTTTGACCTCCACATCAGGGATGTTACTAGGACTGCTTTTTTCCATCTGAGAAATATAGCGAGGATCCGCACCATCCTGTCCATAGCTGATGCTGAGACCCTGATTCATGCTTTTGTTTCTTTTAGACTAGATTATTGTAATGTTCTATTTTCAGGGTTACCACAGTCCAGCATTAGGGGTCTTCAGCTGGTTCAGAACGCTGCCGCCAGACGTCTGACACGTAGCAGAAGGTCTGAACATATCACACCCATTTTGGCATCTTTGCACTGGCTCCCTGTCTCTGTGAGAGCAGATTTTAAGGTTTTGCTATTGACTTATAGGGTTGTTCATGGACTGGCGCCATCTTATTTGGCTGATCTGGTGGAACTCTACGTGCTGGCCTGGGCTTTGCGGTCGCAAGATGCGGGACTTCTCTGTGTTCCCAGGGTGAAGAAGAAGAAGTCAGCAGGTCAAAGAGCCTTTTTGTATCGTGCACCCACCCTGTGGAACAGTCTTCCTGACCGTGGGACAGTCTGAGTCCATGGACATTTTTAGGTCAAGACTCAAAACCTATTTTTATTCTCTTTCTTGTGGATAGTTTTTATTTTTATTTGTTTTATTCTTTTACTTCTGTTTTTATTTATGTATTTGAATTTTTTTTTGTTATTCATGTTTGATTATTTATTCAATTTTATGTTGACTTGTTTTATGTAAGGCGCCTTGAGACGGCTTTTGCTGTGATTTGGCGCATTATAAGCTAATTAAATTAAATCAACCTGAATTGGATACCATGCCTTAAGGTGTTGACCTCTGGTGACAAAGGTCAAAAGGGGGAATTGAATTGAATTTATTTATTTATTTATCCGGCACACAACTGAGCAACAACAAAAGCAATAAAACATAAAAGAAACAACGTACGAAAACCCATGTGGCCGAAAGGGTGAAGGCAGAAGCAAAGCTTATAAGCACCCTCCCCTTATACCATTAAAAATAAAGAATGTATATATACATATACACACATATACATATATACACATACATACATATATACATACACACCTACACATATGGTCATATTAACTATACAAGAACAGAGAGAAAAGAAAAAGGAAAAAAGTGCATAAACAATTTAACTTAATCACAAAATTTCAAAACACAACAAGTAAGAGTGAACAGTGACAAAATGTAAACCTAATCCTTCAATATATATTCTTTTTGTAAAGCCTTTTAAAACCAACCAATGTACCAAGTATTTTAATATTATCAGGACAATTATTCCAAATATTAACACCCCTGACGGAAACACAATGACTTTTAACAGTAGTACGGATTTTCAATTTCTCAAATAATAATGTTCCTCTCAAACAGTAGCTGGAGTCTCTCATTTTAAACAGATTCTGGTCATGTAGAGGCAAAAGCTTATTTTTAACTTTATACATAATCTGTATTGTAATATATTAACCAACTCCCAGAATTTTAAAATTTGCAGACAAGCAAGTAACGAATTTGTTGGCTCTCGATATGCTTTATTACTGATAATTCTTATGGCTTTCTTTTGCAACAGTTCTGTATGTATTTCCCCAAACCTCGACACAATATGTCATATATGGAACAAGTAATGAATGTAATAAAGTGGTCAATGGATGTTGGGTGAGGAAGTCCTGGGCTTTGTGCAGAATTGTAATGGCTTTTGACATTTTAGTTTTAACATAGTTAATGTGTTTTCCAGCTTAATCTATCATCAATATGAACACCAAGAAATTTTGCATCTGTTACAATTTCAATATCATGTAGTAATAGTTTTTTGCTTAAATTCCTGGTCTTATTCCCAAATATCATACACTTAGTTTTACCAAAATGGAGCAATAATTTATTTAAATCAAACCATTTTTTAAATTTATGTAATTCGTTCTCCATCTTGTCCAGGAGCTGTCCCAAATGATCCCCACTACAAAACACAGTCGTATCGTCTACAAATAAAATACAACTTACATACTTAGAAACCAAACATATATCATTAACATACAAAAGGAACAACAGTGGCCCAAGGACTGAACCCTGGGGCACCCCACAAGTAATCTTCAAAAACTCAGAATTTGTCCCACCAAAGTGGACACACTGATACCTACTGTCTAAGTAGCTCGCTATCCAGTCATGTGCCAATCCCCTGATACCATACTTCTGTAATTTGTCCAATAGCAAGGTATGATCTATAGTATCAAATGCTTTCTGTAAAAACAAACAAACAAACAACAAAAAAAAACCCTACAGCGTTGGTAATTTGTTCAACGAAATCCATCACAGCCAACGAAGTAGTGCGATTCTTTCTAAAACCGTATTTCTGCTCACTAAGGATATGATGTTTAGTTAAAAAATCATTTAACCTAATTTCAAATACCTTTTCCAGAATTTTGGAAAATTGTGGTAAGAGGGAGATTGGCCTATAATTGCAAAAGACATGCTTGTCACCAGATTTGAACAATGTGATCACTTTAGCTATTTTCATTTTGAAAGGAAATTTCCCAGTCATTAATGACAAATTACAGATATATGTTAAAGGCTTAACAATGCAATCAATAATATTTTTAACCAATTCCCTTTAAGTTTGTGAACTATATCAGTAATTTCTTTTTCATCCGTTCCTCTAATAAACATTGAATCACGAACTGTTTCTATTGTTTTGCTGTAATTCAAGGAGCACGTAAAAACTTAGGGAACAGAATTGAAGGAATATATATCCTAAATGTGCTTAATTATGTGATGGATATTATATTACTTATATGCGCATAGTAATTGACATTTATCAATGCTTACTAATTATGTAATAGATAGCTAAGGTTAATTATATGATATCTATATGTTCAAATACTTTTGAACTGTGTATGTCTGTATACTTTTGAACTGTGTATTGTGTACGCCAAATTAAAGGCCTGTTATGTTTATGATTATATTTGCTTCTGCTAAAACTATGTTTATTTTGTTAATTTGCTGTTTTAAGATGTTTTACTCATATAATCATTTTCAAGGCGTGGTAAATTTGATGTGTTCTTTTGCTGAGGCCCAGTAAGATATGTTGAGAAATATGCAAACAACATATGGAACAGGATGCCAGTACTGGACTTCTGTCAGCAAGATGAGGAGATTAAACTTGTTACATGGGTATGATTAGACTTGTCTGTCAGAATGTTGTGCAACTTTGAGATGTACAAATATTTCTGTGGTATGATCACGATCACGACTTGCTGACAGTTCTTCGGTTAGCTGTTTTTTTTTTTGCCCAAAACAATTTCTTATCAGTTTAGGCACAGGTGTCATTTCAGGAAAAAGAGGAAGTAAGAAGACAGGACAGCGCAGTGGGCAGGACCATGCCCCAAAGCAGAGGGGAAGAAGACCCTTCAGTTCTAAGAATAGGAGGAGCTGATTCTTATTATGAAAATGGGGTCCAGGAAAAGGTAGTGGTCTCTTCAACTGATATTCTCTTGCTGATGACCTGCTAAGGCTAGTTCAGAGACAGGCTGCTGAACAGGCCCGCAAAGCTTTGTGTATGGTAAACTCACCCTACTCATTCTGTTACATTTAAATTCTGTTTAATAAATCTCTGTGTAGAGGTCTATCTGCCAGAGTAATTGTGTTCAAATTTAAATACCTGGTCAAATCCTTCTTTTAATCAAACGGACGCAGGGGACAAGATAAGGGGGTGGGGCGAGCTCAGGTGACACCCCCGGTCCTAACAGTACCCTGATACATACCTGTAAATGTCGATGAATGATGAGTTACTTGTTTTCTTGAGTCCTTCCCACACTGGATCCTTTTGACTGACAGCCTGAGGCATTTTTCCAGTAGCACGGACATAAATGTCGTGCAGAGAGATGGCCTCAACATTACCTGATGGAACAGACATAATCACAAAGTACATTAACACTACATTAAATACAACCAAACTGCTATTTATACCAGATGATATGTAGATATGGTGCATTACTGACAAACTGTACTTAAGAAACATAACTGGTGCTATAGTATGCAGCCAGGCAACATATTACATACAGTTGTGCTGAAAAGTTTACATACCCTGGCAGAATTTCAGTTTTTTGGCCATTTTTCAGAGAATATGAATGATAATACAAAAATGTTTTTTTCCCCCACTCATGGTTAGTGGTTGGGTGAATCCATTTATTGTCAAACAACTGTGTTTACTTTTTGTAATCATAATGACAACAGAAACTACCCAAATGACCCTGATCAAAAGTTTACATCCCCAGGTTCTTAATACTGTGTATTGCCCGCTTTAACATCAATGACAGCTTTGAGTCTTTTGTGGTAGTTGTGGACGAAGCTCTCTGATGGTAAAACTGCCAGTGAGTATGTCTTGGACTTTACTTACATCACCAGTTTATTTACACCAGTATTGCTTTTACTGTTCCCTTATATTATGATAACTACATAGACAGACAAACCAGTCATTCAGCATTAGTTGACACTCTCTTGAGTGCCACTCTGGTTTTATCTCAAATGTTAAATATTCGAGTATGATTTAAACATTGTCCAATAGTCTTGTTTTACATCTAGAATTTATGAATTACAGCGCTGTCCTACAATATCAAAGAGTCGTCATCAAAGGAAAAAATATATAAATTTATCTTGAGCACGTTGTTTTATTTTGATGATCTTTGTTTGCTCCTCTCCACAGTGCATCCCCGCATCCGCCACCTGTGCGCGTCAAAGACCCAGACTCATTGCTCACACTAAAACAAGAGATGAGACTGACTAATAAATATGTATAAAAGTTTAATTAATATTATTTATGTTAAAATGTGTTAGTTATGTCAAAGATGTTTAAAAATACACAGATGTTTAAATGTTAAAAAAGTTTAAAATATGACAAAAAGGTAAAAATAGAAGAATAGAAAGTTTTTAAAAACACATTTAAAATGTTTGAAAAACATGTAAAATGTGTGGAAGAATAGAAAGTTCTTTAAAAATATGTTTAAAATGTTTACAAAGGCTGTAAAATGTGTAAATGCATACATCCATCCATCTTCTACCGCTTAGTCCAATTAAGGGTCGCGGGGGGCTGGAGCCTATCCCAGCAGTCATACAGCGCGAGGCGGGGTACACCCAGGACAGGACATTAGTATGTCGCAGGGTAAATGCATACACAGTTCCTTAAAAACACATAAATATATTTAAAATGTGTTTACCATGTGTAAAAGAATAAAAAGAAACAAAGTTGAAAGCGTGTGGATGTGTCGGGGGGGGCAGCTATTCATTTGTTCTCTGGGGGAGCTCACTCTCCTACACTTTGAAAACCCCTGTTTTATAGTGATGTATATTTTTGTGTTTGTAATGTTATGTCTCATGTGTCAGTAAGTACTTTTCCAACGTTGCTCAATGACAATGAATGCAAAATCTTTGCAAAATGTAAACATTTTCTTTCGCTAGAATGAAGTTGTGCATGCAGCTTATAATTCCTTTGCCTCGTCCAAACAGGATGTAGTATGCCCCATGTTGTGTCTTGTGCAGCAGAGGGCCGATCACTTTTCCCTGTCCTGTGAGGTTGAAAGGCATAGGATGACCCAGTTTCGCTCCGGTCAGCCCAGAAATCAAATTCAGTGAAAGATCCGGACCCTGGAAAAAAAAAGTATCACAATTAGTGAGTGCAAGAATCAATACATGAACTGTAATGCCGCGTTCACACTGGACGACACGCGAGCGATGGCAGGGACAGGTTGCCATGTAATCCCTATGGAAGGATGCGTTGTGGCGCCACAAAAGTTTAAGCCATGCAATGCAACACGATGGACGCGAATGAAGCGATTTTGAGCGATTGGCGCTTTTGTGGCGCGATATCGCGTCGTGTTGCCCTCCTCTCCAAGTTGAAAAATCTGAAATTTTTCATCTTGCGCTGCGATGATCAATCAGGGACTGGATATGTAGTGACGTGGAGATAGATGTCTGGAGTTTATACTTGATGTGGACATGTCCTGTCTCTGGCAGCCGGCCTGTGAGCAGGACTTATGTCCCTTTTGTCCTTTATTTCACAATTATGACAGAGTTTGAGGGGAGAGCGAGCAGCAGCACTGCAGCAGCGGCAGCCAGTTTTTTTTTTTTTTAAATTGTTCACATGTGTGCGCGTGAACGGAAGAGTAGGTCCTCAAACTGGGTCCTGGACAGGCGGAAGTACCGCTGAAAGCGGCCGTCATCCAGACGCAGCTCCTGCAGCAAATGATGAATCTGTGGCATCACGTGGCGTCTGGTGTGAACGCGGCTCAAGCAGAGCGACACACCAGGTGATGGTGGCGCGTCCATCACCAGGCGAGGGATGCAAATTTGTGGCATCACGTGGCGTGCGGTGTGAACGCGGCATTAGTCTTTTTGATCATATTATACCAAACAAAACTATTAATTTAGGATTAAAGATCATAGGAACAAAATCTTGTAACATGTTTGTATCTTAGTACTTCAATACACATGCAATATATACCACATCTGCAGGCAGCGTCGCTATCAGAAGGTCTGGGACTGAGTCACCCTGGAGGTCTGGAAGTGACACTGCCTGGGAATCGATGTTCTTCAGCAGGACTGACCATAGCTTCTTCCCTGGGGAAGTGAAAGAAGACCTCACTGACCCTCTGTGAGAGCATCGTTACCTCAACACACACACACACAACTATTTCTGTGACAGAATTTTATAGTCACAGAATTGCAATCAGAGAAAAGTTTTAATGGCAAACTAAAATAAGAGCAGATTCTGTCATTGTAAATGTGTTTCCATAGAATTACTCAACTGACTTTTTCAGGATGTTGAAATCCAAAGGGAATATTTTTTATTGTAGAAACCAAGATAATGACAGTGATCCCAGTATGACAATAAACTCAAACAGCTCATCTTCAAACCTGTGGTGCCATTGATGGCCATGACGACAGATTTCCCAATGAGGAGGCAAACGGGGGACAGCTGGGCGCTGTACTGCAGACCACACTGGATGTACTTCACAGATTCCCTCATGATGCTCCTCCACAGTACCTGACCGCTCACCGCAGACAGCGCCACCGCACTGTAAACTGGGAGGAAGAACATGAGCAAGTGCGAAAGATGGAAGACAGCCAATCCATAAATTTGAAGAAAACCATCCACAGAATTTGAAAGATGAAAGAAGAACTAGAATGAGTAAATTTAGGCTTCAATCAGAAGGGATACAGTATTTGGACATTCTTTCATTTGATACTGAAAATAAACAACAGTTTGGCCATAATGGAGATAAGAACCCAAATTTGAGGAAAACATTTGTCTATTTAAAAAACAACATGCACATAGTATGCACTAACCATTGCACTCTGGGTAAACACTGATAAGTGACACTTTTCAGCAGAAGGCTGGTACCATGTCTAACACACATACTAAATTTTGTAACCATTGAGCAGCAGTTCAAAAAGAACTTCTTGTGCTCACATTATTACAAAACTTGAATTAAATGACCACCCACCCACCTGCAGACAGTGACATCTGGTCCACGGGCTATACCATGGGGGAAAAAGACATTATTACTCTATTAAAAAAGCACAACTTCATAAATGAGTGGAAAATCATTCCGAAATTTTCCATCCATTCTAGGGCAGAGAGCTGGGGTAAGACAACCTTGTTCCACAACTCTATGCTGTGGGCGCTCATCCACAGGCACCTTCTTTGAACAGTAGGAAGGAGAAAGATATTGATAGGTGTTATGAAGTGACGCTGCGCTTCTCTGCTCTTATCTAGCACATGAAAAAAGTTTATCTGCAAAATTTCAGGAGAAAATTCTATTTGAGTGAAGACGGCCCAGAGTACCTCACATATCCATGTGCAAACTTATGCAGGAGACTATTTTTAACAGCCTCGTCTCCGATTGTCATATTTATTCTGAGTGCATTTCTTGGGACATCAGTCACACCTATCTGATCCTTTTTTGTGCTCAGGTACATGAAGGAGGGGGTTGCAAGCAGAGGTTTGTTTGTTTTTTATTCTGTTTCTTTATTAGTTTTAAAACAAAATACACAGATGAATACATACAGCGCTTCACTTTTTCAACATTTTGTTATGTTACGGCCTTATTCCAAGATGGAGTAAATTAATTTTTCACCTATACACAAATTCTATACACAACACCCCATAATGACAGTGAGAGATTTTTGCAAATCATTAAAAGAAACTAATGGCGCTTTTCTACTTCACAAAAGTAGCACTATTTGGCTCGACTCTACTCTTTTTGCTTTTCCACTAGGGTTAGTACCTGGTACCGGGTGCTTTTTTTTAGCACCTGCTCAGGAGAGGTTCCAAGCACGCCGAGCCAATACTAAAATGTGACGTCAACAGGCTGCCGGCCACTGATCGGTCAGAGAATGTCATCACTGGATGAGTTATGAGCGCGCCGTCCGAGACAAAAATCAAAACCTGCCATTTTTAAATAGTCACCGTCCTTTTCTTTCATTTCACGGCGAGTTTTATTTACTCACACAAAACCACACCGTGGTCCGTGGATGAGCTGCGGACGTTTCTGTGTTTGGTGGCGGAGGAGAGAATACAGAGGTGGATGAAGCGACCCGAAATGAGAAAATCTCCTAGTCTTTGGTCGCTCACGGGTACCGGACATTACAGCAACGCAGAGAACAGCTGAAAAAGCTTAAAAGTGATTACAGGACCACAACGACCGGAGTAGGTTGGACCGTAAGGGTTGGAAACGGTTCGACCGCAGGAACGCTGTTTACGGACACCGACCGGTGAGCACCCGGAGGCAGGATGAACGCAACTCGGCTTTGTTGGAAGCGACGGATGGTAAGTGTTTTTGTGACTTTGTCTGTAGTCTACTTGAAAGCACCGTTTAACGTTACTGATCCCATTGGTGGGAAGCGCACTTTAACAAATGAAGATTTTTAATCTAAACTTAAAGTAACATCGTTGTTTCATGTATGCGGACACAGTGAGCTAGCTGACTGCTAACTAGCAAGCTAGCTAACTCTGTGCGCCGCTTTAAAGTATTAACTTCTGACAGAAAACTCACAGAGCAGTAAACACACAGAGTCCACCATTGTTTATGTTTATGTCGCGTATAAAACAACGTCACTGCAGTTTGCTCTGCTGACGCAGCCCACGTTGAAGAGGTACTATTTGTAGTAGAAAAAGACGCTCTTGGAACCAAACCAAGTAGAGCCGAGTAGTGCTGCAGCTTTGTAGTAGAAAAGCGGCTTAAGATACCACATGTACATGAGTATTCACAGCCTTTGCCATGAAGCACAAAATTGAGCTCAAGTGCATCCTGTTTCCACTGATCATGCTTGAGATGCTTCTACAGCTTAACTGGAGCCCACCTGGGGTACACTGAGTTGATTTGGAAAGGCACACACCTGTCTACACATAAGGTCTCACATTTGACAGTGCATGTCAGAGCACAAACCAAGCATGAAGTCAAAGGAATTGTCTGTAGACCTCCAAGATATTGTCTTGAGGCACAAATCTGGGGAAGGGTACAGAAACATTTCTGCTGCTTTGAAGGTCTCAATGAGCACAGTGGCCTCCATCATCTGGAATTGGAAGAAGTTCGGATCTCAGGTTTCAAGTAACTTTATTGATCCCTAAAAGGGCAATTACGTTTACACACAAAATACAGCAATTAATCCACAATTATTACTTGTTTACCATAATAACGGCACACATCAAAATTAAAGACAATACATATACATTTGACATTGTTTATGTGCTCTAAACTTGAAACAGTCCGTCATCCGAACTGAGGCAAAGTGGGTGAAGGCCGCAGCAGGAGGGGCCTGCGCCGCCAGTGATGCCACTTCCTCCTTCTTCTCCAATGTCGGGACTCACCGGGAAGTTCCTAGTTTTTAGTGGCGCTCAGTTCAAAATCTGAATATTTATCTCTTCACTAACTGCACACCAGGAAAGGATCAATTTCAAACTGTTGTTTGATTTTAGTCTTAAATACTCAAAAAAAAACAAAAAAAAACATTACATATCGTGTCACGTACACTTATTAAAAGGAGGTTGATAGCTCAAAAGATACCAACTTTATAAAGAAGAGACGGCAGGGAGCAGTCACAACACAAGGTGTTACACATCTTTGAACCAGTTCCTCCTATAAACATGAACTTTACCACAAGGATAAAGAAGGACAGTGTCACTAGGGGGTGCCACAAGTGCAAAAAGAATAATCTGAAAAAATGTGCACAGAATTGCATGGCATTCATCTGGTATGATTGGGGATTATGTCTGAGTTGAACCCTACAATTTGGTGATGATTGCATAAAGTGGGCATGGTTCATTATGCAAATTACATTCAAAAATATCACCCCCCCCCCAAATTTCAAAAATACGCCAAAAATCACCCATACGGACATCTGAGTTAAATTTAGTCCTCTTGAAGGCAAAGTTGGCATGACAGCACCATCGCCCATGCGGCTCTGCCGATCAGGCCCACGTATTGCAGCTGTCATTACGAGTGACATGGTCCTCGCAGGGGTTCAAGAGGCAGTCAGCATAGGGGGCTTGGACCCTGTGTATACCTGTTGGCACGTCTAGTTATGTATGTTATTGGGAAAAAGTGGCGGGGGAGGAATTAGCAAAGTTCCATTTTTAATGTTCATTATTAATAACACAATGGCAAAAATACTCACTTTTGTACTTTTGTACTTTCCCCTGTGCAGGTTGGGTGTCATTGGTCTGTTCTGTAACACCAAGTAAGACATCTTCTACTGAATCACCATCAAAGTCCCACAATGCCAGTGCTGATGGAGTGACACCTAAAGAGAAGAGGAAAAAAAAAAAATGAACAGCCTACTAGTGAACTGAAGTCATTATTTGCATCTACCAGTAACTATCCTGACCAAAGCAGACACAAAATTCTTTGGGTGAAGTTGATCACACCCTGTGCAGGATATAGAATCAACAGTCCTTTCTGACCTGCAGAACAATTCCCACACACACAATAAAGCAAACCTTAAAGCCATCAATGCTTAAGCAGTTTCTGTGGAATGTGTGACTAGGCAACAGAACACATAATTATCTTCATGAATAAACTTCTTGTGCTTTTTGAAACAAATATAAGCAACACTGTTTGGCTACTTTCCAGTGCTAATACTTTAATAGCATGGTGAGCATGTGGAACAGCAATACTGTCTACCCTTACAATTACAGCTGGTTAATTAAAGGGTGAGTCAGAGACATCTGGACAAACAAACTACTAAGTAAGTCTTCATAATTTGCATCACCAGCAGTGCATGTTTTTGCTATAACACTCAGTTTACAAACTCCTGACTGGGTGACTGTAGATTGGATTACTTTGTGATAAATGTTTTTCACTTCACCTCCAGCAATTCCCAATGCTCTCTCCCACTCCGGTCTGATTTCCAGTTCTCCCTTCTGACAAGGAATCAGGAATGCACACAACAACACAAGCAATGTGGCACAGACCAAAGGCACCAGGAAAAATGCAGTTCGTATAGCATGCGTCATCCTCATCTTTTCTTCTGCATCAGAACTACTGATCCCCAACCCAGCAGCCCCCATTGGTCCCGGACATCCTCGGTCCTCCTCTGCTTGATCCCTTTGGCTCCAGTACTTCATACCATCTCTGTCCCGCTTGGATTTGCTGGGGAGTTGCTCTCTCCAATCATCCTCTTCTTCTTCATCATCCTCCTCTTGTGCATCATCTTCAGCCCCCACAAGTCGTCCAGATCTGCCACCCCGCAGCACTGAGGAGCCCGAGCCAAGGCAGCTGTCCCTGCCAAGGCCATTTCGAGGATAGTTGAGCACGAGGTCATCCTCTTCGCTCTCATCCTCACTGTCTGCTTGAGTGAGAGGGTCGTACTCCCCTAACTCTGAACCTTTCTTCCCTGCAAAGAAACGGAGGCTGATCAGGCTGTTTAAGTGTTTTCAATACTAATATAGCTCCAGTCTTGCAGTACTGGTACATTGTTAAATGTATCATCATTTTTTTTTCACCCATTTTAATCGTTACTTGCCCCTCAGCAGTTTGGATTCAAACCCAAGAAATCAACTGTGGACCATATCATAGCTCTGTGAGTACTCACTGAATGCAAGTGCAAATGTTGTCAGTGCTTCTTTGCAGCCTATATTGGTTTTTGCAGTGGTTGATTGGTTACCAGGGCTAATCTAGGATTAGCTCATGACTGGACAGCTAGTTATTTGTACAATAGGTATCAATGTGTACACATTGGTGGGATAAATTCTGAATTTTTGAGGTGCACTTGTGGGGTGCCTCAGGGCTCAGTCCTTGGGCTTTTGTTGTTTCTTTTATATATTAACGACATGTTTAGTTTCTAAGCTTGTGAGTTGTATTTTATTTGCTGATTATACAAATGTGTTTGGTAGTGGGGATCATTTGGGACCGGTTCTGGACATGATGGAGAGGAACTACAGAAGTTTAAAAAATGGTTTTATTCAAACAAATTGTCACTTCACTTTGGTAAAACAACATGTATCATATTTGGAAATAAGCCCAGGAATGTATGTAGAAATGTACTAGTACATGATGTTTTAACTGAACTTGTAAATGAAACTAAATTTCTTGGGGTCTTTATTGAGGATAATCTAAGTTGGAAAACATATAAATTATGTTAAATCTAAAATGTCAAAGATCATTGCCATTTTGTATAAAGCACAAGATTTCCTCTCCCAACACTCAGTTACCTTATATCATTCATTACCTGTTCCAAACATGATCTACTGTATTGAAGTTTGGGGAACCACCTACAAAACTAATACAAATCCTATATTTTTACTTCAAAAGAAAGCTATAAGAATTATTAGTAAGAAACCATATTGTGAGCCAACAAATCCATTGTTTGTCTATTTGCATAATTTAAAATTTTACTTTAAACAAATTATGTTTAAAGTAAAAAAAATAAACATTTACCACAACATGTCCAGGGTCTGTTTAAAATGAGGGACTCTAGTTATAATTAACAAGGAACATTATTATTTCAGAAATCAAAAATATGAACTACTGTAAAAAGTCATTGTGTTTGTTAATTTTTTTTCAATTTCAATTTATTTTCATTTATATAGCGCCAAATCACAACAAAGTTGCCTCAAGGTGCTTCACACAAGTAAGATCTAACCTTACAAACCCCTAGAGCAAGCACAAAGGCGACAGTGATAAGGGAAAAACTCCCTCTGATGATCTGAGGAAGAAACCTCAAGCAGACCAGACTCAAAGGGGTGACCCTCTGCTTTGCCCATGCTACCGACACAATAGACAATACAGGAAATTATGCTCAACTCAACTTTATTCATAAAGCACTTTCTAACAGCCAAAACTGAAACAAAGTGCTGTACATGATGGTCATAAAAACAACAAAGCACCCCAACAACAATAAAAACAACAATCAATAAGCAAAACAACTCAAAACAGACCAAGTCTCATATTGTATTAAAAGCCAGTGAATAAAAGTGGGTTTTAAGATTGGTTTTAAAAACAGACAGTGAAGAGGCCTGCCTAATGTGCAAGGGCAAATCATTCCAAATTTTTGGAGCTGCAACAGAAAAAGCTCTATCCCCTCTGAGCGTTCGCTTGGACCTTGGTACCTCAAGGAGCAGATGATCAGCTGACCAGAGGCACCGTGCACGGGCGTAGGGGTGAAGCAGCTCAGAGAGGTAGGGTGGGGTGAGGCCATTTAAAGATTTAAAAACAAATAAAAGAATCTTAAAATAATCTCTAAAATACACAGGGAGGGAGGCCAGGACAGGTGTAATGTTCTCCCTTTCTACAGGAAATTTTGGGAGTCCATGCTGGTATACAAGACAGGGGACCTGCAGAGGAAAACAAGTGTTAAGATTTGGAATAACTGTCCAGATAACACAAAATCACTCTGTAATTTGGTTGTCTTTAAAAGGCTCTACAAAAATTTGATTACCTGTTATATTGTAGTATGATGAATTAGGTTTATTGATTTTGTTTTGTTTTTGGTGCACTGCTGTTTGCATTTTTGAAATTTTAGTTCAGGGATTAATTTATACTTTGTATTAGTTATCATGGGCATATGTATAATTTTATATACATATGTATAATTTTTATTTTTTGGTTAAAGGGGTGGGCGTTTACAACCCCAATTCCATTGAAGTTGGGACGTTGTGTCAAATGTAAATAAAAACAGAATACAATGATTTCCAAATCCCTTTCAACCTATATTGAATTGAATACACCACAAAGACAAGATATTTAATGTTCAAACTGATTAACTTTATTGTTTTTGTGCAAATATTTACTCATTTTGAAATGGATGCCTGCAACACATTTCAAAAAAGTTGGGATAGTGGTATGTTTACCACTGTGTTGCATCAACTTTTCTTCTAACAACACTCAATAAGTGTTTGGGAACTGAGGACACTCATGATTGTTTATAAAAGGACCATCCCCCAAAACTCTCAGCCATTCACAAGCCAAGATGGGGCGAAGATCACCTCTTTGTGAACAACTGCATGAAAAAATAGTCCACCAGTTTAAGAACAATGTTTCTCAACATTCAATTGCAAGGAATTTAAGAATTGCTTCATCTACAGTCCATAATATAATCAGAAAATTCAGAGAATCTGGAGAACTTTCTACATGTAAGCGGCAAGGCTGAAAACCAACACTGAATGCCCGTGACCTTCGATCGCTCAGGCGGCACTGCATTAAAAACTGACATCATTGTGTAAAGGATCTTACCGCGTGGGCTCAGGAACACTTCAGAAAACCATTGTCAGTTAACACAGTTCATCACTACATCTACAAGTGCAAGTTAAAACTTTACCATGTAAAGCGAAAGTCATACATCAACAACATCAAGAAACGTCGCCGCCTTCTCTGGGTCCGAGCTCATTTGAAATAGACAAGTGGAACACTGTGGTCTTATGAGCCCACATTTCAAACTGTTTCTGAAAATCATGGATGTCGTGTCCTCTGGACAAAGGAGGAAAAAGATTGTTACCAGCGCCAAGTTCAAAAGCCAGCATCTGTGATGGTATGGGGGTGTGTTAGTGCCCATAACATGGGCAACTTACAACAGGAACATTGTCTAGAAAAATTGTGAATATCGACAGGCATGAAATTGAGCTTGTATCCTCTTTTAAGTATCTGGGGTTTTTATTGGATGAAATCTTTTAAAGGACATACGAGGTCTATTAGAAAAGAAACCGACCTTTTTATTTTTTTCAAAAACTATATGGATTTGAATCACGTGCGATTACGTCAGACAAGCTTGAACCCTCGTGCACATGCGTGAGTTTTTTCACGCCTGTCGGTTGCGTCATTCGTCTGTGGGCAGGCTTTGAGTGAGCACTGGTCCACCCCTCCCGTCGGAATTCCTTTGTCTGAGAACTTCCTGAGAGATTGGCACTTTGCTTGATCAACATTTTTTCAGAAACTGTAAGGCACATCCAAGTGGACACCATTCGAGAAATTCAGATGGTTTTCGGTGAAAATGTTAACGGCTGATGAGAGATTAAGGAGTGTTTCTATCGCTTTAAGGACAGCCCACGGTGCCAGACAGCGCGCCGCGCCCCGAGCCACGCCGTCAGCCTGTTTCGAGCTGAAAACTTCCAAATTTAAGCCTCTGTTGACCCAGGACGTCGTGAGAGAGCAGAGAAGTTTCAAAAGAGGTCGGGATCAGCAGTTTATCCGGACATTCCACTGTTAAAGAAGATTTTGTAATGAAAGACGTGCGGACGGATTCGCGCGTCGGCACCCAGCCACTCATGGCGTGGCGCCACAGCAAAACACCTCCGTTGGAAGTCTCACAGGACACGTTTGAACATGCCCAGCTGTTAAACAATTTCTCAGATACTCACTCGACTGAAAGCCATCGAAAACCGCCTGAATCTTACGAATGGTTATCAACACGAAGGTGTTTTTCTGTGGCGCCGTGCGATGAGCGGCTGCGTGCCGACGCGCGAATCCGTCCGCACGTCTTTCATTACAAAATCTCCTTTAACAGTGGAATGTCCGGATAAAGTGCTGATCCCGACCTCTTCTGAAACTTCTCTGCTCTCTCACGACGTCCTGGGTAAACAGAGGCTTAAATTTGGAAGTTTTCAGCTCGAAACAGGCTGACGACGGCGGCTTGGGGCGCGGCGTCGGGCGCCGTGGGCTGTCCTTAAAACGATAGTAACACTCCTTAATCTCTCATCAGCCGTTAAAATTTTCACCGAAAACCGTCTGAATTTCTCGAGTGGTGTCCACTTGGATGTGCCTTACAGTTTCTGAAAAAATTTTGATCAAGCAAAGCGCCAGTCTCTCAGGAAGTTCTCAGACAAAGGAATTCCGACGGGAGGGGTGGACCAGTGCTCACTCAAAGCCTGCCCACAGGTGAATGACGCAACCGACAGGCGTGAAAAAACTCACGCATGCGCACAAGGGTTCAAACTTGTCTGACACAATCACACGTGATTCAAATCCATATAGTTTTTGAAAAAAATAATAAGGTCGGATACTTTTCTAACAGACCTCATATTCAGCATGTTGTTAGAAAGCTGAAAGTTTTATTAGGTTTTTATTATAGAAATAAGTCTTGTTTTTCTTTTAATGTCAAAAAGAGACTTGTGGAGTCTACAATCTTACCCTTCTTTGATTATGGCGGTGTTATATATGAATGCCTCCGCTCAGAGTCTGCAAATGTTGGATAGTGTGTACCATGGAGCTTTGAGATAATACCTTATGGTTTTTTAACTCATCACTGTACTTTATACTCTAAAGTTAGTTGGACATCTCTAAGTACACACCATCTAGGACATTGGTATGTGTTTATTTACAAAGCCATTCTTCACTACCTTTCCTCCTTACTGATTTTAAAGGATGGATTACACAACCTGAGATTATCGAGCTTTGTACAGTTTGTTGTTCCCAGAGTTTGATCTGAAGTGGGAAAGAAGGCCTTTAGGTTGTCTGCACCCACTGCATGGAATAATTTGCAGGCTGAATTTGACTGTTTTTAAATCTGCAGTTAAAAGGCTGGAATGCAAACTTTCTAAATGTCATTGTTTTAGCTGATTTTTTATTACACGAGTCTGTGTGACTGTTTGTTGAAACTGTGTATTGCTGCCATTTTTGGTCAGGTCTCCCTTGAAATAGAGATCTTTTGATCTCAATGGGACAAACCTGGTGAAATAAAGGTTACAACAACAACATCTGTGATGACACCATCAATGCCGAAAGGTACATCCAGGTTCTGGAGCAACACATGCTGCCATCCAAGCAACGCCTGCTTATTTCAGCAAGACAATGCCAAGCCACATTCTGCACGTTACAACAGCGTGGCTTCATAGTAAAAGAGTGCAGGTACTAGACTGGCCTGCCTGCAGTCCAGACCTGTCGCCCATTGAAAATGTGTGGCGCATTATGAAGCGCAAAATACGACAATGGAGACAACGGACTGTTGAACAACTGAAGTCGTACATCAAGGAAGAATGGGAAAGTATTCAACCTACAAAGCTTCAACAATTAGTGTCCTCAGTTCCCAAATGCTTATTGAGTGTTCTTCTTCTTTGTCTTTCGGCTGTTCCCGTTAGGTGTCGCCACAGCAGATCAATCGTTTCCATCTCACCCTGTCCTCTGTATCTTCCTCTGTCACACCATCCACCTGCATGTCCTCTCTCAGCACATCCATGAACTTTCTCTTTGGCCTCCCTCTTCTCCTCCTGCCTGGTGGCTCCATCCTCAGCATCCTTCTCCCTATATACCCTGGGTCCTTCCTCTGCACATGTCCAAGCCATCTCAATCTCGCCTCTCTGACTTTGTCTCCAAACTGTCCCACCTGAGCTGTCCCTCTGATATGTTCATTCCTAATCTTGTCCATTCTTGTCACTCCCAAAGAGAATCTCAACATCTTCAGCTCTGCCATCTCCAGCTCTGCCTCCTGCCTTTTTGTTAGTGCCACCGTCTCTAAACTGTACAACATAGCTGGTCTCACTACTGTTTTGTAAACTTTCCCCTTCACTCTTGCTGATATTCTTCGGTCACAAATCACTCCTGCCACCTTTCTCCAGTGGTGGGCACAGATAACCAAAAATTAACTTCGATAACAGATAAACAGATAACTGAAAAGTTATCTTTGATAAAGATAAACTGATAAACCACCCAAAAATGTATCAGAAGTTACAGATAACCGATAAATTCCAGTGTTGTCTCTGGTACATTTGCAGCTACTAACAAGCTGAATTTGAGTTTTAACACCACGATCGCTTTTGGAAGCGATCTAAGACTCCAACAATGAGTCAGCATTTCTCTGTTTGAACATGCTGCCCCCCGCTAGAAGCTATACGGCTACAGCACTGAAGCACCCTGAGAGCAGTCACAAAGCCAGCTCTCTACCAATCACAATGCTCCGGTCAGGCGGAGGTCTTGAAAAATAAAGGCATCCTGACTTATGGTTTTGTGTGAATACTGATAGAATAACTCCATTAATGTCAATTCTGTCATTTGTACAAAGTTAAAATATAACATATATCTTTTAATGTTGAATAATGCACTAATTCTGAGGTTTTGTAACACACACAGACAGATCGCAAAGGATTCTGGGTAAAATGTGCCTCTGCTAAACATGATTGGTTCAATCATTCATTATGTAAACCAACACGTTAATGTGACGTGTGTCGTGTGTTGGTGTTTACAGATAATTGAGATAAATGTGCTTTTGTAAAATATTCCATTTTTTATTTGTAAAAACAGGCATTTTTACGGAGCCCTGGAAGTGTCATCGCAAAATGTTTTACATGTGGAGAGAATGTGCGCACGTTTTATGATGTTGTAAAACGTGCACTCAATATTGACACATAAATGTTGGCTTTACACTGTGTGAGAGAATTTTTTGGACCGAGTTTCAGGTTAATTGCACGTCCTGCATCGTGTAGTGTACATGGAGTAACAAGCTGCCTTTAACATCTGACGACCACCTCCTGATCGCCGATCGTATGGTCGAATGAAAATCAAACCTGTTTGATATTATTCTGGTCGGCCATTGTGAGGGTATCCTGCTGCAGAGCTACAAGTGTCCAACCGCTCGCACTGTGCCTGTGCAAACACCGCAGAGCTGTCTTGTAATGTTTTTGTTGTTGTTGTTTTGTTTTTAAACTTAATTTGTAAAAAAAATAAAAATAAAAATATTGCCATGAACACCACTGGCCAGTAGATAACAGTAGAGGCCTTGAAATCTTTCCAAAACAAAATCCCAGATAATCCATCTGCTACATTTAAGATGCGTGGAATTTAACAAATGCAAATACAATAACATCTATAAACCCAGAGAATATATTCACGAGAATTTTAGGCACTAGAGTTTAATGCTGCTGTCCGTGGAGCCTGAACAGAGTGTCTGAAATGCATTTGTCCTGTCGTGAACACCCTGTCCTACCCATAATGCACTGCTGGGCTCAGCATGTGCTCACAAAACCTTAAAAATTAGCACATTATTTTAAAACTAAAACATATATCTGATATTTTCACTTTATAAAACTTCAGACATGACAGTAATTTTAAATAACTTGTCCAAAATTAGTTTTGTTAAAATTTGAACCATAAGTTAAAAATGTATGCCTCTGGATGACTTGGGTGATATTGCCAGCACATCAGTATGGTGTTAAAGGAAATGTTTTTTTGTGACTAGTTCTCCTTTGCCTGCAGAGGTAGAGTGGTTTTTCATGGAAGTATCTCTCTACTGTTTGCAGAGGGTAGAACTATATAAATGTTAGGAAACTTTTACCAGGTAGGTCTCAACTGATTTTATATTTTAAAAATTCTTGCTGTTGTTCAGTTGGGTTTACTGCGTTATCGGTCTAAAAGTTATCGGAGGACAATTCATCGGAAGATAATTAGTCCGATAATGGTTTTAAAGTTATCTAAAAAGATAATCCGATAATGAAAACATTATCTTCGATAATTATGTTATCGGATTATCGGAAGTGTGCCCATCACTGCCTTTCTCCACCCACTCCACCCTGCCTGCACTCTCTTCTTCACCTCTTTACTACACTCTCCATTACTTTGAACAGTTGACCCTAAATATTTAAACTCATCTACTTTCACCACTTCTACTCCTTTTCACCACTTCTACTCCTTGTAACTGCACTATTCCACTGGGCTCCCTCCCATTCACACACGTAATCAGTCTTGCTTCTACTGACTTTCATTCCCCTTCTCTCCAAAGCATATCTCCACTTCTCCAGACTAGACTCAACTTGCTCTCTACTCTCACTACAGATCACAATGTCATCTGCAAACATCATAGTCCATGGGGACTCCTGTCTGATCTCATCCGTCAACCTGTCCATCACCACTGCAAACAAGAAAGGACTCAGAGCTGATCCTTGGTGTAATCCCACCTCCACCTTGAATGAGTCTGTCATTCCAACTGCGCATCTCACCGCTGTCACACTATTCTTGTACATGTCCTGCACTACCCTAACATACTTCTCTGCCACTCCAGACTTCCTCATACAATACCACAACTCTTCTCTTGGCACCCTATCATAAGCTTTTTCTAAGTCCACAAACACACAATGTAACTCTTTCTGTCCTTCTCTGTACTTCTCCAACAGTATTCTCAGAGCAAACATTGCATCTGTAGTGCTCTTTCTCGGCATGAAACCATATTGCTGCTCACAGATCTTCACCTGTTTTCTAAGCCTAGCTTCTACTACGCTTTCCCATAACTTCATGCTGTGGCTGATCAGCTTTATGCCTCTGTAGTTACTGCAGCTCTGCACATCACCCTTGTTCTTGAAAATAGGAACCAGCACACTTTGTCTCCACTCCTCAGGCATCCTCTCACTTTCCAAGATTTTATTAAACAATCTGGTTAGAAACTCTACTGCCGTCTCTCCTAGACATTTCCATGCCTTCACTGGAATGTCATCTGGACCAACTGCCTTTCCACTCTTCATCCTCTTCATAGCAGCCCTCACTTCTTCCTTGCTAATCTCTTGTACTTCCTGATTTACTCTCACCACATCATCCAGCCTTTTCTCTCGCTCATTTTCTTTATTCATCAGCTCTTCAAAATATTCCCTCCACCTTCTCAGCACACACTCCTCACTTGTCAGCACATTACCATGTGCATCTTTTACCACCCTAACCTGCTGCACATCCTTTCCAGCTCTGTCCCTTTGTCTGGCCAATCGGTACAAGTCCTTTTCTCCTTCCTTACTATTCAACATCTTGTACAGCTCGCAATATGCCTTTTCCTTTGCTTTTGCCACTTCTCTTTTCGCCTTACGCCGCATTTCCTTGTAGTTCTGTCTACTTTCTTCATCTCTCCGACTATCCCAAAACTTTTTCGCCAACCTCTTTCTCCTTATGCTTTCCTGGACCTCTTCATTCCACCACCAAGTCTCCTTGTCTTCCTTCCACTGTCCAGATGTCATACCCAGTACTGTCCTAGCTGTCTCCCTCACCACACCTGCAGTACTTTTCCAGTTGTCCAAAATTGCTTCCCCTCCAACTAGTGCTTCTCTCACCTGCTCGCTAAATTTCACACAACAGTCTTCATCCTTCAGCTTCCACCATCTGATCCTTTGTTGAGCTCAAACTCTCTTCTTCTTCTTTACCTCTAAAGTCATCCTACAAACAACCATCTTATGCTGTCTAGTGACAATCTCTATTGCCACCACCTTACAGTCTCTGATTTCTTTTAGCTTGCATCTCCTATAAAGAATGTAGTCCACCTGTGTGCACCTTCCTCCACTCTTATATGTTACCCTGTGCTCCTCCTTTTTCTTAAAGTAGGTATTTACCACAGCCATTTCCATCCTTTTTGCAAAATCAACTACCATCTGTCCTTCCCCATTCCTATCCTTGATACCATATCTACCCATTACTTCCTCATCACCTCTGTTCCCTTCACCAACATGCCCATTGAAGTCCGCTCCTATCACCACTCTTTCATGCTTGGGCACACTCTCCACCACCTCATCTAACACACTCCAGAAATCTTCTTTCTCCTTCATCTCACAACCTACCTGTGGGGCATATGCACCGATGATATTCATCATCACCCCTTCAATTTCCAACTTCACACTCATCACTCTGTCAGACACTCGCTCAACCTCCAACACACTTTTAACATACTCTTCCTTTAAAATGACCCCAACACCATTTCTCTTCCTGTCCCCACCATGGTACAACAACTTGTACCCACCGCCGATGCTCCTGTTCTTACTTCCTTTCCACTTGGTCTCTTGCACACACAATATGTCTACCTTTCTCATCTCCATCATATCAGCCAGCTCTCTCCCTTTACGAGTCATACTACCAACATTCAAAGTCCCCACTCTCATTTCCACCCTTCTAATTTTCTTCTTCTCCCGCTGTTTGTGGCAACGTTTTCTTCCTCTTCTTCATCATCTTCGCCCAGCAGTAGCCCAATTTCCACTGGCACCCTGTTGGACAACAGCACCGGTGGCGGACGTTGTTAACCCGGGCCGCGACCGATCCGGTATGGGAATTCGATTCTTAGTCTGCATAGTTGGGTTGGCTTGTTTTACGCCGGATGCCCTTCCTGACGCAACCCTCCTCATTTTTCCGGGCTTGGGTCAGGCACTCAGAATGTACTGGCTGCACACCCCATGTATTGAGTGTTGTTAGAAGGAAACGTGATGTAACACAGTGGTAAACATACCACTGTCCCAGCTTTTTTGAAATGTGTTGCAGGCATTCATTTCAAAATGAGCAAATATTTGCACAAAAACAATAAAGTTGATCAGTTTGAACATTAAATATCTTGTCTTTGTGGTGTATTCAATTGAATATAGGTTGAAGAGGATTTGCAAATCATTGCATTCTGTTTTTAATTTACATTTTACACAACATCCCAACTTCATTGGAATTGGGGTTGTACATGTTTTTGCTTCTGTCTACAATCTTTCGGGTGCATGGTGCATTGTTGGATTATTGTCTTTTCTTTCTTTGTAAGTTTCTTGTTTTTAGATCTGTGTGTGCCAAATAAATTAATTCATTCTTTCAATCTCTGGGGCATGCTGAAAATTTGTGGGATCCCCAATAATTTGCAAGGAAATATTGCATGTCAATAATTTCAAGTGAACCATTTTTAAAATTTGAAGGACAGTTTCGAAAAGCAAGACAGTGAAATTTGAAAAAAAAAAAAAATCTGCTAAAAATCTAATGACTATGAATAAGGACCACTTTTCATCTTTAAAAATAAACATTTCTTTTAGGCGATCAAAACTACCCAATTTATTTTATGAAGTGTTCTGCAATTTATGAGAAATTAATTATGCAACATAAATTATGCAATAGCTGAGTAAACATAATTCAAGTGATAGTGGTATGGCTATATCATCCCAGTTAGTTAATGCAACAGTTTCTGATTTCTTGTTATTATAAATGTGACATTTTACTTTACCTTTTTGTTTTGTGTGTCTGTCTGCTTTTACTACTGACAGACACTGATAGTTTTGGCCATTCCAGTGAATGATTTTTGTAGATCAACATTTTTTCTAACTTGTCTAAAGATGTCGATAACGCAATGACATCACTGTAATGTAAAAGATTACCTGTGACAAATGACTCAACTTTACTTAAAGCACTTTGGAACAGCCAAAACTGAAACAAAGTGCTGTACATGGGGGTAATAAAAAACAAACAAAAACAGCAGAGAACAGGTAAAAGCAACTAAAACTGAGTGAAACCTCAGGCTAGGTTAAAAGCCAGTGAATAAAAATGGGTTTTGAGGTTGGTTTTGAAAACAGACACCAAGGAGGCCTGCCTAATGTGCACAGGTAAATCATTTCAAATTTTAGGAGCAGCAACAGAGAATGCTCGGCCCCCTCTGAGCATTCGCTTGGACCTCAGTACCGCAATGCAGCAGCCAATCAGTTGACCAGAGGTAAGGCGGGACAAGCCATTTAAAGATTTTAAAACAAATCAAAGAATCTTAAGATAAACCCTAAAGTGCACAGGCAGCCAGTGGAGGAAGGCCAGGATAGGCATAATGTGCACTCTCTTTCGTACTCCAGTTAGCAGACGAGCGGCAGCGTTCTGAACTAGCTGGAGATGTGCAAGGGAGGACTGGCTAACTCCAAAATAAAGTGCATTACAGTAATTCAGTTGAGATGTAATAAAGGCATGGACTGCTGTTTCAAAGTGCTGATGTGCAAGGAAAGGCTTCACCTTAGCAAGCTGCCTGAGGGTGAAAGAAACTTGACTTGAGTACTGCACTAATTTGGCGGTCAAATTTAAAAATCGCTGTTCATCTTAAAACCCAAATTAGTAACAGTAGACTTTGCATTAACTGCCAAAGCACCCAAATCAACAGGGAAGGGTACACAGGAGCCACTAGGGCCAAACACAATCACCTCTGTTTTTTTTTTTTTTTTTCAGGCTTTAACATCTTCAAGACATGACAGCAAGGGTTTGAGAGAAAAGGCATCACTTTTCCTCAGGGGGACAGGATTCACAAACCCCAAGACCAACACTCATAGTCCTGTCTGCTGAGTAGGACCTAAAGAAGTCCAGGGCGCTACCACCAATGCCCACTAACTACTGCTTGTGACTTGTAATTATTTAGGGCTTATATACCTCACACAACCACAGTTTATTGTCATATGTGAGAGGGCTGTTGATATTTGTTGCTGGTGGACTAGGTTGTCATTTACAGAGCAACAAGCATACAAATATATATATATTTTTTTAATTTGATCATCATCATCATCTACAATAAAACACTACACATAAAAATAAATTGTCGTGTGTCTAAAACCTTTGGACAATACTGCACAGTTGTAGGACTTTTTTGAACCCCTTTGCCATATGTAAATGCAAAATGTACATTAAAACAATTCTGTATAATATAGTCCTTTTAAGCAAACTAAGAATTACTTTTTAAAAAACTACTCTGAGTATTTAAGAGCCAAAAATCGGAGCATTTGAATTGACCCCTACCTCAGTCATACCATACAGTTTTCCATTTACTACTACAACAACAACAACAATGCTAGATACTGACAAATACAGCAGCCTTCGGGACTGCCAATAATATTCTAAAAGAAAAACGGATCAGCTTAGTGTTTAATACAAGTTAATGTGGGCAAACTCGGAATAATTTGTGGTTCCGAAAGCGACTGCTTGTCTTTTCTAAGCGCGCTTCACTCTAAACCCGATATCTCCTCTCTAGCAACTTGCAACTTCATTTAAGGTTATGGTTAGTATTAGGTTAAGGTTTAGGATTTTTTTTTTCTGTAATGAACAAAAAGTTTGGAAATTTGGCCCATTGGTTTGAGCATTTGCAGACGTCTTCCGCAGTAGCAGAATTCCGAAATGGTCCAGGAACACTTCACAGAAGGTTCTGCTGCTATGAGCTAACGGACAACCCGACAACGCACACAGCAGCACATTCAACACACACATCTCACGAAACATGATTTATACATAGAAATACATAGAAATAGATTAATTTCATACAATGTGGCATAAACGCCTGTTATGTCCGTTCATCCCATTTAAAAAAGGTACAAGTGAGGGAACAATAAATGGGTAGCAAAAAATAATCACCGCCAGTAAACATGGTGTTTTTTTTTTTGTTTTTTTTTAGAACGACTCAAATATTTAATTTTGTTTATGCGCATCTTACCGGGCAGTTTGAGGGCTCGAGACAGAGCTGCAGCCATTTCTGCTTTTCAGACTGATATGAGACCACAAGCACGCATCCAACCACCATCTAACCAGGTCGGGATTTGGCCGTACAAATGCATCCTGGGATTTGTAGTCATCGGCTCAAACGCATCAACTCACGCCGTTTCTTGTCGAAATATATTTTACGCGCTTGTGAAACAATATACAAATAATGAATGTTTATGAGTTCAATCGTACGAATATTTCATGAGGTGAAAGCTGGAATGTTCTATTCAAAGAGGCGAAATTGTTTTTCCAAGTTGACCGAGAACAAGTTTGGACTCCTAACTTCATTAAGCTCGACCTATGGTAGACAGAGGCACAAATCGGAAATGGCACAAGAAAATCTCCCCCAGTAGAGAAAAACGCACACTCTCACAAGCGCCACTCGCTTAGCTTATTGCAAGCTTAAAGTGGACACTCTCGTTATGGCCGAACAACTGTCCAGTTTCTGGGTACTCGGTGTTAGTACGCGCCCGCGGCCGACGTGCTTGATGAATTCCTGTGCAAAAAGTAGTTCCCAAATAATTGTGATATATTCCTGGCTGTGAGATATTATGGGATAACGCGAGCTATCCCACAATTCCAAAATAGCAGAGATTTCGGTCCAATGAGAGCGGCACTCTGAGCAGGGTGAAAAAAACGTAGCCATTATATAGAGGGTTTTCATGTGACGTATCGGTCACGTCATTTTGTGTCCCGCGGCCATTCTGGATTACAACGCGGTGGCCGCTGTGATACGCTACGTGCATTTGGCGAACACTTGCAGAAGCTTCAATGTCGGTGTGAAGAAGTTTCACGGCACCGTGGCGCTGAGAGAGATCCGCCTCTACCAGAAAGCCACTCTTCTCATAATTTTATCTTATTTTATTAGGCAATAAAATTATATAAGAATACATAAAAATACTGCCGAGGATAACACAAGAACGCTTCCAATACGGATGCTTATTTGCATTGTGGTCCTCGAGCACCGAGCTGCTGATCCGCAAGCTGCCCTTCTAGCGCCTGGTGAGAGAAATCGCTCAGGACTTCAAGACGACCTCCGCTTTCAGAGCTCCACTGTGATGCTCTGCAGGAGACCGGCGAGGCTGACCTGGTCGGCAGCTTCCTAGTTCACAGTATCGTAGTGTGACACTGTCGGCCAGTTCGTTACATCACCACTAAATTGACTATCTGGTACAAGATATGGATCCACTGAACCAACTGCTACACATCTATCACGATAAATAGCTTTACCTCCAGGATTTAAAGCCTCGTAATAACCGTACATTCTCTCCATTTTTCTATCACACGCCACCCTCCTTGTAATCCAGAATGGAGACGGCACCTGTCCTGCAGCAAATCGGTCACGTGATTGAAAACCCTCTATAAGTAGACGTCTCATGGACTACCGCTGACGTACAAGCCGGCCGCCATCTTGGATGGGTCCCTGTTGCACCCCCAGCGCAT
This sequence comes from Thalassophryne amazonica, assembly GCF_902500255.1. Lineage (NCBI taxonomy): Eukaryota > Metazoa > Chordata > Actinopteri > Batrachoidiformes > Batrachoididae > Thalassophryne > Thalassophryne amazonica. The sequence goes on along the minus strand of NC_047118.1, from coordinate 39,146,779 downwards.
TTGTACTGAGGAAGGTATCATATCACCAAACTACAATAATCCGTAACTCTCCGAATTTTTACCCAATTTTCCCACGGTTTGGTTTGTTAGAAACAGCAGAGATTTGGTTATGATACAGGATGCTGTCACACATTACAAAATACGTACTTTCATGCTGAAAGACTTTGCTTTATGCTCTTTAGACTTGTGTGAAGCATCTTGAGGCAACTTTATTGTGATTTGGCGTTATATAAACGAAAAATAAAAAAATAAAAAAATGACATATGCTATGGCAAATAGATACATGTATAAATTAATTAATTTTATAATTTAGTAAAGAAACAAGCTTGGATTGTTCATTTGAATTTATTTCTCTCTCTCACACATACACACAGGGGAGATCACTTTAATTTCCTCTGCTCCACTCACCAGGTTTTGTTACAAAGATGAACATTTTTTCAAGGCCAGGAAAAGAAAGTTCCAGGTCATTCCAGGGTCATGAACTACCTTGTTAGGCTTTCAACTGGGGCTGGAGAGTTAACTCCCTTGAAAAAGAACTGTTTGCACAGCTTCTTTGCGTGGCACTCTGTAACTCCAGTGGAGTTAATTTTGTAATGTGTGCAACCTTACTTTGTGAAATATAGACACCACAAATGACTAAAGCATGAAATGATGGTTCTCAATTCCAAAGAATTGTGAAACAAAGCGCATAACAATTGGATGGAAATGTGCACAAATGCACTCTTCCGAGTTGCGATACTGTTGGATGGAAACCCAGCTGCGTTACACATAAGTACTGTTTGTTACAATGACATATTATTACAAATGGTAAAATAACCAAAATTATTGTCAGTCTTATTTGTGAGAGGTAATCCTACATGATCTGGTTTCGCCAGTTATTGCAACCGTAAGCAGCACAAAATACCAACATATTTGTTCACTCTCCATTGTCTCCGATTGCCTCTGGTGCGAGCCTATTGTGAAGAGACCCAGCCAATATGGCGGCGGCGCCGGATTACGTTGCATGTTGCAGCAAGTTATGGGGCGTCAACGTATATAATGTCCACAGAGAAAAGCCACAAACCGGACAAAACGCTGCATTCTAGTTTCACATTTCGGTCAAAATGTAAATGAGTCCACCCACCACTTTAACCATACTTCAGATCTTATTCTGACTTATGGTATGGAAATTGAAGACCTAACAGTATTCCCTGAAAACCCCCTTCTGTCTGATCATTTCTTAATAACATTTACATTTACTTTAATGGACTACCCAGCAGTGGGGAATAAGTTTCATTACAGTAGAAGTCTTTCGGAAAGCGCTGTAACTAGGTTTAAGGATATGATTCCTTCTTTGTTATGTTCTCCAGTGCCATATACCAACACAGTGCAGAGTAGCTACCTAAACTCTGTGAGTGAGATAAATTATCTCGTCAATAGTTTTACATCCTCATTGAGCACAACTTTGGATGCTGTAGCTCCTCTGAAAAAGAGAGCCTTAAATCAGAAGTGCCTGACTCCGTGGTATAACTCTCATACTCGCAGCTTAAAGCAGATAACCTGTAAGTTGGAGAGGAAATGGCGTCTCACTAATTTAGAAGATCTTCACTTAGCCTGGAAAAAGAGTCTGTTGCTCTATAAAAAAGCCCTCCATAAAGCTAGGACATCTTACTACTCATCACTAATTGAAGAAAATAAGAACAACCCCAGGTTTCTTTACAGCACTGTAGCCAGGCTGACAAAGAGTCAGAGCTCTACTGAGCCGAGTATTACTTTAACTTTAACTAGTAATGACTTCATGACTTTCTTTGCTAATAAAATTTTAACTATTAGAGAAAAAATTACTCATAACCATCCCAAAGACATATTGTTATCTTTGGCTGCTTTCAGTAATGCTGGTATTTGGTTAGACTCTTTCTCTCCGATTGTTCTGTCTGAGTTATTTTCATTAGTTACTTCCTCCAAACCATCAACATGACTATTAGACCCCATTCCTACCAGGCTGCTCAAGGAAGCCCTACCATTAATTAATGCTTTGATCTTAAATATGATCAATCTATCTTTATTAGTTGGCTATGTATCACAGGCTTTTAAGGTGGCAGTAATTAAACTATTACTTAAAAAGCCATCACTTGACCCAGCTATTTTAGCTAATTATAGGCCAATCTCCAACCTTCCTTTTCTCTCAAAAATTCTTGAAAGAGTAGTTGTAAAACAGCTAACTGATCATCTGCAGAGGAATGGTCTATTTGAAGAGTTTCAGTCAGGTTTCAGAATTCATCATAGTACAGAAACAGCATTAGTGAAGGTTACAAATGATCTTCTTATGGCCTCAGACAGTGGACTCATCTCTGTGCTTGTCCTGTTAGACCTCAGTGCTGCTTTTGATACTGTTGACCATAAAATTTTATTACAGAGATTAGAGCATGCCATAGGTATTAAAGGCACTGCGCTGCGGTGGTTTGAATCATATTTATCTAACAGATTACAATTTGTTCATGTAAATGGGGAGTCTTCTTCACAGACTAAGGTTAATTATGGAGTTCCACAAGGTTCTGTGCTAGGACCAATTTTATTCACTTTATACATGCTTCCCTTAGGCAGTATTATTAGAAAGCATTGCTTAAATTTTCATTGTTACGCAGATGATACCCAGCTTTATCTATCCATGAAGCCAGAGGACACACACCAATTAGTTAAACTGCAGGAATGTCTTACAGACATAAAGACATGGATGACCTCTGATTTCCTGCTTTTAAATTCAGATAAAACTGACGTTATTGTACTTGGCCCCACAAATCTTAGAAACATGGTGTCTAACCAGATCCTTACTCTGGATGGCATTACCCTGACCTCTAGTAATACTGTGAGAAATCTTGGAGTCATTTTTGATCAGGATATCAGAATCAGAATCAGAAGAAGTTTATTGCCATTGCCAGTGAACAGGATTCACAGACTTGGAATTTGCTTCAGTACAATGGTGCAACATTAAGAAGACATAAAATGCTAAGATAAAATATAACATATATGTCAAAATAAGATAAAATATAAGATAAAAAAAAAAGAAATATGAAATATGAAAGGTTGTGTGCAACAGAAAAACAGAGAAACAGAAAAAACTGCAGTGGGAGGAGTGCAATTAAAAACCAAAGTACATTGTCTAAAGTGACCCGTGATAAGTGACAGAGTTAAGTTTAAGGTGACTGAGTTATGAGGTGTTCATGAGTCTAACGGCAGAGGGGAAGAAACTGTTCTTATGGCGGGAGGTTCTGGTCCGGATGGACCGTAGCCTCCTGCCCGAGGGCAGTGGTTTGAATAGACCGTGGGCAGGGTGAGAAGGGTCAGCTGTGATCCGACCTGCTCGGCCCAGAGTCCTGGAGACGTGCAGGTCGTGGAGAGATGGAAGGCTACAGCCGATCACCTTCTCAGCAGAGGCCACAATGCGCTGCAGTCTGTGTCTGTCCCTGGCTGTGGCCCCGACGTACCACACCATGATGGAGGAGCAGAGGATGGACTCGATGATGGCCGTGTAGAACTGCACCATCAGCTGGACAGGCAGCTTGGCCTTCTTCAGCTGCCGCAGGAAGTACATCCTCTGCTGGGCCTTCTTGATGAGGGAGCTGATGGTTGACTCCCACTTGAGGTCCTGGGTGATGGTGGTGCCGAGGAAGCGGTGACAGACCACAGTGGTGATGGGGCTGTTGGTGAGGGCGAGGGAGGGCGGGGGAGCTGTGGCTTTCCTGAAGTCCACAATCATCTCCACTGTTTTCTGGGCGTTGAGCTCCAAGTTGTTGCTGCTGCACCAGGTCACCAGCCGGTCCACCTCCCTCCTGTAGGCAGACTCATCCCCATCCGAAATGAGTCCGATGAGGGTGGTGTCGTCCGCAAACTTGATGAGCTTTACAGAGTCGTGGCTGGAGGTGCAGCAGTTAGTGTAGAGGGAGAAAAGCAGAGGGGAAAGGACACAGCCCTGTGGAGATCCTGTGCTGAGAGTCCGAGTGTTCGAGACATTTTTTCCCAGCCTCACACGCTGACTCCGGTCCGTCAGGAAGTCTGTGATCCACCTGCAGGTGGAGTTGGGCACGTGGAGCAGAGAAAGCTTGTCCTGGAGCTTACTTATCTTATCTTATCTTAGGGACCTCATAGTACCATATCACCCCAATAGAGCGCTTTGCTCTCAGACTGCAGGCTTACTTGTAGTTCCTAGGGTTTTTAAGAGTAGAATGGGAGGCAGAGCCTTCAGCTTTCAGGCTCCTCTCCTGTGGAACCAGCTCCCAATTCGGATCAGGGAGACAGACACCCTCTCTACTTTTAAGATTAGTCTTAAAACTTTCCTTTTTGCTAAAGCTTATAGTTAGGGCTGGATCAGGTGACCCTGAACCATCCCTTAGTTATGCTGCTATAGACTTAGACTGCTGGGGGGTTCCCATGATGCACTGAGTGTTTCTTTCTCTTTTTGCTCTGTATGCACCACTCTGCATTTAATCATTAGTGATTGATCTCTGCTCTCTTCCACTGCATGTCTTTTTCCTGATTCTCTCCCCTCAGCCCCAACCAGTCCCAGCAGAAGACTGCCCCTCCCTGAGCCAGGTTCTGCTGGAGGTTTCTTCCTGTTAAAAGGGAGTTTTTCCTTCCCACTGTCGCCAAGTGCTTGCTCACAGGGGGTCATTTTGACCGTTGGGGTTTTTCTGTAATTATTGTATGGCTTTTGCCTTACAATATAAAGCGCCTTGGGGCAACTGTTTGTTGTGATTTGGCACTATATAAGGGTGATTCTTTAACTACGGGCACTATTGGCCTCGTAAATGTAATTTCCACCACACCATTGCTTTAGAATATAAAGCGCCTTGGGGCAACTGTTTGTTGTGATTTGGCGCTATATACATGTGCTCTGATGTCACTGTTTATCTCCATAGAAACTACCCAAACAATCTTTCATACAAACTGTTTAAAGGGACATTACAGTGTTGTGGTGGAAATTATGGCAATAGTGTGGGACAACTACATTTTGTTTAAAAAAATCACAACAGTTGTATGACATTGAATACCCCAATTATGTTTTGATTATTTTACTGATATTTTATTCAGAGATATTTTAAAACATTACAAAAAACCTTTCTTTACCATTCATTTTTATCATTGAAGATCAAAAGTCTGGGTGTAGGACAAGCACAAAACGGCAATATTTGCATATAATGATGCTGAAAAAAGGTGAAAAAGTCATCATAGACTACTAGAACAAATTTCTTAACACACTTTCATTGTAAAGATAACTATAAAAGTGTGAAATTTCCCCTTTTTTCTGTTTTTCATACAATATGATCAAAGGACATAATAAGTGCCCGTAGTCTAAGAATCACCCATAAATAAAATTGATTTGATTTGATTTGACATTTCTAGTTTCCGCATTCACCTCATGGTGTTAACATGCTATGCAGAGGTTCTTCTATCAAAGTCTGGTTTCCCCCCCAAAATTAAGTGAAACGTCCTGTGGAAAAATATGTTTTTTCTTCTACATATAAAAATAACTATATATATAAGCTATACAATCTCTTTTTCAACGTAAAATTGTTGTGAAACCTGATGTCATTTCCTACTGGAGTCAATTTGCTTGTAATGTTAATTGGAAAATTTTTTGGCATTACCTCATAAATATTTCATAACAAACAAAACTAAAGAAAATTCTTTAAAAATTATTCACAAATTCTACCCTGCAAAGCATTTCGTTTTGTTCCCCTCTCTCCCAGAAACTGCAACGCATGTTTTTTGGCATTACTCATTTACCAAGAACTTTTGGAAGGACATTACCCATTTCATAACAACCCACTTCTATTAAAACTATAGAATGGTTAATGAACATATTATTTTCGTTTTTTTTTTTTTTGGCAAAAGACAATACAATAGAAAATGAAGTTTATATTATTAATCTACTCATTATTATGGCAAAGTTTTACAGACACAAATGTAAATTCTCAAAAAAACACATTCTCAAAAACATATTCTCTATCTTTTATAAGGAATCTGAGATTTATATGAACAGTACTGAACCTTGTACAAATACAAAGGCTGTAAAAACATTATCAGCATGGACACACTGTATGAACTGTACCTAATTTGTCATTTTATTTTATTTTATTTTGATTATTGTTACCCCCTGGCAAATTTTTGTTCAGTTATGTAAATGCACTGTATGTGTTGTGCAACGTTTCAATCAATAAAAAAAAAAAAAAAATGTAAAAAAAAAAAAAGATGGGGGGGGGGGGAGACGCCGCGTCCTTCTTCTTCTTGGATAGGCTAGGCACGTTCAGTGCATTGCTGCCCCCCTCAGGTCATAAGACATATAACACCTATTAAACTTTATTGAGATAGAGACAGCACTCCTATACGAGTATTTTCCGATATAAGCCACAAAAAAAAAAAAAAACACACACACACACACACAAAAAAACTGACCACCAAATTCGCTCTCTCCTTTGGGGAAGCTCCACGCCCTAGTATTGTCCTCAAGGAAAAGGTACTATAACCCAAATCTGTCAATCCACTAAACATGACCCTTCTATCGTCTGCATACAAAGGGCATTGTAAGAACACATGAAGAACAGATACAGAGACGCTGCAAAAATGACAGCAACTGATGTTTCCCTTGCACATACAGCCCACTGTTTAACCCACAGTGAGCCAGCCTAAGCCTTGCCAACTTCACAATCATCGTGTCCTGAGACACCCAGTGGTGATATATTACCCTGCTCTATTGTTGAAACAATAGTGGGTGAAGGTGTCTTCCCTTGTTTTCAGTATTCCAAATATGCTGCCATTGCTGGTTTATACTAATGCGTAGACAACGCATTAGTTGCTGAGGCGCAAGAAATGCGGCCGCCATCTTGGAGCGGTGATCGTAGTGATTCTATCACAAGGCACAAGAGGTTTGATTTTATAATCTTATTTTCTTTTTTAATCTTTCTAACATAATATGTGTGAAATACCAAGTGTTCCAGTACTTTTGGAGGGCACTGTATCCTAAGCTTATGATGAGTGCAAAATGAGTGTGGTATTATACTGTTTTGTTTAAGAATGTTTAATTTTTTATTGTTGCTGCACTGTGTGAAATCATAGTCACATCGTATGTCATATTGATATGACAACATTGAGATATGATAATTTGGCCATATTGTAGGCAAAAAAAAAAGAGAAAAATGCTTAAAACGGCGGTCTGGGGGGCGAAGCTGAAAGGTTTTAGACATGTTCATGCTCCACCGAAGCATTTACTCAAAAAAAAAAAAAAAGTCTGAAGGACATGGTGACATGCTGAAGAGCTTCGCTTGTCTGGTCTGCGACATATACATATTAAATTACTAAATATCAAATGACAAGGATCTATTTTAGCTGTTATATAAAATAAATAATTAATGTTTTTCATTCTTTCAATGTAATGAATATGGCGTAGTGGATTTGTTTGTGTGTGTGTGTGTGTGTGTGTGTGTGTGTGTGTGTGTGTGTGTGTGTGTGTGTGTGTGTGTGTGTGTGTGTGTGTGTGTGTGTGTGTGTGTGTGTGTGTGTGGAACACACAAATGTTCAATTTGTTCCAATGTCAAAATGTTCCACAATCATGAAATATCCATACAATTGAACTCATAAACATTCGTTATTTGTATAATAATTCAGAACCCCATTTGTGTTTTATTTTACACGTTGGTTATTTTTCACTAATATAACCATTTTTTTTTTTTTTTAAATTGTGAAATGAGAATTCACACCAGGATCACGGAGTGCTTGTTTTGCTTGCATCACAATATAATGGCAAAATATTTCAAAAATAACAATCAAGAATGTTACTTCTGGTATGGGGTGTCAGCCAGCTGTAGCATAATTTTAAGTCGTTTATGTCTGTAAACACGTGTTTCAGCACAACATCAACCATATCGATAGTTATTACTTGACAAAACAGGGGGGAGGGCAGATCCTTGTTCTACGAGGCATCTCACAAAGTAGGTGAGTCACCTCAGCAGGCAGACCTGTACCCTTTCAAAAATTCTTCTCGCAATATAAACGAGGACACGGGCGTCACCCCGCGTCGTTATTTTCCTTACTCATCAGTTTAAGGCATAACATCGCTCCGCCTCACGATCATTCAAGAGACAGCGTCTAGCTGTTTACTGTTATGGTACTGAGAGCGAGTTACCCTTATCGGTTAATATCTACCGATTTAGCACCATACAATAAGAGCATGCATTGGAAATAGTTAATTGACTGATTATCAATTGAAAATCCATTTTAAACCGTTCTAAACAGAGCACGTCAAGTGACACAGAGGCGCAGTGGCTTATGGGTAAGACTACAGGATATCATTTGCAAAAAGTCGATTACAAATGTTGAATGTTGTAAAAGGAGCGTGCTCATTCATATACTGGAGCTGTAGTTGTAACATGAGCATGGTTTCTCGAACCTATATTAGGCAAAAGTATGCAGTTCGATCATGTTGCCCACGTGCTATTATGTCTTTTGGTATGACTGGGGAGTCGTAGTAGCTAGAAGTTGTTCTGCACGCATGCGCACTGAGGTAGTCTGAGAAAATGGCAGACGTTTCTTTGGACGAGGTGATACGGCAACGCGGTATTGGCACCAAAACTGTGATTAAAAGGTATTACGCCCATTATGTTACTTGGGTATATGTATTCCTTATGTACGTGGTGACTTGTAGTCATTTTCCTGAAAGTACAGCGATAAATGTGAAGTATTTGCAGTTGCCTGGCTTCGTGCTATCCGCAGCAATGCTAACATTAGCCTGCTAGCAAGTGTTAGCTACAGGCCTTTACGTGTCTTCGTCGGCTGTAGAGAAAGTACCGTGAAATGTTAGTCTACTCACCCCTTTTCAAGTTGCTCTTGTTATTTTTAATTGAACACACTTTTCGAAAACGAAGTTTAGCAAAACCCGGAAACGCCGCGTTCATTTTTTAGCTTAATTTTTGTAGTGTTTTTGTCTGAAGGCTTCTTCTCTGGTTCAATGTTCAGTTTGTTGTTATGCGTCTGTATTTGCGTTTGCCAATGTCGGCAGTTGTCCTATTAGTCCTTTTGTCTTTATTTTTTTTTTACGGACGACAATGGAAGTAAGTTTTGTGCATGTTTGATCTTGCAATTTCATTGCCTGAACCAATCGATCAAAATTTTGTTTTACAGCAAAATGTCATTCGCATTATGATAAGTTTAGTTAGGTTAACATTTTGATTCGATGAAGCGTAGTTCTTATCTTTTTGTCTGCTGCACTTGAGAAATTGTGCTTTTGTGTATTCAATATCAGTTTTTTTTATTTATTTAATTTAGTTTTAGCCTTTATTTAACCAGTGCTATTTTGTAAGGGAGACCTAGGCAATTATAAAGTCTCCAGTTCAAGTAACCTGCATGTCTTTAAATGTTGGAGGAAACCGTAACCGGACTGGCTATATACACCATACTGCCCGATACAAATGCGTAATTTGCACCACCTGGTGTATATTACTCATCCGTATTGCGCAGTGTGCACTACCCGAGGCAGCCATATTGCATTTTGGGATGGTGTGGACAGTTTATGTGGTAGGAAACTTCAAAATATTGCTAGTTTGGCTCAGATATGTAGCAGTGAAGTCTGACTTTATCAGAAGGCTTTTCGAGTTTGACCTGGGAAGAGTAGAGGAAGCCATCTTGCATTTAGTAAGTAAGTAAGGTTTCTTTATATAGCACCTTTCAAGATAGAAATCACAAAGTGCTTCACATAAGAACAGAGAAATTAAAAACAGCAGAAACATAAAACCATAAAAACTAGGTAAAAGCCAGCCTATACAAAAGGGTCTTTAGCTTCACTTTAAATGTTTCAACAGAGTCCACGGAGCGTAGGTCCAAAGGCAATGCATTCCACATTTTAGGTGCCACCACCTCGAAAGCACAGTCTCCCCTGGTCTTCAGTTTTGTCCTAGGCACAACCAATAGGCCCAGGTCCGAAGACCTCAGAGACCTACTTGTCACATATGGATGTAATAGCTCGGTGATATGAGATGGCATTTGACCATGCAGAGCTCTAAAAGTCAGTACTAGAATTTTAAATTGGAGTCTGAAATGGATGGGGAGCCAGTGCAAGGAGGAAAGGATTGGGGTTATATGTGACCTCTTTGATGACCTCGTCAGCAGCCTCGTAGCCGCATTCTGAACCATTTGTAAGCGGTCCAAAGAGGACTTGCTAAGGCTAAAAAATAGAGAGTTACAGTAATCCAAACGTGATGACACAAATGCATGAATGATCATCTCCATCTCCGCCCGAGACACAATGCTGCGCAGACGGGCAATATTGCGCAAATGGAAAAAACAAGACTGTGCCAGGCGGGTAACATACACGTCAAAATTGAGGGAGTGATCGAACGTAACACCCAAGTTCCTCACTGCTGAGCGAACAAAAGGGGCCAGAGAACCAAGATTCCCAACCACAGTGGGAACAAACTCGTCAGGGGCACAAACAAGGACCTCAGTCTTTGCTATATTTAAGGACAAATAGTTGGCCGCCATCCAGTCACCAATAACCTCAACACAGTTCTGAAGAGCAGATACCCTAGAGACCGTTTGAGGAGTGAATGAGATGTACAGCTGGATGTCATCCTCATAACAGTGGTAGGAGACATCTTTAAAACTACTCAAGACATGACCAAGTGGCAGCAAATATAGAGCAAACAATATAGGTCCCAGAACAGAACCCTGAGGCACACCACAGGATAGCATGGCAGAGGAGGACATAAATTTACCAGCAGCAACAGCGAAAGTCCTGTGTGAAAGATAAGACAAAAACCAGTCCAGAGCAGACCCAGAAATGCCCACCCAAGTCCTTAGTCTCTCAACTAAGACTCCATGATCCACCGTGTCAAAAGCTGCAGAGAGATCCAAAAGGACAAGCACAGAATATTCCCCTGCATCTCTGCGCATTAAAATATCATTTGAAACTCTGAGAAGGGCAGTTTCTGTAGAGTGCAAGTGGCGGAACCCAGACTGGAATTTATCAAGAATATTATGTTCAGCTAAAACCTCATTAATCTTAATTTACATGACAGTGGTGTACATAGCTTTTGCCAACCATAACACCCGGAGGAAGCCCACGCAAACACGGGGAGAACTCCACACAAAAAGACCACAGGTGGGAATCGATCCCATGACCTTTTTGCTATGAGGAAAAGACCATCCTAGTTCCATCATGGAGCGCCTATTCAAATTAGTTGGAAATTACTAGTCAGATTTTGCCCCCTGCAGCAACTGAATACATAATGTTCTTTTTATACCTCCAAACAGCAATTTTGTGATTTGATGCTATCTATCCTAATTTTGCAACCTTATGCTGATCTCAAATGGCTGCTGTAAAGTGAAATAGATGGTTGAGTTTGGAGAGATGGTATATCTGACCCACAGCTGTTAACATTGACATCTGTTGTAATGTAGGTTACAGTAATAGTACACATACACAGCCTTGCTTAAGTTAGACAGACATTCCAGGTCCTACACTTGCAAAGACATGCATGTGTTTTAGTTCAAAATGCTATAAAAACAGAAAACAGTACAACCCCTGGCTATAATTATGGAATCACTGGCCTCGGAGGATGTTCATCCAGTTGTTTAATTTTGTAGAAAGAAAGCAGATCACAGACATGACACAAAACTAAAGTCATTTAAAATGGCAACTTTCTGGCTTTAAGAAACACTATAAGAAATCAGGAAAAAAAATTTTGGCAGTCAGTAACAGTTACTTTTTTAGACCAAGCAGAGGGAAAAAAATATGGACTCACTCAATTCTGAGGAAAAAATTATGGAATCACCCTGTAAATTTTCATCCCCAAAACTAACACCTGTATCAAATCAGATCTGCTCGTTAGTCTGCATCTAAAAAGGAGTGATCACACCTTGGAGAGCTGTTGCACCAAGTGGACTGACATGAATCATGGCTCCAACACGAGAGATGTCAATTGAAACAAAGAGGATTATCAAACTCTTAAAAGAGTAGTTCATGCAATGTTGCAAAAGATGTTGGTTGTTCAGTCAGCTATGTCTAAACTCTGGACCAAATACAAACAACATGGGAAGGTTGTTAAAGGCAAACATACTGGTAGACCAAGGAAGACATCAAAGCGTCAAGACAGAAAACTTAAAGCAATGTGTCTCAAAAATCGAAAATGCACAACAAAACAAATGAGGAACGAATGGGAGGAAACTGGAGTCAACGTCTGTGACCGAACTGTAAGAAACTGCCTAAAGGAAATGGGATTTACATACAGAAAAGCTAAACGAAAGCCATCATTAACACCTAAACAGAAAAAACAAGGTTACAGTGGGCTAAGGAAAAGCAATCGTGGACTGTGGATGACTGGATGAAAGTCATATTCAGTGATGAATCTCGAATCTGCATTGGGCAAGGTGATGATGCTGGAACTTTTGTTTGGTGCCGTTCCAATGAGATTTATAAAGATGACTGCCGGAAGAGAACATGTAAATTTCCACAGTCATTGATGATATGGAGCTGCATGTCAGGTAAAGGCACTGGGGAGATGACTGTCATTACATCATCAATAAATGCACAAGTGTACGTTGATATTTTGGACACTTTTCTTATCCCATCAATTGAAAGGATGTTTGGGGATGATGAAATCATTTTTCAAGATGATAATGCATCTTGCCATAGAGCAAAAACTGTGAAAACATTCCTTGCAGAAAGAATAGATAGGGTCAATGTCATGGCCTGCAAATAGTCCGGATCTTAATCCAATTGAAAATCTTTGGTGGAAGTTGAAGAAAATGGTCCATGACAAGGCTCCAACCTGCAAAGCTGATCTGCTAACAGCAATCAGAGAAAGTTGGAGCCAGATTGATGAAGAGTACTGTTTGTCACTCATTAAGTCCATGCCTCAGAGACTGCAAGCTGTTATAAAAGCCAGAGGTGGTGCAACAAAATACTAGTGATGTGTTGGAGCGCTCTTTTGTTTTTCATGATTCCATAATTTTTTCCTCAGAATTGAGTGATTCCATATTTTTTTCCCTCTGCTTGGTCTAAAAAAGTAACCGTTACTGACTGCCACAATTTTTTTTTCCTGATTTCTTATAGTGTTTCTTAAAGCCAGAAAGTTGCCATTTGAAATGACTTTAGCTTTGTGTCATGTCTGTGATCTGCTTTTTTTTTCTACAAAATTAAACAACTGAATGAACATCCTCCGAGGCTGGTGATTCCATAATTTTTGCCAGGGGTTGCAGTTATTGTTACTGTTAGCACTTTTGTGTGACTACTGCACTTATGGTGGGCTCGTGGGCTTGCCAATCTTACTCATAATGCTAAGAATTGAGGCAAGAAAGAAATGGTATAAAGTTACTTTTGTGTATTTTTTTTTTTTTTTTTCATGAACACAAGTTTCAGTGTTTCCCCTACAGGTGGGTGCCAGACCAATGAGATCCCCCACCAGGCCAGAAATATTTTATTAATGGCAGTGGAAAATCTGTTGTGTCATGCATGAATGTGGGCAGCTAATTTGTGGGCCACATTTGGCCAGGTCTTACTTGGTGTGGACATGCTTAAGAGTGGGTTATTTCACTGATTAAATGATTCCTTCTACTCAGAGTGATGCTAATCAGTGAAATCACCTGGTGGAATGGGTGGTTGCAAAGAAAACCTGCACCCTTTTGGCACTTTCTGGATTCAGTTTGAGACCTCTGCTTAAGAGGGTGTCTGGATTTAAAATCTGAAGAATTGGGTGCGTGACTGATGATAATGACAATTAGACAATAGTCTTCAAAACTGGGTTGTTAAGTCTTAGTGCTAGTAGGCATTAATTGTTGCTTACTAATGACATTAACAGGCACAATGTTTAAGGAAAGTGGCTCTTATTTATTTCCTTAAATCTTAAGTATTAAAGTAACAACATCAGAGATATTAATCGCAAATATTACTTTGATCAAATACAGTTTGGTGAGTGTGTTGTGCAGGCAACTCAGCTAATTTAGGCTTTTATTTGACAGCGGTAGAGACCGCTAACAAGAGATCATGTAACACGGGAATGTTGCCAGATACATCTTATTATTTCCAGTCCAAAGGCTATTCTAAAGCCGCCTTTGGTCTGCAATGTAAAATTCAAAATCGCCCAGTCTGGAAACATTGCTCTGCTTAAAACCAGAAGCTTAAAGTTGAACAGAAATGCTTTTTGAGAATTTGTTTGTGCATTCCTTTGTAAAAAATTGTTATTCATACACTTGTAGAATGAGCGCAGTGTAGATAATATTATTTAAATCAAATTTGCCGCTAAATTCACATGTAAATCGTCAGTGGAGGGCACTTCCGGTTGACGTCACTGGTTGGAATCTCCTCTGCTGGGGATGAATGCAGGCGAGATTCCACATGGCAAGCAAAACTTTGCTACACAAACAGAAGGCAAGCAATTGGGGTGTTTGTTGTATCACCCCGGGCTACACAAATGGCTTTTACAAAAGTAAAGCAGAAGGTAGAAGGGTTCATTTCCACCGTTTGCCACTCTTGAAGTCGACATTGCTCAAGCGATGGTGTATTGTGATGAAAAGAGTCTGGTCTCAGGTGGAGAAAGGCTGAAGTAATAAAGTGCACGATGTGGTGTGATTCTGTTGCTTTTTGTATTAAATTAATATCTCTCCTAATGCAGTTTGGCAGTGAAAATAGAATAATGTAGGACCATTGCTGAAATCAAAATTGTGGAGGGACAACAGGAGCTACTTTATGAGCATGTCAATATATTCATATTGTCCTGAGGGGCACACTCATCTCACAGGTATGTGGCACCACCTACAGTTGCAGTTGTTTGTACAAGTGTCTGCGAATGTAAGAGAACCCCTGTTTTGTTTTTTCAGCTGTATGAACAGTTTGCTATGCAGTGTCATTGAAAAGTACAAAGTAAAAAACTTAATAGAACATCAGGGTGTTTTCTTCTTCTAGTGTCTACAATAATGATAAAAGTTACCTTGGGTGCTAGGCTGGAAAGAAAATTAGGCACTTAAAATCATTCCTTCGACTCATTTGCTGTCTGATTTGGAGCACATCTGATAATCTCCTGTTAATGTTTTCCTTTCTGATTATTTCCCCCCTAGGCCTACGTTTGGACGGGCTGCAGGAACGGCAGTGACGGCAGTGAGGGGCTTTGATGCTCGACAGAAGATAGGGGTCAGTGATATCAGGCAACGGCTTGGAGGAGGGACAGGTAAGAACAATTAAATGGACTGTATATCTGTAGCAGTTTTCCATCTGAAACAGAGCAGTAAAGAGAAGGTGCTTTACAATTATGTCTCACATTCATCCATTCACTCACACACACTGTCATTGTACTGCCATTTAAGTATTTAAGGCTCTGTGCTGCACACCGGGAACAATTTGGGGATTAAGGACCTTCCCCAAGGGTTCTTACTGATTAATTTATTTTTCCTCCCCTGAGTGACGGATTTGAACCAAGGATCCTGTGGTCTTGATTCCTCTGTTTCAATGTTTTGTCCATCAACTCCCCAACAGTTTTGTTAATATTGCACTGGAGATTTATGCTGGATATTTCAATAAAGACTGTTTGGTATTTTATATTGCTACAGAAAATTACATGACTGTTACACGTGGCCTCAGTTGTGTTGCTCTGCAGATAAAAAGAACTTTCATCAGTACTTTTAGTTTTTAATCCTCAGTTATATACTTCCATTTGAATATTAACAGACGAGGAATTCTTTATTACGTCTGCCAAGGATGTAATAAAATCTGCATTTATTTCTCAGTCTGTTAGCAGGATTAAATTAAAACTACTTCATGGATTTTGACTAAATTTTCACCACAGATAGATATTAAGCCATGGAACACGCCACTCAATTTTGGAGGTGATCCAGATTCTGGATGAAAATTTCACTTTATATAGGCTTTGAAGGATTACGTAAAAAAAAAAGAAAAAGCAAACACTTGTTCATGGATTCTCACCAGATTTGCACCACTGATAGATATTAGGGCAAGGAAGACTCCATTGAATTTTGGAGATTATCCAGATCCGGATTGGCGGACATCAGAAATCTCAGATTGCTCTCCTTCAAAATTGAGGTGTCTGATGAACTCGTCATGTGCTGAAGCTCTGTCCTTTTCCTGCACAATGGACGACAGTATATTAGGGGCATATGCAGTATGGACGTTCATGTAGTTGCTGTATAAGTAAAAAAATAATTTTTGGTTAGGGCCCCTTCACACATAGCACGAAAGACGCAGAAACCAGAAGAAAATCCACAAACCAAACACGAAATGGGGAACCATGAAACATTCTACCTGCTGTCATGACGCACAGTCTCACAGGCGTGCATGACACACCAGCGACGGGTTTTGTACGCAAACACAGTGCAAGCATCTGGAGCATGTGGAACCACATCGCACAGCTGCTGTGGAAGAAGTAAAACATAAAAAAAAAGCTTGTACGTGTGGAACCACATCGTGCTATGGAGAAACAAAAAATAAAAAATACATGCCACCCGCGGGATTCCAACCTGCAATTTACAAAAGCTCTGATTAACAGACGGAAACCTTACCACTGCACTCCCATCGCTGTCCTATCATATGAGTGTAAAATGCCTAAAATTAACAAGGAGATAAATGTATTTTAAAAAAGAAAGTAGACGATGTAGACCAAGAAATCTTTACTTATGGTGAAAAAAGCGTAATAACTGACAAAATGTGGGTGCGTCTCGTGGGGTGATTTCCTGCATGGCACGATATTTGCAGCGTTGCGATGCGCTGGTGCAGCAGTCAGCTGAAGCAATATGTGTTTTAATTGACTTCCGTGCGAGGACTAAATTGTGCTAAATTGATTATTTTATCTATTAGCCTGACTTGGATGAACATGATGGCACCCCCAGTAAACAAATGAAGATCACTACTACGAACAATATTCTGCAAACACGGGTAAGACTGAGCTTCTTAATGATGGGATTATTTGATATTACTGTAGGACTCAACACAGAAATAAATGTTTCAGCAATGCCATGTCTGTCTGCAAGCATCTGGAGCATGTGGAACCACATCGCACAGCTGCTGTGGAAAAAGTAAAACATAAAAAACCAGCTGGTAAGTGTGGAACCACATCGTGTGCTGCTATGGAGAAATAAAAAATACATGCCACCTGCGGGATTCCAACCTGCAATTTACAAAAGCTCTGATTAACAGACGGAAACCTTACCACTGCACTCCCATCGCTGTCCTATCATATGAGCGTAAAATGCCTAAAATCAACAAGGAGATAAACGTATTTTAAAAAAAGAGAAAGTAGATGATGTAGACAAAGAAATCTTTAATTATGGTGAAAAAAGCGTAATAACTGACAAAACGTGGGGGCGTCCTGTGGGGTGATTTCCTGCATGGCATGATATTTGCCAGTATTGCAATGCGCTGGTGCAGCAGTCAGCTGAAGCAATATGTGTTTTAATTGAATTCCTTGCGAGGACAGCATGCCGGTGTCAGTTCTAGTTTGTGGTAAACTCTGGGCTCAGTACACTTGCAGGAACACAATTTTTTTCTTTCTTTGGGGTTTCCTGTAACGAAAGTTTGGGGAATTAATTCCAATGAAGTTGTCATTATTCTTTCTCTCTTCCCTCAGGTTTTCAAATGAAAGATGCAAGAGAAAAACTGGTCCAGAAAGATGCTCGCTTTAAAATACGTGGCAGAGGAGGAGCAGGAGGAGTGGTGCAGGATGCACGTCAGATGATCAACTCACGTAAACAGGGGCAGATCCAGTTTAATGTCCCTTCACAGACCTCACTGAAGACAGTTGTTACTCAGCAGTTACAGAACCAGACAGTTGTACCCCAGATACAAGTTAACAACAAAAACAGTAGTCTTTCTAGTGTGAACATGAGACAGTTTACCCCCAATGTGCAAGGACTGAATGTGAGGGGCAGCACAACGGCACAGCTGAGTAACATTAACAGAGTAATGGACGCTCGTGATCGTTTGAGCCTCAAGAGGAGCATTGCGGGGACACAGACTGCTGCTGCTGCACCATTTAAAATAACCAAAACCATCCAGGTGAGTTTTAAAGATGTTTAATCTGTAATTAGTATGTCAGTGGCAATGTCTTCATTAACAGTATGGAGTTTTGTCTGGATAAATGATTTAATGCAATAAAAATTATTTAAAAATCATGGTGGGGTGGGTAGCATTAAGAAATGTGACTGACTGTGCTCTGATTTATAACACTTCTTTTTACAGCAACATCCGTTAGGTATGTCAAGTGGATTACATGCATCAACACAGGTAACACTATTGCCCCTCAGCATATTTAACATGTCTAATTTTGAGTAGTTGTGGTGTAGAGGAAAATATTTTGGACATCAGAGCATAAAATGTCCTTTTCATTTTCTAAAAGGTCATAAAATTTGAAAGTTTTGTGCTAAATTGACTATTTTATCTATTAGCCTGACTTGGATGAACATGATGGCACCCTCAGTAAACAAATGAAGATCACTACTACGAACAATGTTCTGCAAACACGGGTAAGACTGAGCTTCTTGATGTTGGGATTATTTGATATTACTGTAGGACTCAACACAGACATAAATGTTTCAGCAGTGCCATGTCTGTCTGCCATCACAAAATTAAATTCCTAATTTCCATTCCTTTATTTGTTACAGTCTGGTATGGGGGGCTCGCCTTTCTCAATGTCGGCCCCAATCACCAAGGTGGTTAAGAATGATGCTTACACAGCCCCACGTTCTTCTGTCCCTGTGGCCCCCACCAGGCCAAACACCAGCATGGCTGCCTCTCGGCCTGCAGTCGGAGCCTTACAGCCAGTCTCCAGGACTCTGCAGCAAAGCACGGCAGAAATGAGCACAGCCCCACCTCCTAATCCCCCTCAGGTGAGCCGTGTGGATTTTCAGTTCAATATGCACTACTTTCCTCTTTTATAGTAAATTTTTGCCTTTATTTTGAATTGGTCAATGAGGTACGGTTTTTTAATTAATGCTATATTTGTAAAGGTTCAGTGGGCGAAACCAGTCAAGAAGTAATTGATTGGTTTTGCAAACCCTTATGTTTACTCTCAGTACTTTTAAGCACAATAATCAGGACTTCATTTAATGTTGATGTATGTTTTTAAAATAGCCATTATTGGAAGTGTTACTGAAATTTGCTTATTAGCTGATTTCTAAATTGAAATAACAAGTAAGTTTAAAAATCAAGTTTTAATCATGCATTTACTGTGTGCTTGTAGAATTGTATTGAAGTTGGGTTCAAGTTGCTCTTCTGCTTTTTGGGCTGATTGTCTCTTATTTATCCTTAGTTTTTTTATGCACAGTGGTTTTAGTGGAGATGTTTGATTTTTGTGATGGTGTTACAATTTTATAGCCGGCTTTCAGTCCATTGGAGGGGACAAAAATTACAGTGAACAACCTGCACCCCCGTGTCACAGAGGAAGACATCGTAGTGAGTAATAGTCTCCGTTTGCTCACGTCCTTGTGTTTCTGCTATGAAGATTCAGGTCATAAGCATATGCTCTTCTACCGGCAATGAGTCATTTGGTTTGTATGACTTTGTCCTTAGGAGCTGTTCTGCGTCTGTGGTGCTTTGAAACGTGCTCGGCTGGTGAAGGTGGGCGTGGCTGAAGTGGTGTTTGTCCGTAAAGAGGATGCTGTCAGTGCTTACAGGAAGTACAATAATCGTTGCCTGGATGGTAAGAGCTCATGACAAGCTCACACATTGTACTGTGCTATGTGAAATGAGTTCTGGGTTGTGGTTTTGATTCAGGTCACTCACTACATTATTCAGTGATGACTTTCTTTGCTGGGTGGGGCACTTCTCAAAGTTTGCTTAATAATAATAATAATAAAAAAAATTGCGTTTCTTTTATTTCAGGTAATGGTGAATTTGTGATGTCCCAGTCTTATTGGATCTGATCGTTATCTGCCCAATCAAGGCATTTTTTTTTTTTGATTGATCAGTATTGTTTTAATTAAACCTGATGAAACTTTTTTTTTTTTTTGTCTTTTTGTGTTACCGACTTATAGGCTGCTAACCTTATGTCATCGTGCGGCGTCTGGCATAGTATTCGTCGTTGTTTATTACAATATCTCAAAAACTAACTCTTTTTTTAATTTTGCAAGGGCATATTATGGGTCATTTACATTGTTTCTGTCTAAAAATCATATTCGTAGATTCCTTTCTTTGGAAATGAATTCCATTTATTTTTGCCAGAAATAGCCATTTTGAGCACTTAAAAGCAATGTTCTCAAAAACAGTCTGTTAATTTTTTTCTAATTTGTCAAGGGCGTAATATGGGTTGTTGACATACTTCACGTCAAAAAATTATAGTCATAGATTTGTTCGTTTGGAAATGGCGGCTATTTTATGCCAAAAACAGCCAACGTGGGTATTTGGACCCAATTTTTTTCAAAAACTGTCTGGTAATTTTTCTTTTAATTTAACAAGGATACAATACTTGTCATTAACATTGTTCCTGTCCCAAAATTATTTGTATCGATTAATTTGTTTAGAAATGGTGCCAATTTTTTCGCCAAAAATAGCCATTTTGAGCATCTTAGGGCAGTTTTCTCAAACACTATCAAATAATTTTTCTCTTAATTTGACGTGGCCGTACAATGACATTGCCCCCACCCATAGGTGAAATGCATAGATTTGTTTGTGTCAAGTTTTCACCAGTAACCTACAAGAGCATTTTAACCGAACAGGAGCCTTTTCAGTTTTACGAACATTCTGTCAATGAACATATTCCCCCCCCAGTGTGTCCAATGACTTTGTTATACACGATCGTATGTAAGTAAGTAAGTAAATTTTATTTATATAGCGCCTTTCACAGACATAGGTCACAAAGCGCTTCACAGGTTAAAATACCATAAAAAATAAAACATACATAAAACAAAGGACAAGGTTAACAGTTGGTCAGTTCTGAAAAGCCTTATTAAAGAGAAGAGTCTTTAAATGCTTCTTAAAAGTCTCAGCACATTCCAGGGAACGCAGGAAAAGTGGCAATTTGTTCCAGAGATGAGGAGCTGTGGCTTTAAAAGATCTGTCACCTCGGGTTTTAAAGCAGGTTCTTGGAACCATCAGCAGGTTCTGACCTGAAGACCTGAGACTACTGGCAGAGGTATAAGGCTGAATCAGATCTTTAATATATCCGGGAGCCTGACCATGAAGGGCTCAGAACGTCAGGACCAACATTTTGAAAGTGAGTCTAGACTCAACTGGGAGCCAATGGAGAGACTTTAGGACAGGGATAATATGAGCTCTCCTATTTATACTAGTCAACAGCCTCGCAGCAGAGTTTTGGACATACTGTAGCCGGTTAAGGTCTTTTCTACTAAGGCAGGTAAACAGGCTGTTACAGTAGTCCAATCGTGAGGAGATAAAGGCGTGGATAATTGTCTCCAGCTCATGGCAAGATACCACAAGTCGCAGCTTGGCGATATTCCGCCAGTGAAAAAAACAATTTCTAATTAATTTATTACAATGCTCAGAAAGAGACATTACTTCATCAAACATGACTCAGAGATTCCGCAGACTTGTCTTAACTGACGAGCCCATGTCACCCAACTGCTGCTTGATGCCGGGAATGGCATCATCAGGGGCAACAAGTGTCTGTTTTCTGCAACATTGAACATTGAAAATATGACAAAGGATAATTTTTTAGGAAGTCTATTGATGCCATAACTGAGTGTGGATGTGGACAATTGCTTTCATATTTGTTGTTGTTTTCTCTGGCTTTGATCTTGGTTTCACCTGTGATCCTTATTTTATGAATCATCTCTGGTATCACAGGCCTGTTTTTGAGGCCATTTGGCCTTGGGATTTAATTGAACCGATAACCCACAGGGCCCTTGGTGCTCTAGTTTGCTTTAGAAGCTCTGTCTGTGCTTCAACCAGACTCCTGGCTGCTGCTTCCTGACAGAGCCATGGTGCACATTTTAAAAGCAGTTTAATACTCTCTTTAAATATGCAACAAGGCTTTTTTATTCACAGGGATCAGCAGGGTGTGTCACTCTCCCTCCGTTTGATAAGTGCAATGCGATAAAACAGGCAGCACTCAGAGCTGCTGTGGTGAGAGTTTCAAATGCTCATTTGACATTGCTTCAAACACACAGCTCCTCTGTTTCTGATGGGTGGCAATTCGGCCAACCACATATAGATAGTTATCTACTGCTTGTCTTATTTTTGCTTGAATTTTACAAGGTTTGCGGGTAAATGCATTTCCGGCTCTGCCTCCTTTGTAACCCTTGGTTTGAAAAAAGAAAGCTAGCACTGAGGTAATGAAACATGCTTTTGGCTTATTTTTGCATTTACGGTGACATTATAGTTCTTTCTTTTTTATTCATTTATTTTTTGGCAGTAAGTGCTGTGGTTTACTTTTGTGAGGCTTCCCTGTAGTGGTTATATGATTATGTTTTATGTCCGACAACAAGAACAAAACTTAAGCGGTGAGATGTATTTCATGTTTTTCAGCAAATACCATTTCTTGTTTTTGGCTGTTCTTAAACAAAGAAACATGAAGTACATCTAATTAA
The DNA here is from genome assembly GCF_902500255.1 of Thalassophryne amazonica. Classification (NCBI taxonomy): domain Eukaryota; kingdom Metazoa; phylum Chordata; class Actinopteri; order Batrachoidiformes; family Batrachoididae; genus Thalassophryne; species Thalassophryne amazonica. Next base: position 39,124,264 of record NC_047118.1, on the reverse strand, counting down.
GATTGGATAAGCACGAACAAAGTAGTAATAAATTCATACCCTGAAACACACCCGCATCCCACTGATTTTACTCCGCCTATATTAGCACACAGCAGCTATGTAGAATATCATTCTGCTGCCTGGCGCTACACCGGTTTCACATGGCTCCGTATGTAAACAAAGTTATTGTACCCTTTAATACTTTCAAGTTCTACGAGTTCTACATGACGTTCAGTAAACATCCGATAGCCACCGTCACATTGTGTTGCTAGAGACTTTCATTTGTCTGTGCGGTCAAATTCTGTCCACATCACAGCTCTCCTGTTGAGATCATGAACGCAGCTGTCTGCCATTTGCACCCGCCATCATTTTCTCTCTGATTCTTTGTAGTTGCACTTCTCCAAAATTGGATAAACTTGTGCGGCTTTCTCCACAAACGTCACTGCCCACCTCATTTACCAAAAAAAAAATTTCAGCTGTGGGACCATCTTCCTGAAATTTTCATGGTCGTTCACAAAGACAGAATTTGAGCTTACACATATGAAAGTAAGAGTAATAAACACTAAAAATAATGAAACAATAAAGAACATTAGCCAGACACTGCTAAGCGAGCGTTCCATAAAGTTTATATTTGCATAATGCCGTTGCCGTTCTGATGAACCCGGGAGTATTTTTATCTACCCCCCCTTTCCTATATGCAGTTGGCCATCTTCCCACCCAATCAGGCCGCGATTCTCAACATTTAGTTTTTACTCATCCTCCTACGTTTAACTCCTGTTTACAGGGACATTACACAGGTGCATAGCCAGACACTTTTTTTTTAACATACAGCAATAATTATGAATTTATTTTCAACAGCTAAAATGTCATTCAGTCACCATTACACTGAGTTTCCTATTTTTACTACTATAGTTCTGCACTAAGTGGAATTGATAAGAGATGTAAAAAAATCTTACTTAAATAAATAAATGAATATAAGCCTTAAGAAGCAGCTTAGATTTAATGTTTTTGGAGGGTTTTTTTTTTTTTTTTTTTTTTTTTTTGTGCATGGCAGAGCTGTTAGTGACAAACATATACCATGGACTGACACTCTATATGAAATGCGTCTGATCAGGTGCAAAAAACACAACCTGGTTAGAGAGCCCTAGTAGATTTACACAGGATCACTCAGGCCACAAGTTTAATTTAATTTATTTCAATTGACGGTAGGACCGATGTCATATACAAAATAAACAGACAAAATAGTATATAAATGTACTCTCTTGAATCGTGGGTAATACCTGAAAATGCTAACACTTGTTTCCAGTGTAATCAGCAATTAGCAGGACTGTTTCTGTTAATCTTTTGTTTTGAAATATTTTTCTTTTTCTCCTCGTTCTCTCTTAGGCCAGCCCATGAAGTGTAACCTTCATATTCAGGGAAATGTCATCACTTCTGATCAGCCCATTCTGTTGTAAGTAATCGTGCAGGGCTTTATTTCAGATATTTTTATCTGCAAATAACTGGTTTCATACTTTGTTGTTGTGTGTATTTGCAATCCAGTGTTTACACATTAGCTAAAAATTATTTGGTGCCTTACAGTCCAGGTTTTTTCATTCTCGCGGTCTAATGTAGTCGGATTTGTCCTGATCACAACATTAAACTGCATCCAGGACTTATAGGTGGTCCTCCAGCTTGCAGAGTTGGTGGCAGCATTGGCATTCCAGCCATCACACAAACCTTTGTAGAGGCTGATGCTCTAAAAGGGTTGGTTTGTTTATGTTTCTGCATTCCACAGGAGAAACTCTGCTGTTCCCTTTCCACAGAGGACTGCACATGTTATGAAGGGGGAGGGGCACAGCCATATAGGTCATCATCCCTGTTAAAGAAGAAACCACCAGATCGCATCAATAATTTTGTCTTGGGGGTGGGGGGTGACTAGTGTGGTGCTGAGGGGTTCTTCACTGCAGAATGGCATAGAGGATCAAATGTGTGGCAGCTCATGTGCACAGGCCCTGGAACAGTCTGTCAGTTAGGGTGACAGTCTTGGGCTGCTGTCAAGGGACCTGTTGAAAGCTCTGCATTGGGGAAGAAAATTGGGGCTTGTTTGTGTACTAAAGTCTGAGGATGTGAATTAAGCAACATGACCAGAAGTTTTTGTTGTTGTTTATTAAATGTGCATGTACAGTTACATAAGTACTCTGGCATGTTAAGGAAATGTTGAAACCCCTTTTTTCCCCTCTATGGACTAACAGGAGGCTCAGTGACACTCCAGGCGCAGGCAGTGGCGGAAAGAAAGATGGTCTGCCCGCTTCCCTGTCTCGTCCCACTGGTCAGCGAGCCTCATCTCAGCCCACTCCAGAGGTGGACCCCCAGACCATTCTGAAAGCTTTGTTCAAGTCCACTACACAGTCCTCCACCACCACCACCACTGCTGAACCCCCCAGCTCACAGGCTACTGCTTTTCGTATCAAGATTTAGCACAAGTCCAGTGTAAACACTCATTGTAATTTCACTACCATATTACTGCATTCTTAGTGTTGGCACACAAACTGTGGTTATCAATCTGACAACCCACCTTCTTGTGTATGAAACTGATTTATACTCATTTGATACATGACTAACTGTCCAAATAATGATAAACATCCTGTTTGAGGTTTTGTGTTATTGTTAGTCCTGTAGTCTTGAGTGGGGCTGATTTGAGGGGAAGTGTTTTAATGAAGTGTGCCAGACTGAAAATGTAAGCTTATACATGATGCTGATATCATCCTATCCCCCCCATTATTTCAATGACGTCTCATTGAATGTGTCGAGCTTTTTCTATCTTGTATTATTTACCCCAAAATAAAGCTGCTCCACCCAAAAGCACACCTGTGTTCTGTTAAGTTGGCTGGACCTTTTTTCATAATTGTGTGTTTGTGCAGAAAGTGGGTATAAATAGAAATTTAGACAGTACAGAAATGAGCACACAGTCTAAGAACATAGGCTATTCCTTACAGTTATCAGAAATAGTCCTCTGTAAGAAATAAATTAGAATGCTGATTTTTACCCCCCCCCCCCCCAAAAAAAAAACCAAACAAAAAAAAAAACACTGATTTCTGTTAAGTATCATTTTTGACCACAGCAGCTGATGTTTGAAGTTATGGTTAGAAATAGAAATACATACTACATACACCCTGGATCTCATTGATGCTTATGCCTGAATTTGGCGCATAACGCAGATGCGAGTCTGACCCCCTGGATGGGATGCCAGTCCCACACAGGTTACTTTCCCAGGCAAAGCTGGTACCCATTAATGCAAAGTACAGTATTATCTGGATAAATATGTATTGGATTTTTAACGAACAGTTTATCTTTAGTGTACATGGAGTAAATGTTGTGCTACAGCCCATTACTAGAACATAGTTTGACTTCTAGGAGGTTCCCCTTATAGGCCAGTTTAGTGGGTTGTATTTTTCTAACTTTGACGTGTGTTTTGTTTTTGTTTTTTTTTAGCCAGTCTTGAGCAACACGAGCACATCATCATTATAAAAAGAGGTTTCAGTCAAAATCTATGTGTACATGAATCAGGGCAGGAAAGAAATGCAAATGTAATTTCAGTTAAATTTCATGCAATTTTTTTTTTTTTTTTTTGGGGGGGGGGGGTTATTTTTCTGTGCTATCTTGGTGACATTTGGGGGGTGGGGGTGCAGTTTTGTGTTCAAGCTATTTTAGTGTGTTATTTTGTAAATTCCTTTGTTGCTTTCTTTGTATTCTTGGCAAGAAAACAGAGAGGTGAGAAGTCTGAAATGATCCAATTAAACATTTAGCATTTGCACACGTCTGTGGTTTTCTTTCATGTCTGTCTAGCGATAGCTATTATTTATCCAGTTTTGCATATTTTACAGTATATTATTCACTATGATAGCCACATTATAGTCACTGCACCAGTGTGGGTGAGAGGTGAAAGATGGGCCAACCAGGTTTTCTTTTTTGACTCAACTTCAAGTCAGTCCCACACTAAGGTCTTTGGGATTCAAATGTTTTAACTACAATTCAGCATCTAAGTGAACTGTAACATTATAAACTGTAAAGCAATTACACTAAAATACAGTAAGTTATGCTTATTTTAAATATTTAAATGTTACAAATAGGGGATAAAAAAAATCCAACATGTACACTAAGCAAAATGTATTTCGAATATGTATGTAAATATCCTTTTGCAAATATTGGTTTCATGGGTTGTTTTGGTTTTCAAGTATAAGCACAGTACAGGACAGAGGTTCTTATTTGAACCTGAATATCCAGAGCTGGTAGTCTGCAGTGCATAACATACACAAAATCTGTAAGTTAATACAAATGTTGCAGGTATAAATACAGATGATAATGAATGTAGGCTAAATACTGTAAAATTACGATTATCTCTTTAAGTCCTTTTGGCTTCCGTTTTCCCCTCTTGAAGTTGTCATAGCAGATCAGTAGTTGATTAGGCACAAGTTTTACACCGGATGCCCTGACACTGGCAAAGCTACACATTACATGGAGGCAGGGCAGGGGGTCTTGAACCTGGTACCTTCTGCTGTGGAAACAAGCGGACTAACTACTTAGCCACCATGCTGATATATAATTACAAATATTTGTATTATTTAAAATAGAAGCAGTGGGGATAGTTTTGTCATAAAGAAAACACGTGAAATAATGGTTTTAAATGGAAAATAATGTAGGAATAGTGTCTATTTTATTTTAAGAGATTTGATGTTGTCAGTTAACACATAATTTTTATTTATAAGCCGTTTCGGTTATGTATTTTTCTTTTCTTTTTTTGCAGTGGGGATCGTTTTGTATTTATTTATTTGGATGGAGACAGTGTAGTATCATTTCCTCATGTATTGTGAGAAATATTCCAGGGAAAGGCAAGAGCTTCTGTCAGAATTTAGGAGGATAGGTTTGGACAGAGTTTCTTTTAAGTGGGAGGGGGAAGTCGTGTTTTTTTAAATACTTGAAAGACACTGGACCACTGTAGAGTTCAGTGCACTGGACTCAAGAGGATTTAGTACAACTATAATGGACTGATACAGCAGGTGGCAGCAATGCATCAGTAAGGCTGCCGGTAAACGCCGAAGAAGAAGTTATTTTGGTTTTACTTCCGGTTTCTCGGTCATACAAGATGGCGCCGCCCAAAAAGAAACACGCTGGGAGTCAGCAGGCGTGTGTTATTCCCGGAGGTTTTACAGGTATACAAGACGATACAGACAACCGCAGTTTGTGTGCGTTGTAGCTGTTGTTGTCATTTTACGTGGACCGAATGGTTAGCTTTACGTTTAGCCTCGACGTGTGCCTTCAGATTGGTGTTGTGTTTTGTCTCCTGGCAGAGTTATCCCTACAGTTTAATTCTGACAGCGTGTCACGGCATAAACTGTATGTCAAAGAGCACAGAGTGCGGGCAGAGAAGAGTTCCCACAGACCTCTGGACAGGACTTTATTTGTCCTCAACGTTCCTTCGTATTGCTCAGAGGTACTCCGCCTGACATGTCTACAATCATTTCATCATTAGTTGTCAATTAATTACATTTAGGTAAGCATGAACTTTTAAGATTCAGAGAGCAGATGCTTGCAGTTCGTTTTGATCACTTTGAACTTGTAACTGTACAAACTATTACCAAATCACAAGTTGCCCCAAGGCGCTTCACCGGGCAAACGTCTAACCTTACCCAACTCTGTCATTTGTTGGTTGTACGACGAAACCACAAGCAGACCAGACACAGGCAGGTGACCATCTGCTTTGGACATACTACCAATAATGTCAGTGCAATGAGTCAAAGTCAACAATTTGTGTTTTAGGTAGAGGCACCCTGTGCAGACCATTTTTAGTTTATTTTCAAAGTGTCTATTAGGAAAGTATCCACATTGACAGAATGGTAAATCAATTCAACATTCAAAGATCCAATGTTATTGTTGCAACATAAAAGCAGTGATCCATATCATTATGCCTTAATTTTGAAATTCCCATGCTCATCTATCATCATTTGTGACCATTCCAACAGTGCTACTCAGCATCAGGCAGCATATGAACATATGACATCACCTCATATCAGGTCCCAAATTTGAATTGAACCATACCAGACTTTGTGATGCTTGGAAATATTGCATTGTTGTAAAAGGATTAAACATAACATTGTATTGTAATGACAATTGTGACATCCATCTGTCCAGGTAGCTCTTTGCCTGTGTGTTTCTAGGTTTAAGCTGTATTTGGGAGTCACTATTAGGGCGGGCTGTCAGTTAGTGCTGGAAGAATAGCACATATCTGGTCCTCAAAGTGCTGCAAGACTGGCCACTCTGTGATGGAGGTCCAGACCCATTTTGGATCCACTGTTCATGTACAACCAGTAGAATAGTTGACACGTGTTAGTCCAGACCTTTGACATTTAAGTAAATTATAACTTTTTCAAAATGTATGGTGTATATGTTAAATTACATTTTTTGGCATCTAAAACATTACAGTAAATACAATTTTAAATATATGGAAAAAGTGGCATAACTTAAATGAATCAAATTTAGTTCTTACCAGCAGTTGCCAGCACCAGCACTTTAGATATTTACACGGAAGGTACATATGGTATAGTTTCTTATTTTGTAACACTGACCAAAAAGATTTCTCATGATAAAGGACTGCATGACACATTGTTAAACATTAAGTATGCATAATTTCTTGATATGATCTCTATTTCCTTTATGGGTCTCTGCAACAAAATAAATGGTGGATCTTCATCTTCAGGGTGACCTGTTTATGTTTAACCTGCTTTCAGAATGTTATGAAAGACTTGTTCTCACTGTTTGGTACCATTGAGTCAGTGGAGCTGAGAGACCACCCAGGCTCCTTTCAACACTCTGGACCCAAGCTGGCTTGGATCTTCAAACCTGCTGAAAAAAAGGTGAGTGTTCATTGTACCACTATAATCAAAACATCCTTCTACTTTTAATGTCTACCCTGGTCATTATTTTCTCTTTGGTGTCTGTTTAAGCCAAGGGGTGCTTGCATTCTCGTGTACTATTATAGTATGCGTACTAGACTTGGTATGATGGGAAATGGCACAGCTTGGTTATAGCTAAAAAATGATCCTCTGATGCAGGCACTCAGGGCAGGATGCTAGTTCATTATAGGTTACTTCCTCAGCCAACGCTGGTACTCATTTACACCTGAGTGGACTAGGACAATAGATAGACAGGTAGCATGGCTGGGAATCTTACCCAGGTTAGTATATTGGCAGTCCAGCTCCCTTGCTATTGAGCATTTTGAGAAATTAAGCACTTTGATTCCTCTGTAAGCAGGTTGAGTGTCACTAGACCACAGAAGATGAGTCACCTGATACAAAACAGTGCTTGACAGGAAAACATAAGGTGGCTTTCATTGTCAGAGGCCCAAAATCCATAAAACACCAAGCGCTCAGAAAGGAAAATCCATAAAAAACACTCAAGTGTGCAGGAAGAAAAAAAAAAAAGGAAATATTTAAAAAACAAACATGATACTCAAGGTCATGGGCAGACCAGAAGCCCCAAGAAATCATCCAAAACTGTTAAGGACAACTTGAGGTATTATTCCATCTCTGTGAGATGGAATAAATGAAATAATTTCACCTTGAATTATGCTCAGGGAAACTTGACTTGCCCCGTGACCTTTAATTGGAGTAAGTGGTTGAAGATGAGTGAGTGAAAACTGGCTTGCGAGCAACCACTCAAAGCTCCTGCATGAACTTCAAAGAAGCTTACAAGGTGCAACTCAACAGTGCCAGAGAATGCAGGAAGAACTCCTACCCCAAACTTGGCATTTTTTCAAAGTGCCCACTTTGCACTTGGGTGTGTGCCTCCCAGATTGTATGAGCCAGCCACATCTAGGCTCATTAGCAGTTTGACAACTTTGAAACCAGTGGTCAACCAACCAGTGCCTTATGATATGCAGTGCTCTCTCTGTAATGGAAATTACTTTTAAAACATCATGAAAAGTTATCTATAAATAACATTTCTTTTTCACAGGGGTTCAAAGTAGGCTACATTGTGTTCAAAAAGCCCTCAAGTATAACAGCAGCTAAGTCACATCCTCAAAATGTGCCTTTGATGGTTTGCACAGAGGAGCGACCAGTGAAGACGGGTGTCCAGAGTAAGTTTAATAAAAAAAAAGTAGTAATACAAGTATTCTCTTCAAGAGCTGAATACATCCAGGTTAAATCAAATATGAGCTTCAGTGTGTTTGATAGCCAGACAGAATGAATTAGTTTTTATGATTGTGATATGTAGCTTTGGCTGATTATGATGCATATAGCCAAAGAAAAGGTGACTAAAAGTTGTTTTCTTATACCAGAGTGGATCCAACAGTACAAAAGATCTTTTATTCAGCCAGAAAAACTCCAGCAGTTAGTCGACTCCTTCATGAACGACTATGACAAGCGCAAAGAGGAGGTGAGAACTCTGAAGCTCTTCCTGCTGTGTTCCCAGCCAGCTTCGATCACACAGCTTAACTCAGGTTTTTCATGTTTGCCACAGGAAGCAGAACGGCAGAAGGAGGAGGCAGAGCAGCAACAAGAGGACGGAGAGGGTTGGGTCAAAGTCACGAGAGGACACAAAGGCACCAAGGCCCGCCCCCACAGCGAGGCAGCCAACCAGAGGACGCTACAGAAAGAGATGAGGAAGAAGAAGAGGAAGGAGCTCATGAATTTCTACACCTGGCAGCACAGAAACACACAGAAAGAACGTAAGTTAGCAATATAATAAAGCAGTGTTTCCCCAATCCTGACCCTCTGGACCCAATGTACTGTTGTTTAGCTGAGCACACCTGGCTGAGCTGATGTGATTACTTCAGGGATAAATGGAAAAATGTGCAGTTAGTTGGGTCCTGAGGACCAGGATTGTGGAACACTGCTTTAAAGTAATGCTGCTGTGCTTGTAGTTTAATTGGCTTCTTTGTTTTCCCCCTCAGATATTGCTCAACTAAGGAAAAAGTTTGAGGAGGATAAACAGAGAATAGCTTTGCTGAGGGCCCAGCGAAAGTTCAGACCTTACTGAGTGATCCACTTTTTCTCAGCTCAACATCAGTTATTTTGTATGGTTCATATGGATGGTACATGTTTCCATATGAAAATGATTAAAAATGTAACTCATAATTCTTACTCATTACGATAGCACCTTTTTTGTATAGCAGTAAATGTAACTAATTGCAGCTACAACTGATAGAAACTTTGCTTTTTAGGATTTTTTTTATTATTTTTTTTTAGAGAGCTTTTCAGCACAGACTGTGCAGATATCCCCATTGATCAGTACCATCATGAAACTTCTAACCAAATGTGAAATAATTTTAAACAAAAAAAGGTATAAATAAAAATTCATCTGAAATTATATAATTTCAAGAATCTATAAAAAAAAAATCCATATCACTACAAAATAAACATTTTGAGTGTTAGTTCTTGGGGCATGCGTCACAGGCTGGTTCAGCTTCTTCACGACGTTTCCTGCAGATTGACCAGACGGTAAATGGCAGGATCAGCAGCAGAACAGCTCCAATGCCACAGAGTACATATAGTATCACCTGAAACACTGAGGAACAAACAAACAAAACATATGTGCCCTTCTAAAATCCAATATGAAAGGTCACCATTACATTGCGGTGGCTGTAGTTTTGCGATGAGCAGAGCTCACCTGTGTTCTGTTTCACATATGGACTGTCCTCCAGGTCAGTTAGGTTCTGTCCCAGCAGCAGAGGTCCTACAGAGATGAGCTGGACCTTAGAGTCAGACGGGGCATTTCTTCTCTGTCGCTCACCTTCAGATGCTGTGGGAAGAGACTGCTTAGATCTGAAGTGAGCACAAGTAACAAAATTAAGTGTGTACTTACAAATGATGGAGCAGCGTTGAGCACAGTCCATATCTCTGGTGCATATTTCCACCCAGCAGTAAAAGTACATCTGTGTAAGAGTTTATGGGGGGTTGAAGGTGTAGAATCTATCATTTCAGTCAACAGTTTCAATGACAGTTGCTTTATGTTAAATGTCTTTTTTTTTTCTCTTTTTTGTTTAGTGTAAAATAAAGTCAACTGAGCATGAATATTCAGTTTCAAATTTATGCAAAAATAAAGGCATCTTTGCAATAAATTAAAGTGTTTGCCAACTGCCTCTGTATGTACAGATCAATCATGTCACCAAATCGCTGACAGAACTGCAGTAGCTGTGACCACTAAAAGCATTAGTGACTTAAGATTTTAAATATTTCAGTAGGCATCGAAAAGAAATTAAACCGTAGCAATGCATTGCTTCCATTTGTTAAAACAGCTGATTTCAACAGCAATCTGTCACACTGAAGTTTAGTCATTTATGGATTTAAACAGCGTGACAAGTGGAAAAAAAAATAATAGGTGCTTGTTAAAGCAAAGTATGAGACTACTGAAAGAAATGTGATGGGAGTGTGGGGACAAGTCACATCTGAATTCAAAAGCATTTCAGTCATTTTTAAAAGTAAAGGCAGTGATATACTGGGAATGATGCTGGAAAGAGAAATGACAGTTTTAGGATCAGTCAGAGACCATTAATGCCTAATTTTAACTATTAGAGAAAAAATTACTCATAACCATCCCAAAGACGTATCGTTATCTTTGGCTGCTTTCAGTGATGCCGGTATTTGGTTAGACTCTTTCTCTCCGATTGTTCTGTCTGAGTTATTCTCATTAGTTACTTCATCCAAACCATCAACATGTTTATTAGACCCCATTCCTACCAGGCTGCTCAAGGAAGCCCTACCATTATTTAATGCTTCGATCTTAAATATGATCAATCTATCTTTGTTAGTTGGCTATGTACCACAGGCTTTTAAGGTGGCAGTAATTAAACCATTACTTAAAAAGCCATCACTTGACCCAGCTATCTTAGCTAATTATAGGCCAATCTCCAACCTTCCTTTTCTCTCAAAAATTCTTGAAAGGGTAGTTGTAAAACAGCTAACTGATCATCTGCAGAGGAATGGTCTATTTGAAGAGTTTCAGTCAGGTTTTAGAATTCATCATAGTACAGAAACAGCATTAGTGAAGGTTACAAATGATCTTATGGCCTCGGACAGTGGACTCATCTCTGTGCTTGTTCTGTTAGACCTCAGTGCTGCTTTTGATACTGTTGACCATAAAATTTTATTACAGAGATTAGAGCATGCCATAGGTATTAAAGGCACTGCGCTGCGGTGGTTTGAATCATATTTGTCTAATAGATTACAATTTGTTCATGTAAATGGGGAATCTTCTTCACAGACTAAAGTTAATTATGGAGTTCCACAAGGTTCTGTGCTAGGACCAATTTTATTTACTTTATACATGCTTCCCTTAGGCAGTATTATTAGACGGTATTGCTTAAATTTTCATTGTTACGCAGATGATACCCAGCTTTATCTATCCATGAAGCCAGAGGACACACACCAATTAGCTAAACTGCAGGATTGTCTTACAGACAAAGACATGGATGACCTCTAATTTCCTGCTTTTAAACTCAGATAAAACTGAAGTTATTGTACTTGGCCCCACAAATCTTAGAAACATGGTGTCTAACCAGATCCTTACTCTGGATGGCATTACCCTGACCTCTAGTAATACTGTGAGAAATCTTGGAGTCATTTTTGATCAGGATATGTCATTCAAAGCGCATATTAAACAAATATGTAGGACTGCTTTTTTGCATTTACGCAATATCTCTAAAATCAGAAAGGTCTTGTCTCAGAGTGATGCTGAAAAACTAATTCATGCATTTATTTCCTCTAGGCTGGACTATTGTAATTCATTATTATCAGGTTGTCCTAAAAGTTCCCTAAAAAGCCTTCAGTTAATTCAAAATGCTGCAGCTAGAGTACTGACGGGGACTAGAAGGAGAGAGCATATCTCACCCATATTGGCCTCTCTTCATTGGCTTCCTGTTAATTCTAGAATAGAATTTAAAATTCTTCTTCTTACTTATAAGGTTTTGAATAATCAGGTCCCATCTTATCTTAGGGACCTCGTAGTACCATATCACCCCAATAGAGCGCTTCGCTCTCAGACTGCAGGCTTACTTGTAGTTCCTAGGGTTTGTAAGAGTAGAATGGGAGGCAGAGCCTTCAGCTTTCAGGCTCCTCTCCTGTGGAACCAGCTCCCAATTCAGATCAGGGAGACAGACACCCTCTCTACTTTTAAGATTAGGCTTAAAACTTTCCTTTTTGCTAAAGCTTATAGTTAGGGCTGGATCAGGTGACCCTGAACCATCCCTTAGTTATGCTGCTATAGACGTAGACTGCTGGGGGGTTCCCATGATGCACTGTTTCTTTCTCTTTTTGCTCTGTATGCACCACTCTGCATTTAATCATTAGTGATCGATCTCTGCTCCCCTCCACAGCATGTCTTTTTCTTGGTTCTCTCCCTCAGCCCCAACCAGTCCCAGCAGAAGACTGCCCCTCCCTGAGCCTGGTTCTGCTGGAGGTTTCTTCCTGTTAAAAGGGAGTTTTTCCTTCCCACTGTAGCCAAGTGCTTGCTCACAGGGGGTCGTTTTGACCGTTGGGGTTTTACATAATTATTGTATGGCCTTGCCTTACAATATAAAGCGCCTTGGGGCAACTGTTTGTTGTGATTTGGCGCTATATAAAAAAATTGATTGATTGATTGATTGATTGATACACCAAAAGCTGTGTTCCTTTACACGTTTAGTAATCCTAAACCTTTGAAATACTACAAAAATTAACATTTCTAGGCTATCATTGAATATTTTGATGCAAAAAAGAGTTGATTTTTTATGTCAGTTTTGAATTGCATCCCCATTTTCTTAAAATTGAAAAATGTCCACATACCCGGGGGGAGGGGGAGATCAACACAGAAGGCTGAAGTGCAACACTCCTGATGTGTAAATGATATTTTCTTGCTAATAAATTCTTGCAGATTGTTGTTCTTTGCACCAAACCTGACCAGTGCTTCCTTCCACAATCTCAAATACTTGAACATGTAAACTCTGCACATTACAGAATAATAATGGATTATTAAACGAACAAGTGAGGTTAATAAATTGTTTATTATATGGCTGTTTTTTAGCTGCATCGACAAAATTGGATATTTATGGAATATTTTCATGTCCGACTTGGTTTTTCTAATATTGTTTTTAGCTTTCTGGTTTGTAATAAAGTTTTCAATCTTTTCTTGACTGTTAGGAGCTGTTTTCATCTTGTTGGGCTTCATTTTGTATGCCCACTTCGAGCTCGTTCACTGTTAATTCCTCCAATTCAATGAGAGGGAAAAAGTCAAAGTTGCAAATCTGATATGCGATCCAGACCAACTGTCATGGTAACGGTCTGAGATGGGAAAATATCAGACCAAAAATCAGCCAATCAGAGCACGCATACCATCGTAGCCATATAATGTTTATTTGTTGACAAGCCAGCTCGGAAAAGGAGTGCTGAGCATCAGCTAAGTAGAAATTTTAAAAAACAACTATTTATGGATACATTACTATAGGGTTTTTTTTTGGGGGGGGGGGGGGGGGGTTTCAAACATTTTGTTGAAAGTCTCACAAATTTAAAGAAATAAGTACAGACAGCAGTTCTTTCTTAAAGATCTATACTTATTAATGTCAGTGTTACTTGCTAGCGAATGCATCCATCTCTAAATAGCTTTTAATTATATTTTTAGTAGATTTCCTTTTTTCCTCTCCATGGCAGAAAAGCATGGGCCTGCTTTCATAAAAAAACAAGTTTTGTTTCGATCACATTACACAATAGTCTTACAACAGTACACTGATAATAGCACAACGCTTGCTAACAACATTTAGAGTCTGTCCAATCTGCTCCCATAGACAAGCTTTTATCTCTTGTGTTTTCTTTACATTATGTCATACAGATAGGTTGGTCAGCCTTGTCTTTTGTATATTGCATGTTTCAGCAAAGACGGAATACTTGGTCGTGAGTGTGTGCACGCACGTACACACTTGGAAAGGGAGGGGTCGGGTTTGGTTACAGTCTGAGCCCTCACCGCTAGATGTTCCTGAAAAAACTCCTTAATTCACCTTAAACAAAATAATTGTAAATGTTGATTTATTTTTCCATGTGCACTTTTTCCATCCACAAACTCATTTAAGTTAACGTTTCTATGTCAGGAGGAAAACTGAGATGTCTTTCACATGTTTGCCTCCAACCTTTGGTCAACCACTCTCTCCCTCATTATACAGTTAGGCCTGTCATACTAATTAGAGCAGCTGATCCAAGTGAATGTTTAAAAAAAAATAATAATAATTTTGTAATCTTGCCTCCATTTGCCAATAGAGGAGATGATGGTCTAGTGGTTAAGTGTTGGGCTTCAGACCAGAGGATCCTCAGTTTAAATCCCAGCCTGACCAGAAAATCACTAAGGGCCTTTGGGCAAGGTCCTTAATCCCTAGTTGCTCCCAGTGTGTAGTGGGCATCCTGTATGGCAGCAGCCTGACATTGGGGTGAATGTGAGGCATTGATGTGTAAAGCTCTTTGATCGTCTGATGCAGATGGAAAAGCGCTATATAAATGCAGTCCATTTAGTGTTTTTGGCTACAAATTTTTTAAGATGCCTTATTTATAAACTGTCTATGCCTCCCCCTCGTGCATGAATTGGAATGTAAAAAAAGAAGGTTGTGCAGTTAGAATATGCAACTCACACAGACACCAGTCATTTTTTTGAGCAAGTCAAACCTGATGAAGAAAAGAAAAAAAATTGCAAGTTAACTTGCAGCCAATGTCAGTTACATTTCTTAAAATATTTGTTCATGTACAATAATATTATTCACCATTCTCAAACTGCAATGTAAATAACGGTGTCTCCTAAGTTACTAACCCCATGATTTATTTTTTTACTTGACTTTTTTTTTTTTTTTTTTTTTTTTATAAATCAGGCACTATGCACGAGCTGAGCACCTGTGCGGTTTTACTAATTTTTTTTCCTGCATTTCTGGTTCCAGAACTGAGACCACCCAATGAAATGCATTTACTTTCTCCACCTCTCTGTGGATAGTTTGATTTGACATTCAGTGTCGTGCTTCCTAAATGGTAAATCATTTGTCATTTATAGTGCTTTTCCATCTGCATCAGATGCTCACAGCGCTTTACATACAGTAGTGTTCAGAATAGTAGTGCTATGTGACTAAAAAGATTCATCCAGGTTTTGAGTATATTTCTTATTGTTACATGGGAAACAAGGTACCAGTAGATTAAGTAGATTCTCACAAATCCAACAAGACCAAGCATTCATGATATGCACACTCTTAAGGCAATGAAATTGGGCTATTAGTAAAAAAAAAAAAAGTAGAAAAGGGGGTGTTCACAATAATAGTATCTGCTGTATCTGCATCTGCTGTTGACGCTACAAACTCAAAACTATTATGTTCAAACTGCTTTTTTAGCAATCCTGTGAATCACTAAACTAGTATTTAGTTGTATAACCAGAGTTTTTCATGATTTCTTCACATCTGCGAGGCATTAATTTTGTTGGTTTGGAACCAAGATTTTACTCCTTTACTAGTGTGCTTGGGGTCATTGTCTTGTTGAAACACCTATTTCAAGGGTATGACCTCTTCAAGTATTTTGACATATCCAAACTGATTCATGATACCTGGTATGCGATATATAGGCCCAACACCATAGTAGGAGAAACATGCCCATATCATGATGCTTGCACCACCATGCTTCACTGTCTTCACTGTGAACTGTAGCTTGAATTCAGAGTTTGGGGGTCGTCTCACAAACTGTCTGCAGCCCTTGGACCCAAATGGAACAGTTTTACTCTTATCAGTCCACAAACTATTCCTCCATTTCTCTTTAGGCCAGTTGATGTGTTCTTTGGCAAATTGTAACCTCTTCTGCACGTCTTGTTTAACAGAGGGGACTTTGCGGGGGATTTTTGCAAATAAATTAGCTTTACACAGGTGTCTTAACTGTCACAGGTAACTCCAGACTGTCTTTGATCATCCTGGAGCTGATCAATGGGTGAGTCTTCTATCCATTTTGATGGTTGTTTTCCGTTTTCTTCCATGCGTCTTTTTTTTTTTTTGTGGCCATTTTAAAGCATTGAAGATCATTGTAGATGAACAGCCTATAATGTTTTGCACCTGCACATGAGTTTTCCCCTCTCCAATCAACTTTTTAATCAAACTACACTGTTCTTCTAAACAATGTCTTGAATGTCCCATTTTCCTCAGGCTTTCAAACAGAAAAGCATGTTCAACAGGTGCTGTTTCATCCTTACATAGGGGACACCTGATTCACACCTGTTTGTTCCACAAAATTGACGAACTCACTGACTGAATGCTGCACTACTATTATTGTGAACACCCCCTTTTCTACTTTTTTTACTAATAGCCCAATTTCATAGCATTAAGAGTGTGCATATCATGAATGCTTGGTCTTGTTGGGTTTGTGAGAATCTACTGAATCTACTGCTACCTTGTTTCCCATGTAACAATAAGAAATATACTCAAAACCTGGATTAATCTTTTTAGTCACATAGCACTACTATTATTCTGAACACTACTGTATAATCCCTCACATTCACCCCAATGTGAGGGTGTTGTCATGCAAGGCGCTCAATATACACTGGGAGCAACTAGGGATTAAGGACCTTGCCCAAGGGCCCTTAGTGATTTTCCGGTCAGGCTGGGATTTGAACAGAGGATCCTCTGGTCTCAAGCCCAAAGCTTAACCACTAGACCGTCACCTCCCCTGCTTCTTCTGCACGTTTTTCTTTTCCATGTTGTGTGATAGAGCAAATCTGCTTTTTGTGTGACAGATGGATATTTGCTGTATATGCAAATGAGTTTGTGGGGGTGCCTATATGTCCATTCAGGTGCAGGAGCACGTATGGCCACTTACATGACCACCAGTGAGATTTTTGAAAACCATATGTACATGCAGCTTTGCATGTGTATATTTCTGCTTTTGTGCATATACACAGTTTTATAAATGACGCCCTGGTAACTATATAAAAAGCTGTCTATGAACCTTCCGAGTTCTCAAGAAGCTGCACAGTTTGAAGGGTAAAGGTGTTCCTTTACCTCATTGTAAAGTTCTGATTATTAAAATCTTACTTCCTCTGTGCTCGGTTGGCCTATGCGAGGGTCCATGAAGGCAAAGACTTTGACATCAAACCTTCTGACCCGTGAGTGGGAAGTGGTCTGACCCTGGTGGTCCACGGGGACGGAACTCTTCATATTGTCCAGAGGGTTGGGACACCTGTCAGGACCAACACACGGAGAGAAGACAAGAGTTCCTCATTGCACAAAATAATATTCTAAACAATGTCAGTATCGTCTTTGGATGCTGCTGTCATGATCTTGTCTAACCCGTCATACAGAAGCGTCCACACAGAGTGTCTGGATGCTGGGTATGCAAAGCAGTCCCGTACACGCAGGGTAAGTGCAGGATCCGGGGATGGCTGAGTAAGAGAAACTTCAACGTAAGCAGCTTCACGCAAGGGTATGGTCACCGGAAGCTGGTCCTTGGAAAAGAAGGATGAGAAGGATGCATCTAAAAAGAACAAAGATCAGACCTCCAGTCATTAAGGAGTTTTTCCAAAAAGCTGATGTACAGAACACTCAAGTGATAACAGTTAAAAAATAAAAACACTGCTACTAAGGCCATAGTGTTTTTGTTAGTTTGCTTGACTTTTAGTAGGATTCTGGATTGTACTGTAGGGTTGCATTTTTGAATATAGAGGCTTTAATGTGAGTCCAGATAGTTTCACATGGAGTGAAACAAAGGTTTTTTGTTTTTTTTTTTAGTGGGAATACTTTTACACTGTGTGGTAGCACGTTGGACACTAAATGTGCATAACAGAAGAGTGGATTATTGTCGTAGTCTGTCAAGTGTTGTTCTAGTTGTACCTGTGGCAATTCTCATCTGTACTTTGATGTTGCCAAGTCCAACAACAGGTGGTGGGTTTGCGATAGAAGAGAAGGTTCGCAGATCTGCTGTGTGCAGTAAATCTGTTGCCTGAAATTCACATTGTACCTGAAGGCTGGAAGGAAACAAAAGTACAGAGTATTTATATTGCTGTCAACCATATACAGTGCTGTGAACACGTTCGTGCACACTTGAGCTTTTACATGCTTGATATTAAAAAACATCAAAACAAAAATTTGGCTTTTTAATCTTAAAATTTCTAAAACGGTGCCCTTTAAATTCACAGTGAGAAGTAATCAAATTAAAAGAAATAAAAATCTAAAAGCCAAATTGATGGTGTGAATAAGTATGTGTGCCCTTTAGTATAACAGATATAAACCATCACTTTTACATCCAGTTTTCTTTAGACAAGTCAGGGGATGGCTACATGAACATTTACAAGGCAGCAATTATGTCTTGGACTTTATTCAGTACATCAGTTATGAAGAAACAGTCTATGGTCAATCTGTGTGGAGCAAGCAGTTCTCAAAAACTAAGGGATGTGACATTAAATCAATATCTTTAACTGCAGCTTCTATGGAGGAAAAAAGTCAGACATGAACAATAAATATAACTTGGAAAAAAAAATCCATTGCAGTCACATGACTGCTGTCCAGTTATAAGAAGTGACAGTCAGTTCATCACGTTTTCGAACGCTCCTCGGCCAAAGTCAAAGAGCTCCATGACACACAGGATCAGGATTATAAAAAATAAAAAAAAAAATCTAACAAAAGAAAATCTGAAGGTGAGTATATATATATATATATATATATATATATATATATATACACATACATACACACACACACACATATACATAACATCAAATCAGAAAAGGCTAGAATTGTATGGAAAATACCACACAAAAACTGCAGTCTGTCCAATTTTTTTTAAATTTACATTTGCTTTGACTTCAGTTTCATTGCAGAGAGTATAAACCCAAGATATTTCATGTTTTGTGTGGTCAACTTCATTTGTTAATAACAGCCATTCCTCCACACCTCAGGCACAATGTTGTGTGTTTCAGATGTAAAGTTTGCTCACAGCAACAGAATCATTGTTCAAACAACACATATTTGGTTAAAAGCAAAAAATGAGCAACAATCTGGCTCCCAGCCTTCAAGACCCCTCGTCTAAACTGTCACCTAGCAAATCCAGGACAAAATATATTAAAACTTAATTTTTAAGTGATAATTTACCTAAATGGAGAATGTCCAGCAGTAGTTTTACTGTCTAGCTCCTCCACCTCCACCTCATAGATCACCACATCACCAGCCACCTAAAGAGCAAACAAGTAGAGTCAAACTAAATAACTTAAAGACTGAGCCTAGAAAGCTATAACAAAGCATGAAATGATTAATGGTGGAATTATGGAACATTTCAGTGAGACAGCTCCACTCCTACTGTTTATGTTGAAGTAAGTCCCGCTGGTGCTCAAAGTATTTGCAGTGCTTTATTTTTATGTTATGTTGCAGCTTTTTCCACACACACACACACTACACCCCATAATGACAATGTGAAATTTGTTTATTTTTTGCAAAATTATTAAAAATACTAAGAAAATCACGTGTACCTAAGTATTCACAGCCTTTGCCATGAAGCTCAAAATTGAGCTCAGGTGCATTCTGTTTCCACTGATCATCCTTGATGTATTTCTACAGCTTAATTGGAGTCTACCTTGGGTCAGTTCAGTTGATCGAACATGATTTGTAAAGGCACACACCTGTCTACATACAAGGTTGACAGTGCATGTCAGAGCACAAACCAAGCATGAAGTCAAAGGAATTGTCTGTAGATCTCAGACAGGATTGTCTTGAGGCACAAATCTGGTGAAGGGTACAGAAACATTTGTGCTGCTTTGAAGGTCCCAATAAGCACAGTGGACGCCATCATCTGTAAATAGAAAAAGTTTGGCTGCACCAGGACTCCTCCAAGAGCTGGCTGTCTAAATTGAACAATCGGAGGAGAAGGGCCTTAGTCATAGAGCTGACCAAGAACACGATGGTCTCTCTGTCAGAGCTCCAGCATTGCCTTGTGGAGAGAAGAGAACCTTCTAGGACAGCCATTTCTGCAGTAATCCACCAATAAGGCCTGTATGGTAGAGTGACCAGACAGAAGCCACTCCTTAGTAAAATGCACATGGCAGCCCACCTGGAGTTTGTCAAAAGGCACCTGAAGGACTCTCAGACCATGAGAAAAAGCATTCTCTGGTCTAATGAGAACGAATGAACTCTTTGGTATGAATTCCAGGCACCATCCCTGAAGCATGGTGGTGGCAGCATCATGCTGTGGGGATGTTTTTCAGCGGTAGGAACTGGGAGACTAGTCAGGATTGAGGGAAAGATGAATGCAGCAATACACAGAGACATCCTGGATGAAAACCTGCTCCAGAGCGCTCTTGACCTCAGACTAGGGCGACAGTTCATCTTTCAGCAGGACAATGATCCTAAGCACACAGCGAGATATCAAAGGAGTGGTTTCAGGACAACTCTGTGAATGTCCTTGAGTGGCCCAGCCAGAGCCCAGACCTGTGCCAAACTTGGTGTCATATTCAAGAAGACTTGAGGCTGTAATTGCTGCTAAAAGTGCATCAACAAAGTATTGAGCAAAAGGTGTAAATACTTATGTACATGTGATTTCTTAGTTTTTTTTTTTTAATACATTTGCAAAAATAAAAACTTCATGTTGTCATTATGGAGTGTTGAGAGTAGAATTTTTTGAGGGAATAAATTAAATTTACTCCATTTTGAAATAAGGCTGTAATATAAAATGTGGTAAAGGGGAAGCGCTGTGAATAGTCTATTTTCATTCTTGGAAATCTGCATTTTCTAAATGCATCAATGTAAATTCCCCATTTAAAACTGCAATCCCCCCCCCCCAATTTAAAAAAATGACTGACTGGGTTTTGCATCTGAACTCCTCAGATAGACAGACAGAAAGCTAAATATCGTCAGCATAACAAGTGACTGTTAATCCAATGGCTACATTTAATCTGTAGAGGTTAACAAAGATAAAAAAAAACTTGGATTTAGAACAGAGCCTTGCAGTACCCTTGATGTAATCATTTATAATGTATCCAATTGGCAACATTACCAAACGTTTTGATCCAAGCAAAATAGTCTTGTTCATTATGTAGCAAGATGAAGTCCGGATTGAAAAGATGTTCCCGCTATCTTAGCTAACAGGGAATTCCCCTTTGGCTGACCTGAACTCTACCAGGTCAGTCAAAGGGAAATTCCACTTTGGCTGACCTGGTAGAGATCTGGTCTTTAGTGCGAGCAGTCCGGAGTTCGATCCCACCGCCGTCCTGGCCACAAAGGTCCTACGGTCACAATTGGTGTTGTCGGCAGGATGTGGGTAGTCACAGAACATGCTTAAATGCACCTGTGACTTCTGGACTAAGTCAAAAATAGTGGGGAGATATGCAGGAAGATGAAATCTAGATTGAAAAGATGTTCCCGCTAGCTTGGCTGACGGGGAATTCCCCTTTGTCTGACCTGGTAGTGTTCTGGTCTTTAGTGCGAGTAGTCTGGGGTTCGATCTCACCACAAAGGTCCTACGGTCAAAATTAATTAGTACCTTCATGTTAGCACCACAGTCTTTGAGTCCAATCTTAAAGACAGCACTGTCTCGGGTAGCAATCACAGGTAAACACTGTGGATGATCCTTGACTGTGAGGCTGCTGGGACGGAGAGGCGGATCTGTGTCTGTGGCTTGTACCAAGAACACAAAGTGTCCATCCAGGGAGCAGGCTGATGGATGGCCAGCAGACAGAAAATAAATAAATCAGCCATTTTCACATGAACCCATTACGTGTATAAGATAAAAACAATACTAACTTTACCATTGAGTCTATAATAACAGGTTAAATCCTGATTATCATAGCAACATCCCAGTTTGTAGCAAGCATCAGCAGAAATGCTTTGGTGGCCACAAACCAATCGCAGAGCTCTTTCAGTGCCACAAGGCCCAGGGAATGCTGGAGGAAAACAACAACAAAATAACTAAGCAATTGCACTGTGTAAGTCTCCCTAATTTTTTTTATCATTTTAGATGATATTTAACATGATCCTACACAACATTTACTTCTAAGATTTCAGTCTCTTACAGGACTGATTTTGCCATGTGATTAGATTAGATAGAACTTTATTGATGCCTTGGGAAGACTCCCTCAGGGAAATAGAGGTTCCAGTAACATTGTATAGCAGCACACAGGGTAAGAAGCACAGAGTATTACAAGTGGAAAAAAAAAGAAAACCAGTTTGCAAATATGAATGTGCAATATAAATACCAGACATACTGATCAATGCGGCTTTACTGGCTACTACTGTTCCTCTCATTCTCATTCCCAACCTCTGTCTTCCTGTTACTCCTCCTCCCCCTGAGTGAGGAGTTGTACAGACTGATGGCCTGAGGGACAAAGGAGTTTTTCAGTCTGTTGGTCCTGCACTTGGGAAGGAGCAGTATGTGGATGAAGAGGCTCCTCTGGTTGCTGATGACGGTGTGCAGAGGGTGACTGACATCGTCCACAATGCCCAGCAGTTTGTCAAGTGTTCTCTCTTCTGCCCCCATCACCAGAGAGTCCAGCTTCATGCCAACCATGGAGCCAGCCTGCTTGATCAGTTTGTCCAGTCTGGATGTGTCCTTCTTGGATGTGCTGCCTGCCCCCCAGCACACCACGGTGTAAAAGAGGACACTGGCTACTACAGACTGGTAGAACATCCACAGGAGTTTCCTGCAGATGTTATATGGAGTCAGTCAATGGGTTGACAAAATTTCCTTCAGAACTTCTGCATATTTAGCTGTTAAATTTTGGGTCCTGGTAGATACAGGTGAGGACTATCAAGTTGCTGGTGAAGTCCAGCTGCTAATCACAGGGTTCTGCTGTTGACAAGTAACCAATGAAGAAGAAGCACTGCAAAAATGAACAAGACCTGTCACTCACGTGTGGAGACATGCTGAGTTCTTCTCTCGCTGTATCTCTTTATAAGAGGACAGCTGATATTAACCCTAAACCATCTATCCTCTCCTTTCAGCTGGACCTGCAGAGGGATGACCACTGTGCTGTCCTGAGAATCACAGTCATCACATGCATTGAGTGATCAATAAGTGCATACTCTTTACTTGAAAACATTGATATTGCAGGTCTGTATTTTCTAAAACATTAGCATGTACCCTATAAAATGCATCGAGTGAATGAATAAATGAAATGATACAGCACCAAATTAGATCAAATGTCACCTCAAGGCACTATACAGGAGCAATGTCAAGACCTTACCCACCCTATGACCATGCACATGGGTGACAGTAGTAAAGAAAAACATCATCAGCTGATTTTTGGATTTTACAGAAAGAAACCTCCAGCAGACTAGACTCAGCGGGAGGCCCATCTGCTACGGCCATTCAAACAAGACAAAAGAAAAGGCGATATGAGATTGAGAGAACATGCACAGACAGAAGCGTTAAGGTGCACTGACACTTGCACGCACTCTGGTGTGCAGGAGAGTAAAACTCATTGTAAACATATTGTAAACTGTGCGTGGCTTTGTGCACATGCGCAAATTTTTTTTTAAATGTTCAAAATCTCCATCATGCATTAATTACGTGAACTTCAAGTGAACATTTTGGAAACAATTCATAAACACTGCGTGTGAGTGATTGCATCAGTGCACCGCTTCACAGCGCAGCTTGTCTGAACGATTATAATGAGATGTTAAATCTATCATAAACATACTTTTACAGCTGCACACAAGAAGGAAAGAACATGCAACTGTTTTACCAAGCTATTACAATACAAACATTACAAATAATTACCATTATAGACTGTTTCAAATGCGTCCTCCACCTCATTAAGTGCGCACAAGAGAGAGACAGAGAGAGAGAGAGAGAAAAGCAGCAGCTGGAGCAGTTCTCTATGATTCCAGAAGCAATTAGAGACGTTTTCAACAGCTAACTCAGAGAAAACGATTAATCCGCTACCAAATAATTATTTTATATATGCAGCATCCAGCACACAATGCGGGGCATCCAGTGGAACAAAGCACGGGATCCAGCTGGGAACACAGCAGGTGGGATCTTCACAACAAAGTGCGTGCAAGTGTAAGGGCACCTTTATAGTTAAACAACCATATATATGATTGTGTAGGTTCAAGTCCCAGTGAAAGGACCATACTAAAACATGAAATGTAACAAAATGGGGCCTAAATTTAGAGTACATTGCATTACATGCACTCAATTTTGACATAATGAACTTCATATCATTAGCTTACTCAGATAATAAAATATGATTCACTTATAATTGAAACCAAAATCCATCTCAGAAGCCAATACCAACAACACTTCATCCCATTTCACTGATTATTGGTGATTGTCACAAGGTGACAACACATTTGATCCGATTTTGCATTGGGTGGGCTATTAAGGTATGTATTTCATGAAATTAACATTCATTGTCCCCATTTTGTGATTATTTACACCCATTTTGTAACTTTTAGTTCCCATTTTGTTACATTTCGTCCATTTGGTATTTTGGTATAGCCGCCAGTGAAACAGATCAGATGAGTCTGTGACTGTATTGATGCCAGATCACTCACTGAGGTAGGAGATTCCTTACAGCCTACGCCAGAGCAGATGGACTGATCTTTTCCCATGATGCTCCACCAACCAGCAAACAGAGTTCCTCTGGACCCAACCATTCCAGTATAGACTGGATATGAATATTCCTGCCAAGTTAACATGGCTAGGCATGTAAGTGGAAAGGTAAGCAAGATATAAAAAGATTTTCCATGAGATTATGAAACTTGATATGCCTTCATTTTTGTCTGTCTGTGCAAGTTTTGAATGAAAAGATGAGGAAACCCAAGTCTGAAATTTCTGGCCATGTTTCTGCCTGTGATAAAATCAATATAGGAGATCAAGTGGGACTAAGACATAGATGTATGCCAATTTATCCCCATAAACTTGGAAGGTAGAGTGTAAGTGTTCAAAATATCACTCCTTGCCATGTGCTCAACACAGCATGTGAATTGCGAATATTCTGGAATCGGACCTAGATCATACTGGAATTCTGCTACTGCACAAGGCTCTTGGAAATGTGCAAAGCTGCAGTCCAGAATCAGAACCATTGCTCAAATTTCCACAGTTTTGATGTATTTCACAAACAATTAGACCCTAACCCTCATTCTGAATCTAACCAAAAACCATTTAAGACAAAATAATTTGCATGGATGCATCTATTCTCCCTCTCATATGGCTAGCATACTGGTGTAGTGTGGAATTAGGTTTCCTCTTCTTTTAATTCATATTTTTAACATCGAAACAGGTTGACTATATGACTGACTATATGTGAGGCCCACCAATTGCAGATTATTATGAATAAAACAGTGGAGATGTTGGTGGACCACAGGTCTATTGGGGACCGTGGTTTAGTAGTCATACATGGATGTAACATTGAGCAGGTGGATTTATACAAATATTTGGTGGTTTACATTGATAACAACTTAAACAGGTACACGCAGGTGTCACGCGTTTATGCCCAAATCCACCAGCGCATCCACTTTCTCCATAGACTCTGATTGCTTGGTGTATGTAGGAATATTATGTTGACTTTCTACAGAGCAGCTGTTGAGTCTGTGTTACAGTATGGTATTATCAGCTGGTTTGGTAATCTAACGGTTAAATCAAAAACTCAAATACTACATCTGACGAAAATGGCTGGCAAAATCATTGGTATGGTGGTACCTGTAACTCCCCAAGATTTGTTTGAACAAACAATCCTCAGACTTGCAGACAATATTTTATTGGATGCATCTCATGTGCACTCTGAAAATATTTTACGTAACTCAGGAAGGAGGTACAGAGCTCCTCTGTAAATATAACCGATATAAACACTCCTTTATCCTGTTGTCAGTGAAGCTCATGAATGAGCTTAGGGTGGCCAGGAAAGATAGTTTAAGGTCATATGTTGCTGAATTTGCACTAAGATGGTTTGTTGATTATGTATTTGTATTTTTATTTATTATGTAATTGTTTTTGATGCATGGATCATACCTGACTGAATTTTCATGGGTGGTATGTGTTGTTTGTAGACCAGACCCCTCTGCCCAAGACAAATTTCACCTTAGGGAGACTCATAAAGACACTGACTGTGATCTAAATTTTGGGTCTGTTAGTGATGCACAAGGCTAGCTCCTATTGACCACTTTAGTAATCTCAATTCAATTTCAATTTTCAATTCAATTTATTCAACTTATAGAGCACCAAATCACGACAGCGCCGTCTCAAGGCACTTCACATAAAACAACTCAACAATAAAAACCAAAACAAATTAAACGTCCTCCTGTCCTGTGCACCAACATTTCCTGTATATTCATGTGAATTATTTTGTAAATTGTGTCAGCAGCATGGCCCAAGCAGAGGGTCACCCCTTTGAGTCTGGTCTGCTTCAGGTTTCTTCCTCAAATCATCAGAGGGAATTTTTCCTTACCACTGTCACCTGTGTCCTTGCTCTGGGGTTTGGTAAGGTTATACCTTACTTGTGTGAAGCGCCTTGAGGCAACTTTGTTGTGATTTAGTACTATATAAATGAAAATAAACTGAAAAACTGAAACTAAATAAAAAAAATAAATCAATCTCTTTGCTTCCCTGTTGATATACTGCTGGTTCTGCTCTGTTTCTCTCTATCCAAGGTACAGACGAGACCTTTAGTGAACGCTGGCCCTGCAACCTGGGACGCCGGACTGATCTCAGGAAGCCACACCTATTCAAGACCTGGAGACAGAGACTAAGCACCGATGGACTCTGTTCTATCTAAATAACAGACTCGGTTTTTGTTGGTCTTCTGGTTGTAAAAAAATTTGATAAAAAAAAAAAACAAAACAAAAAAAACCTTGTAACTGTTAGAACGACCTAAGCATTGGATCACCTCTCTGAGTCTGGTCTGCTTGAGGTTTCTTCCTCAATAACCTCAGAGGTAGTTTTTCCTTACCACTGTCACCTGCGTGCTTGCTCGGCAGGGGTTTCGTAAGGTTAGACCTTACTCCTGTGAAGCATAGTGGATAGTGTGCCGCACTCTAAATGTCAGATATGGGAGACCAACAAACAGTCCAAGTTTGCACTACAATGACATTATGTGAGATAAATAGGAGTAGGACTTCTGTGGCATATGTCATGGAAGTCTAAATTTAGCTGGTAGCAGAACAGTTTCTACTTTGACAGATTACTGTGGGATGTTGAGGATATTTTTTATTTCATTGTAAAATGCACACAAAATATTTTCCCAGTATGAATCCGTCTGTATGTTTGCATTGTTCCTTCTGAAACCTACATTTACCTTAATATAAGCAAAGCAACTGTCATATCTGCTGATAAAAGAAAGGCTGTGGTTCTTATCTCTGCTCTTTCGGACCCCGCAGGGCCCCTCAGACTGCGGGACGGGAACCGACACCCCTGACGAGTCTGACACCGCGAGAAAACCACAATCAGAACAGCAGGATGTAGTTTCCATCTCACTGCGAGGATTACTCAGTCTTACCTTTAACACGGATGTTACTTTTAACCTGAGGGCCGAATCGTGCGCGGATTCGTCTGACAGAGCAGATGACAGCGGGCAGAACCAGCCGCGTCCCGTGTTCGGCCGGTACGCAACAGAACCGAACCATGAAGACCAACACGACAGAAATCAAACACAGCTTCACACGGGGATCGCTCATTTCGTTTTTACATTCAAATGATCTGACTGATGTGGTGCAACTCTAACATTCAAATCTCGCCCAGTGGGTCACGTGACTTTATTAATTATCGTTAATTAGTTTGAAGCAGTGCGAGCAGATGGATGCACAAATATTCTTGTTTGAGTGTTTTAATTAATGACATCACAAAGGCCTTTCAACCCTCCAATTCTGTTACAAATTTGTAACCTTGCTGGAGTATTTCAAAGGTGAAAAGTGCTTATCTATAATGTAAATATTGAAAATATGGAAGCTTATTTCCTTATTTTTCAAAGATGCAAATATTTCAAAAACAAAAAATAACTTCAGCTTACTCTACAGAGTGTGAATAAAACGTCATAAAGGAGTCGATATAAGCAGTATTTTGAAATATCATAAATAACAAAAATAAGGAATTGAAAACAAGGCACCTTGTGTTGATTTTAGAAGTTTAAACGCATATTATTAAGAGTGATTGTTGTGTTGTGTTTACGGTCGCCCCGGTGTCGTAAATCACGAGTTTTCAGGTTTGTGATGTAACGCGTGTGACGTTTGCGGGACATTCCTGACAGACTGACAACAGCAGAGCACAAGACGCCTCCTAAACATGGCTTTGAATCGAAATCATTCCCAAAACGGTGGCGTTTTGATAAATAATGGAGAAAGGTATGTGAAGATTAGCATGCAGGGAGTTATTTTATGAGCTAGCTTGGCGTCACTCCACTTGTAGGCTTGTTTACCTGTTTTTCAGTGCGTAGTTAGCTTTAGCTGTGTTAGACGCTAGCTGGCCGCAACTATGTTATATACGTACGGGGACAGTTTAAATGTTACATAGTATTTATTGTTTCATGCTAGGAGTACTTTGATATTAAATGAAGAGTTTATGGCTTCCGCGTATGTTGACATTTTGTCAAAGCAGGTTGGCAAACTTGTGGCTAATGTTAGCTTCACTGTCAAAACAGGAAGCAGTAGTAATATTTAGGATGTTGACGTCTTAGTAACGCCACAGTTTCATCATAGTGTGTATCTACACTGAATGACTATACTATAGACATATGATGGATAACATTAGCAGCCTTGGAAAAAAGCTTGATTTTAATAAAGGGAGGTTATATTTGGATACAGCAAACACGCACCTAGTGATATTTGACCGGATCTCCTCGCTGATTGGCTAGTTCAAATGACATCATCGTAGAGTAGAGGTGGGCGATACTTGGAATTTTGGTTTTGATGATACCAAATAAATACAGGCCCAGTATCGCCAATATTGATACAGATACTTTTCATATTAAGCTTCATAGATCCAAAGGATCCAAAAGACCTAGGATAGAATTTCGCCAAACATTGTACGTGACAACAAAATACTTTATTATCACAGTCAACATTTTTGTTTAAAAAAATATCTCTCAACACAACTTAAACTCTCCTGAGGTAGAGGGCTGACAAACCACAGTGCAAAAAATTAACACACCACAGCAAATACTGTAAACAGTTTCAGACTTATTCTGTTTTTCAAGTCGAACAATACAATAAAAGCATACAAAAAATAAGGAATTTCTTCCCTTCACTCTATGTTGTTTCTTAAATAAAGAGTGTAAAAAAAAAAAATAGAACTTAAAGCAAATTAAAACAATCTTCTGAGGTTAGAGAGCTGACAAACCACAATAGAGAAAAACTAACACACCACAACAAATATTGTAAACAGTTTCAAACTTGTTCTTTTTTTCAAGTCAAATAATACAAGAAAATAATACAAATAATAAGGAATTTCCTCCCATCAGTGCACTTCTGGCTTTAAACAAAATAAAAACAATAAGTGAAAATTAAATAGAGAAAGTATAAATAAAGAAAGAATACATTAGGGGCCCACAGCTACACTGGGCCCTGTCCCCCTGTTGAGAACAAAGGATTAGAGGTTTTTATTTAACAGTATCATGTTCACAGTGTCACATGTTGACTCGAGGAGAGCGCTGAGTGGGCAGGCCAGGCTGAGCATACCTGCATGGCTGTTGGCTGGCGCCACTGAGCCATGTGATGGCGCAACAGCAAAAGACCAGAGGGGGGAGGGTGCGCTGCTCCGTCTTTTGTGACACAGCGCAGCGCTACTTTTGCAGAGAGTAGACTTTGATGAATCTGCGTGCGCAGCAGTCAGTGCGTGTGGGAGAGGGAAAAAAGCTTGAGTATCGATCTTTTTATTCGAGGATTGTTCAATATCAATACCAGCGTTGGTATCGATATTATCGATATTAGGATCGATCCACCCACCTCTATCGTAGAGTTTATTTCAACATGGCAGCGCCCTCTGTTGGGAAAGTGTCAGTACACGGACCCACAACAGGGGGCGCAAATGAACGGACAATGAAGAAAGTCAAATAACAAGGCTTTACTGTTGTGAACACGCACAACAAATACAACAAATCACAATTTCGGTCTCAAGTTAAATTCCAATGGTGTCGTGTGGGCAGGCTCGACGATAGGAGACGTCTGTCCAAGACGAACCGGAACCACCCGATTTCCTCTGCCACCAAACCCCGGGAATACCGGAACCGGCAAGTCCCGAACTCCCAGGTGGTCTCTGCCTCCGCTCGTCGGATCCGGTACTGCTGGCGAGGAACAGACACAGTCAGACGTGGGTGCGGCTGCACCCAACAACACGTGGGGTGGAAAACACCACCTCCACCTCTAATCAGAAAACAACACTGTCTAGTAACTAGGATACTTATCAAATACGTTCCTTTCACAAATGATGAAGGGCTGGCTGAGTTCGTTACCTCCTTGGTAGAGCGATATCTCAGCAAATGAGGTGGAGATGCCGTTCTGCTGATATACCTCCTCAGTGATTGGGATCAGCTGTCTCCAGTGATAGATGACAGCTGTCATCCTGGCTGCTCCCGTAAGGCGGCAGCGCCCTCCGGTGCCTGGAGCCCGCACTCCAGGCAGGGCGCCCTCTAGTGGTGGTGGGCCAGCAGTACCTCCTCTTCAGCGGCCCACACAACACCCTCGGCAAAGTTGAACTGGATGATATTTCGCCGTACGCGGCACCGGCAAATGGCGGGTTGCACTGTTTTGCCGGCCGTCTAAATTTTTTTACGACGGAATGGAGCGGTCGGGCAGGAACTTAAAGGCGATTGGAGTTTAAGATCTTATTTCACATTCATAGTAGCTCAATATTAGTGATTTTCATTATTGAAAATTGGCATATTTTACATTGAAAAACATACACTCTAGGATTACATCATTTGAACTAGCCAATCAGCGAGGAGATCCGGTCAAATATCGCTAGGTGCGTGTTTGCCGTAACCGGCAAAATATACACATCGTTTAATAAATGGTAAAGTTAATTTTATATATCTGGTTAAGTGTGATGTAACGCATCATGTGATTTTCAACTTCCGGGTCCAACCAAAAAAGGTGCACTGTCATTAACATGGAGAACTGCACTCAGACGCTCTGATCAAGCTGCACTTAAACTGTTGCACATGGACAACAACATTAACATCGCAACATAAAACTCTTTCTATATTGTGCTTAAAACTCTCCTGGATATATTAACTGGGTTTTTAGACATTGTTATTGCATTTGTTTTATGTATAAATGCCAGAAGCTTAGGTAGTTTCTCCGTTCTTTTCAATGAGAGTTGCTGTGAGCTGCAATCGTTTGGAGGGAAAGTGAAGTTTGCACTTTAACGTCCTGTTTATTGTCCTTTACAACACTTTTTGTCCTCTTTGTTCCAGAGTAATATATATAAGATGTCTGAAATTCAGTTTGCGTTTATTAAATTCTATGCAGGTTAAATGTAGCAGACACGGATCATTGGTAATATTTGTTTTAGCAAGTTTTCAGGGTCTCATGGATGCGGTCTCTTATTAATGTGATGAAAAGCATAAAAAATTAGATTTTAGTAGTACAGTGGAACCTTAATTTACGAGTTTAAATTTGTTCTGTGACCAAGCTCCTAAGCCAATCTGCTCATTTCAAACGAATTTCCCCCATTGAAAAATAACTAAAATAATTTTAATCTGTTCCAGCCTTGTAAAACATCCCCAAATCACTCTAAATTGTAAAAAAAAAATTTAGTAACAAACAGACATGTATATTTTACCTGTGCGTAATAAAATATATAAGTAAAAGAAAAAAGTTTTTTTTAAGTGTTCTTACCTTAGAAACAGACGAATGCGGTTAACGGAGGAGGAGAAGGGAGGGACAGAGGTTTGCGTACACTGTAAACTAAACTTAAACTGTAGATCCTTAAAAGGATCATACAGACATAACTTTAATTGTAAACTTGCAGGTCTTTGGACCCGGAAACAGATTTATCAAGTGATGCGTTACATCAGAGCTTAACAACCGGATGATGTCTTTTACTTTACTTCATTGTTTATTTAAGGCAGAGTCCATATCATAAAAACAAACAAACAAGATACAGCACAATAAAAGTAGACATTATAGATATATAAAGACATAGCTGTCATGACACCAAGATCCACAAGGATCAGGACATGTACAGACATTTTCTCCAATGCTTTCAAAGTCCAGAACAATATCTTATGTCACTAAGTGTAGGATCAAGTAAAAGTCTAATAATTTCATTTTTTTTGAGTCAATCATTCGCCAGATGTATACATCAAATTCCTCAGCACAGCAAGGAAAATGGGAAGAGAGCTACTAACAAACATGACTTGCACTTGTCCATTGTTGGTGCTTAAGCCAGATTCTAAATGCATTATTATATACCACCTGAAGTTTTTTTTTTCATCTTCACATTAGTGTACCTGCACCACTGGTCTGTACAAAGTGAAGTGCAGTAGGCTGTGAAAAGAGCAATTTTAAAATAATCTGTACACATATTAATTTTACACGCCAGCAAGTTAGCTCGAGCGTATAATTTACAGCTCTGATGCTGCACATCATCACCATCACATGTCATCTTTTATGATGAGATATTTTACTTTCCAAATTTTAGTCATCTTGTTGTATGATGCATTTTAAGTTTATAAGAAATATTATGCATTTTGTACAGCATATATTTGTATATTTTTGCCACAATCAGTGTTTCTTTTTAAATTGTTTCTAGTCTGTTTATTTTTGTTTGCCAGTGATTGTTTCTATTTATATATTACTGTAATTCTTTTCTGTTTTTTTTATTCCATATTGTAAACAAATTATCTTGGAAATATTATTTTACATGCACTTTGTAATTTTATTTCCTGTATAAATCAAATTGACTTATAGCATCTATCATATAGCTAATAAAACATGTTTTATTTTGACCTGTTTTTGTTTTTTAGCATCGTAAAGGAATGTAAGAATGTGGAGCTTTCATTCAGTGATGTCAGCTGCAAGACAGACTTGCTGAAGGGGACCAAGAAGGGCACTATTTACCTCACACCATACAGGGTACTGCCTAAATACTTCTCATAGAACTGAAATGATTAATTGATTAGTTGTTCTGGGGGGAAAAAATCTAATTATGTCCTACAACAAGAATACAAGGTAAATGGACAGGTTATAGCTTCTAAAATAAAATTTTTTTATTACGTCTGCCAAGGACATAATAAAATCATCAGCGTTTATTTCTTTATTTGTCTGTGTGTTAGCAGGATTACATCAAAACTACTGCATGGATTTTGAAGAAATTTTCAATTTCGGAGGTGATCTGGATCCGGATTCTGGATCAAGATTTCACTTTATATTTGCTTTGAAGGATTAAGTCAAAAGTACTTCACAAATTCTCACCAAATTATCACCACAGACAAACATTAGGGCATAGAAGACTCCATTAAATTTGGGAGTGGATCGGTATCAAGTTCCTGATTTTAATTTCTTAAAATTTCACCATTTCGAGGATCATCTCAAATCTGCTTGATGGGTCTTGGAAAAATTTAAATTACATGTGGCTGTTGTACAAAGGAAGACCCTGTTAGTGTTAGATGTTGGGAGTGATCCAGATCAATATGCAGGTTCTGCAGCAGAAACATACAACATCATGATGTACAACCAAGATCAGAAAGACACTATTTTGTTTTAGTTTGTGAATTAAATATCAGATTTCAACATATTGAGCAGTCGGACCATTCTGGATCAGTATGCAATTATTGCATTGTGTTGTGGAATCCGGATCCAGGTAAAGTCCGCGTCACAATGTGAATTACATATCTTTTATTTTGAGTTCTCGTCAACCCTTGGCACCCTTAATCTTTTTAAATTGAACACATTTGGTTTTGTTGGCACTGTTGGGTGCATTAAAACAAATAATTCAAAGATGTCATTTTTTCTGTAAGAATATAAAAAGGCCTTTTTTTATTACCAATTTTCTGATATTTTCTTGACTGGGGAGTTATTTTAGTAATCACAAAAAAATAATAATGAAAAATAACAATAAGGCTGTTCCATACATCACTGGCTGAGATGTCCTGAATCTGACTGGAAACCTTTACTTATACACCTTGTAACTCTGTCCACACTTTCTTTCTGTCTCAGTTGGTGTTTGTGTCCAGTAATACCAAGGACTGTTTGGGTTCAGTCATGTTCCCCTATTATCTGATGAAGGGCTGCAGCATTGAACAGCCAGTTTTTGGAGCTAACTACATTAAAGGGACAGTGTCAGCAGAGCCTGGCGGTAGGTGACAGCTTTTATATTTGCCATTGTAGACTTGGCTTATGTAATGAAGAAAACAACTCTTCAATGTTGTTGTATTTTTGTTTGACTTTTGTGTCTATATCAATAGATATGGTCTGTGTTTCATACATGGTAGCTGGGATTCACTTTAAAACGTAATGTAATAGAGCTTAAGCAAAAGTCCATTCATTCATTCATTCTCCAGAGATTTAGAATATTGGTGAAAATGTTGAACCTATTCAGAAGAGACTCGCTAAGAGCTGTGACATTGTGTAACGATGTCAAGCCACAAGTTTGCATGATAATAACATGATTTTAACAAAAACATTTTTTATTTACATCACCGAAAAGAACTACAGTACCCACAATCCTAATGGCGATGTCACTGATTTATGGACTTTGTTTTTGCCAGGTAAATGTTTCAGTTAATATGACGTGGGAAATGCTGCCAAAGTGAGCAGTGTCGTGGCTCGTCCTACAGAGTAGCGCACTTGGTGTGCGTGCAAATCCTTTTCTGTGCTGAGTTCAAATCCAGCTCGACAGGAATGATTTTTTTTCCTGTTTGTTGGTTTTGACATCTTTTGTCATGGGTGGCTGTAATTTACTGCTCACTAAATGATCATATTTGCCATAGGAGATGTGGTGTGTAACTTTGCAATGACCAGAAATGCATTTGCGACTGGTTTGTGAGTGCGTGACAAATCAGGTGACAGATGTTGCTGCTGTGAGGTAAACGCAAATTGTGATTGCAGTCAGGAATGAAGTACTCTATGATAACTAGGCTATATTTTACTATAGCCACAATACTCGTATAAACTACAAAATGTATACAAAACTATTATTATGTACAATTGTTAGCCATATAAAACCCACTTTTATTCACTGGCTTTTAACACAATATGAGACTTGGTCTGTTTTAGTTGTTTTGCTTATTTTTTTGTTGGGGTGCTTTGTTGTTTTTATGACCATCATGTACATCACTTTGTTTCAGTTTTGGCCATTTGAAAATGCTTTATAAATAAAGTTGAGTTGAAGTTGAGATATAAACACTAAGGTAATGAAAAGGATTACAGGGGTGGCCAAGTTCGGTCCTCGAGATTGGATTGGATTCAGGTGTGTTGGAGCAGGGAGACAACTAAGAGTGTCAGGAAGGTGGCTCTCGAGGACCGAACTTGGCCACCCCTGGATTAGAAGTTTGAGAAGGAGATCGAGAAGGTTTGATTTCCAATGCATTATGGTAATGAATTGTTTCTTCAATTAGAGATAATTATGTATACAGTCTTGTACCTTTGCCCTTAAAAAAAAAAAGTCCAAATCCAATCTTTTTATGATTAGGATTCATCTTGTAACTGATTGGCTTGGTTCAAGGGCTAAAATGCTTTATATGAGGATTTTCTGAAATGTCAGTGGAGAAAGTGAATGGGATTTTTACTTCCAGAACCGTAGCCCTGAAAAAGGTGGTCACTGTTGAGGTTTATAAATGTAGTACATTTTCAGAATCAAATGAGTACATTTTAGCCAGTGTTTTTTTTTTTTTTTTTTTTTCTTCTCCTTCTTCTGTTGGCCTTTGCTTTTAAAATTCAGATGTAGCTTTCCGTTCTGAATGTAGTTTGCTCTTTTATTAGGTGGCTGGGAGGGAAAGGCCGACTTCAAGATGTCATTCCCTAGTGGGGGCGCCATAGAGCTGGGACAGTATCTTTTCAAACTGGCTACAAATGGTTTGTATGTTAGCTTCTAGAGTGTCCTACATATTATGTTAAATATTGATTTCAGCATCAGCATATGAAACTGCTGAAATCTGTTCAAACCTTCATCAGTGTATAATGGTTAAAAACTGTACAAAATAAAAATTCTAGCATTCAAAACTAAAGTATGAGCAGTGACGTATACAAAAGCTCAAATGTCAACTTGTATAGAGCTGCCTCATTAATTTGTGTAAGAGAGACAGTGGCTGTTGGAGGGGGTTGACACTTCCGTTCATTTCAGTTCATCTGTTGAAAGACAGTTTTCTCTTGCCATATTCCAGCTTCCCGAGCTGCTCCTGCCCATAATGGAGCAACTTCTTATGGCTATCCTTCACCTGGAATGATGAATGGTTACGGTCCTCCTCCACCTGCTCCGCATGGTTACCCCTATGCACCTCCTCCTCAGCAGAATGGATTCTACCAAGGTCCTCCTCCTCCTTCTGCTGCTGGCAACATGGGTTACCCCTATCCGACTGCTGCAGGTACAGGAATCAGCAGTTTGTAATATTGTTATATTCCACTGAAGATACCCATGAAGTGAGATGTAGTGCCTTTAGAATGGTCAAAAAAATTGATTATAGCAAGTCACTGTATCTTGTATGGTGTGCATAGAGCAAGGTTTGACATTAGCAATGGCCTGTAGCCACAAAAGTTGTACTCTTTGGTTAAGAAATATCCCAAATATCCCTTATTAATACCTTTTTGGCAACCATGCTACAAGCCTTCACAAATGCTGCATCCCTTAACGATACACAAACATCCCGATTGCTACACTGAACAACACAATCACGTTACTGCTAGTAAACAAATCTGTGTGAGCTCAGTACTTGTCACCGTCTATCGAGGAGTTATAGTAGATATGGGTTCTTAAGAGTAGGTCTACCAAGCCTTCTCAAACTGCATACCTGCTAACACAGAGGTAAAAATAAACTGTGTGTGTGAGGCTGGGGGTGGAGGAGGGAGATAAAGACCGTGAGAGAATCTGTCATGTTTACAAAGGACTTTCTTCACCGTTCACTTAGCTTTTGCCTGCCCCCAATAGTTCAGCGTCACCACAGCAAATCTGTATCAGGATTTGGCATAAGTTTTATGCTGGATGCCCATCCTGACACAACTTCAAGTTTACCTGATGAAACACACATAGCCCCATGTCTTCCGACTAGACGCAAATCTCATCAATGACAACGATTCCATATGTGCCTTGATACACTACCAGCGATATGATACATATAGCAATACATGACGATACTGATGATGTGATACAATTCACCCCGTTCCCGTGTTGATATGTATTTGATGGCGATTCAGTTCCTCCCATTGGGATGTGATTTGGTGCAATACGATTAATGATAGGTATTGATAAGATTTTATCTATCAATTCCGCTTATCGTGCCAATTCTTTATTGATTCACTTATCAGTGCTGCTTGTGGATTTTCTGTGTACTAAAAGTAGGCTTTACAGCTTTTCTATGTCAACAACTAACCTATAAAATTGTTCACGGACTGACACCTCCCTACTTAGCTGACCTAATTAAACCCTACGTACCGGCCTAGGCTCTGCGTTCTCAGGGTGCAGGGCTACTTTGTGTCCCTAGGGTGAACAAGAAGACTGCAGCTCACAGAGCTTTCTCTTATCGTGCCCCTGTTCTGTGGAATGATCTCCCTACATCAATTAAACAGTCAGATTCTGTAGAAACTTTCAAGTCCAGACTTAAGATGCACTTATTTTCCCTTTCGTATGGCTAGTATACTGGCATAGTATGTTACTATGCTTTTTATTCTTTTAAATTCATTTTATTAGGAAACGGAGCAGGCCGCGGCCTCAACTTGATTTAAATTCTGGGTCTTTTAGTGAAGCTTAGGGCTCGTGGCTGGCAGTCACCTTAGTATTTCTTCTCTTTTTCTTGTTGCTTAATGCTGGCTAATTATTTTCTCTCTGTTTGAGGTGTGGCTCCATCCAGAGATGGGTGTGGTGTTTGTTTCTGCAACCCTTCTTTCCTGTGCACCGACAAAATTTCCTGTAAATAGTTTTGTAAATTGTGTCGATAGCATGGTCCAAGCAGAGGGTCACCCCTTTGAGTCTGGTCTGCTTGAGGTTTCTTCCTCAAGTCATCAGAGGGACTTTTTCCTGACCACCGTCACCTGTGTGCTTGCTCTGTGGGTTGGTAAAGTTAGACCTTATTTGTGTGAAGCACCTTGAGGCAACTATGTTGTGATTTGGTGCTATATAAATGAGGAAAAGAAAAAAAAAGAAACATACTGGATCATTGATCTCTGGACATAAGTAAAAATCAATAAAATCTGTACATGGTCACTGGATCCTTGATGTATATGATGGATCCTTGATTTCTGGACATACGAGGTCTCTTAGATAATAAACCGACCCTTTTATTTTTTTTTTTTTACTATATGGATTTGAATGACATGCGATTACACCAATCATGCTTGAACCCTCGTGCGCATGCGTGAGTTTTTTCACACGTGTCGGTGACGTCATTTCCCTGTGGGCAGGCCTTGAGTGAGATGTGGTCCCGCCCTCTCGGCTGAATTCCTTTGTTTCACACGCTGCTCGAGACGGCGCGCGTTGCTTTATCAAAATTTTTTCTGGACCTGTGAGGAATATCCGAGTGGACACTATTCGAGAAATTAAGCTGGTTTTCTGTGAAAAGTTTAACGGCTGATGAGAGATTATGGGGTGTTTCTGTCGGTGTAAGGACTTCCCACGGAGCGGGACATCCTGCAGCGCTTCCAGGCGCCGTCGTCGGCCTGTTTCGAGCTGAAAACATCCTAATTTAAGGCTTAATTCACCCAGGACATCGTGAGAGAACAGAGAAGATTCAGAAGAGGCCGGCATGAGGAATTTATGCGGACATTCCACTGTTTAAGGACATTTTTTTAATGAAAGACGTACGCGCAAATTCGCCGAGTCGTTTCCGTGACGACTCGGCAAATCTGTGTGCGCCGCGACAGGAAAAACACCTCCGTGTTGAAAACCATTTGTAGAATTCAGGCGGCTTTTAATGGCTTTCAACAAGTGAGTAACTGAGAAATTGTTTAACAGCTTGGGCATGTTCCAACTTGCCCGTTAAGATTTCCAACGGAGGTGTTTTTCCTGCCGCGACCCCCCGCGGTCGGGTCCAGCCCGACATGCGACTCTGCCCGCACGTTCTTTCATTACAAAATGACCGTTAACAATGGAATGTCCGAATAAACTCCTCATGCCGACTTCTTCTGAAAGTTCTCTGTTCTCTGACGACTTACTGCATCAACAGAGCCTGAAATGTGGAAGTTTTCAACTTGAAACGGCGAGACGCTGCCGCCTCGAAGCGCAGATCGCCGTCAGGCGCCGTGGACCGTCCTTAAAGCGACACTACCAGACCAAAATCTCTCATCAGCCGTTAAAATTTTTACCGAAAACCAGCTGAATTTATTGAATGGTGTCCACTCAGTTGTGCCTTACAGTTTTGAAAAAAATTTTATCAAACAAAGCAACAGTCTCTGAGCCATTCCTAAACAATGAAAAAAATCGACGAGCGGGTGGACGACTCCTCACTCAAAGACTGCCCACAGGCGAATGACGTAACCGACAGGCGTGAAAAAACTCTCGCATGCCCACGAGGGTTCAAGCATGTCTGATGTAATCACATGTGATTCAAATCCATATGGTTTTTGAAAAAAATAATAAGGTCGGATACTTTTCTAATAGACCTCGTAAATAGAAATAAACAATCTGTGGTTTTTGTCAAAAGCATTTCCTTTCAGATATTAATAGTATAAATGTAACTCCATAGACCCTGAGCTGAGCTCTTCAGCCAGCTGCTACACGTCAGGATGTAATTCATAAAAAACGCAGGATGTCTCATCTTGGGAAAAAAATTGTTTTGGTCAGATGTAGTCTATTGATTGTATTATAACATTTGTAGAGAGGTGTCATCTGATTTAAAACAGTGATTCGCTCTGAAGTTATTCATTCCGACCTAAATCTCACGGCTCTTTGGAGCTGCGCACTTAGTCCTACAAAACAGAGGATATTACTGTTATTATTATTTCCTTTACCAGGTGGGCAACTTCAGTTTACACACCGGCTGGTGCTCACGTCAGTGGACTTGCCGCTTCTGAAAACCAGCAAACAGTGGGCCGAAGCGTTACTTCGTTGCTTCAAGCTTCAAACAGACCCGCTGCAGTCTGCAGTCAACATAGAGAAATAATCATTTTCTCGATAAACAACGGCTGCTCCAGTGTCCCGAACCGTCTGCGGTGTATTCAGTGTGCCTCGGAAAAAATTGATGCAAGCAGGCAACGAGCGATGCAACACGATTCAACCCGTCGATTGCATCGATGCACACTGAATGAATCGATGCACTCGCATCACGTTTGTATCTAGATACCGATTAAATTAATTTCCACATGCCTACTTCCTATGTGTTTTCCTACTCTGCTTAGCTTGTGCTATCTGACAAGATCTGGTGTACACAAAGCAGAGTGGCTGCACTTCACAATTCACTTTAAATAACTTTTAAAAAAAAATGTAAATATGGTCATTCTGCCAGTGTGTTTTGAAAACATAACCACAGTTCTACTATAATACTGAATTTGAAGACTGAGATATGTGTTTTTAAATATTTGAATTATCGTTAGTTGAAACGTATTACAAGTTTTCACTCGATTAATGACTTTTCATTTGTAGAAATGTCACATTTAAGCAAAGAAGGAATTTGTGTAAAATTCCATGTGGGACAAGTGCTCAAAAATATTAGCATCTAATCTCTGGTGTATAGTCATTGCTTCTTACCTTTATGCTGTTTTCTGGGTGTGTGTGTGTGTCTCTGTGTCTGTCTGTCTGTGCGTGTATGCAGTCTGTGTTTTTATTCACTCATTGTAACCCCCTTTTCCCTTGAAGCATCATCTCTTTCTTTTCTGTACGTCATTTATGTTCCAGGAATGTACCCTGCTGGTTTTGACTACATGGCCCCACCTCCACCTTACCCTGGGCCACCCCCAAATTGGCCCTCACCTCCTCAGAATTGGACAGCAGCAGCAACAGCCCCACCAGCAGCCCCAGGTTTGTTTGTTTGTTTGTTTGTTTGTTTGTTTGTTTTTTTAAGCTGAGTGTCTCTGTCACTGCACTTATCAGATCTGATCTGTCGATCCGAAAGTGAATCACTTTGAAGCACTCCATCAAAAAACATGGTGCTGCTGTCTCATCTGCTACACGTCATAATTAGAAAATAAACACAGTCCACTCTTATTTGTAACCCTGTCTGGGTTTCATTGAATACAGTCATAAGGTGCCAGGCTGCTTTATAAGGCTTAAATAAAAACAAAGACAGGCCAACCACTGAACCGGTTTTCACTTCACCAGTAGTACAGTTTTTAGGGAAGGACTTGTTTCATTCCCGTTCATGTAGGTGATGGGTACAAGACCACAAGTAACTTACTGGTAATTTTTCCATGAATATGCTCATATTTGGATAGAAACATAAATAGTAGGGGGTCGGCAATGCTCCCTCATGAAATGGATTCAGGAATGATAATTTTACTATGGAGTGATTTCTTTTGAGATTTGATTTGATTTTGTGCAATCGGATACAATTCTTTGTTTTATGTAGATGTTTAGTTTCCGTGGCCGCTGGCCCTAAGCTTCACTAACAAACTCAGAATTTAGATAAAGTTGAGACCGAGACCTGTTTTTTTGCTAATAAAATGAATTTAAAAGGATAGGAAGCATAGTTCTATACTATGCCAGTATGCTAGCCATACGAAAGGGAGAATAAATGCGTATTAAGTCTGGACTTTAATGTTTGTACAGAATCAGACTGTCACCCACAGACTTTTTATTCACCTTAGGGATACAAAGTAGTCCTGCACCCTGAGAACGCAGAGCCCGGGCTGGTATGTAGGGTTTAATTAAGTCAGCTAAGTAGGGAGGTGCTAGTTCGTGAATAATTTTATAGCTTAATAGCAGAACCTTAAAATCCAACCTCACAGAGACAGGAAGCCAGTGAAGAGACACCCAAATGGGTGTAATGTGGTTGAACTTTCTTCTTCCAGTCAAGAGTCTGGCAGCAGCATTTTGAACCAGTTGGAGACACCTAATGCTGGACTGTGGTAAACCAGAAAATAAAACATTGCAGTAGTCCAATCTACAAGAGACAAATGCATGGATCAGGGTCTCAGCATCAGCCATAGACAGGATGGGACAAATCTCCGCTATGTTTTGCAGGTGGAAGAAAGCAGTCCTCGTAATATCTCTAATGTGTAGGTCAGAAGACAGCGTGGGATCAAAAATCACCCCAAGGTTCCTCAATTTGTCAGTGTTGATGTATGACACACAAAACTAGGTTAAGAGTTAGCTGGTCAAACTGATACCAATGTCTCACTGGACCAAGAACCATTATTTCGGTCTTGTCCGAGTTGACCTTAATCCAATAGAAAACATGTAGGGTGACATCAAAAATGCTGTTTGAGGCAAAACCAAGAAATGCAGAGGAACTGTGGAATGTAGTCCAATTTTTCTGGGCTGGAATACCTGTTCACAGGTGCCAGAAGTTGGTCGACTCCATGCAACACAGATGTGAAGCAGTTCTCAGAAACAGTGGTTATACAACTTAGTTCAGTGCTTCACAGGAAAGATAAATCTTCAAGCACATTTCAGTTTATAGAGTAAATGTTTGTTTGTCAAGAAAAATGCAGACACTGCTATTTTTTGAACAACCTAATTACTTTTTTCAACTTTCTGTAATGTAATAACAAATTTGATGTTTTTCTTCATGTCTTGATTTGGAATAGAATGTGCGGTGTTCCCAATGCATTTCCATGTATGGAAATAAAAGCTGTTATAAGGACTTTGAGCTTCATCCACTTTTTTAAAACATGCTGCTATTATTTTGAACACAGCTGTAAGTCCTGAGAACCATTGGTGCTAGTGATAATTTCTGGATTGTGTAACGAAGCGGATGAGAGTCTAATATTGATGACTTGACTATTGATGTTAAATTTGTCATGGTTATTCGTTACACCCCGAGATAAATCACGAATGAAGCTAAACAAAATTAGCATTACAAATAATGCATAGAAGAGGAATCAGAACTCAAAAATGCAGAAGTTCTGTTTGGGTGATCCTCAGAGGTGGGCGTAAGTCACCATCAAGTCACTTTCAAGTCATGAATCAGGAAGTCTCAAGTCATAATGACCACCAAGTGTTTGACAGCTGACTTGAGACTTGACTTGGGACTTGCAGATTGATGACTTGAAAATGACTTGACAGTGACTTTGTCCCAACTCTGGTGATCCTACACAAAGAACACCGAGATCTATGGTTAGCTCTGAAAGCTACGTTTCCTCTGAAAGTGCTCTTGCTGTCTTATCATATGGTAAATGGTCTGCATTTTCCATCTGCATCAGACGCTCAAAGCGCTTTACAATAAGCCTCACATTCACCCTGATGTCAGGTTGCTGCCATACAAGGTGCTCACTACACACCGGGAGCAACTAAGGGATTAAGGATCTTGCCTAAGGGCCCTTAGTGATTTTTCCGGTCAGGCTGGAATTTGAACCTTTCCAGGCACTTGGGGTGAGATTATTGCACTGCTTGGATTCTTTTGATTCTTTTGTGGTAAATCTGTTTTCCCCACTCTGTGCATCTTTCAAATGTGCCGCTGAATTTGGCGCTTATTGTTGTGCTTCATATCATCAGTACGATGTCTCTCACGTCAGTTGCGATTTTCATAACAGCCTTCTCTCACACATTTCCCTGTGTACAGGAGGTAATGCCAAAGCAGCCGAAGCAGCCAGCAGTGCGTATTACAATCCCAGCAATCCACACAACATCTACATGCCCATGGTAAGCTGCTTTGTTTGTGTTCTAACCAGGTACAGTGGTCTTTGCACCCAAACAATATTTGTTTTTGTTTTTTTCCATTCTCATATAGGAGCGGCCTCCACCGTATGCACCTCATCCAGATTCCACTGATAAGAAAAACAACTGAGGCTCAGGCACCAAGATGTCACACTTTTCTCCATCTGATACGTATTCTACGCAAGAGTATTGCTCATGAATAACTATTTAGTCATGGAATACAGAAATGTATAACTCATAGAGGATAAATTAATACTTTGGATAGTGAAATGTCTTATAAATCAACCACTTGTTATATACAGTTTTCTTTTTTTTTTTTTTGTCATAAACAGACAACACACCTGTTTGAATTTGTGGTGCTTCAGTAAGAGCATAATCTTTATACCAGTTAAGCATTCCACGAAGAAGAATGTAGTGAATGTATTTTTTAAAAAATGCATTTATTACCAAAACATTTTCTAGCAATGCATTGTTTGCAGTTCATGCAGTTTGTAACAATACCAACTTCTTATATAAACAATATTTTTGCACCGTCACCGAAAAGCGCTGTGGTTCTCTGCGTTTTTACATTGAGGGACTGTTGTCCACAACATAATATTAAACTAGGTTAACTAGTCT
Source organism: Thalassophryne amazonica (assembly GCF_902500255.1). Taxonomy (NCBI): domain Eukaryota; kingdom Metazoa; phylum Chordata; class Actinopteri; order Batrachoidiformes; family Batrachoididae; genus Thalassophryne; species Thalassophryne amazonica. The sequence goes on along the minus strand of NC_047118.1, from coordinate 39,079,838 downwards.
AACATATTATCACAGCCTCATTAGGAAAATGTGGAGCTTTTGTATTTTTTCTTTTTCTTTATTCATTGACCATTGCAATCCAAACCACACGAAGTCCGCTGAGTTATTTAATTCACTGTAGGACACACATGAAAATAATCAATCTACATGTTACAGTTTTACTTTTCTGAGTCACGGTGTTTGAGAAACGGGATCAAATAGTTCCTGTGTAACAGAATAACGTGCAATAACAAGGCTGCAACCTGAGCAACCTTCCTCTCTGCTCTTGCTTCTGCTGTATCCATGTATGTAAAGCCAAGCTGAAACCACAACTTTGTGTAATTACACTAGTGTGTGGATACAGGGACACACCTTGAGGCCCGTCAGTGTTTTGCCTGCTGTTGCAAACATTTACCTAATTATATTAAAATGAAGCAAACAGCACAACTAATTGTAAATTCCGCCACATGCATCAGATAAAACCTGTAAGAGAGCACTTGCACATAAGTAGACAGTTTTTTTTTTTTAAGGGTGGGCTGTGTTTTCGTTTGCCTAAATTAATCAGATGTGTGTATATTAATATCTAATTTGCAATTCTTATTCCTTGTGTCTGTCAATTTAAAAATTCTAATAAATGTGGAATTGATTAATTTTTGTGTTGAGCCAATGTATCATTTTCCTAGGTTGTATTATAAATTCTAATTGTTTAATTTTATGTGATTAATCAGTTCTTACACTAATGTGGTTCTAATATTTTAGGGTTGTATTTTGTCTGCAATTATTTGTTCATTGAGATATTCACCTTTGCTCTTATTGCAGTAATTTTAATCACATTTTAAAATCCTATATATTGCTTCTGCTTTGAAAATAAAGAAACTCAAGCTACATGTAGCTTCAAAACCACACACATTGAAATTTCATACAAAATCCTTTCTGCAGGGTTATGTGGATATGTGACTATTTGCATTTCAAAATGTAACCACTAAAACAAAAGTAATCACTTATTTTTCTGATTTAGTAACTTTTTTGTGCATAAAAGGTCTGTCTTACTGACAACCACACCTGCTGTTGCTCAGTCATCTCCTTTGCTCCTTTTCATTTGTTGCTAAATTCATATAAAATCCTCTCAGCAGTGTAATGCGGCGGTCTGTTAAAGTTGAGTTTTAGAATGTAACTGCTGAGGAAACACTGAGAAAGTAAGTTTACATCTTTGATGTAGTACATTTCTTTGTGAAAGCAGTCTTGTCTTTTCACATACAACCACACCTGCTCCTAATCCATCATCAATCAAGCATCCACTAACCACCCACTAGGTGGTAGACACGTCTGTGATATTACACAAGCAAAGTGTTTTTTTTTTGTTTTTTTGCATTGATACCACCCGATTTTTTTTTGTTAACCTGGAGGGAATGTGGGGTTGCTTATCTATCTATTCACTCATTGCATTTTAGAGGATACATGTCTAGGCTTTGCCAAATCCTAGTATCACACTCAAATATGAATATTACAAGGAAATAACTTTTACAGTTTTAACTGTTTTTATTCATACTTATCATTCGACAGCATAAAAATATTACTATTCACACTCTAACTGTACGACATTTATTACGTTATGAAACCAGAACAGTACTGTATGTTATCATACACATTTATTTCACAATGATATATTCTGTAACAGTTATCAGGAGTCTCTCCAAATACAGATGGCATTGTAACACACTAAATCACAAAGTATTCACCACACGCACATGCTTTTGGATCAACACAATGTTTATAATTACAACTACGTATATATCAACAGATAAGTAGAATCCAATCACAGCTTTCCAACCATTAAATCATGAACTATACTTTATGGCTCAAATCCTTTTTATTTCCAGTTCTTAGTAGAAAGAAAGTGCTTTGCTTAATGTGCAGCTAATTCTATAAATATATTTGCAGTCCTAACTACAGAGAGATGAAAATGTGTAAAAGTCCAACTTTCATTTTTTTAATAGTTTTGAGCTCTCTGTACACTTTATAAATCTACCTGTAATTCTACCAGGAGTGAAAGGTGGTTTTGAATACAATTTGCTTTTTAATTATTTTGAGTTTGTTACCAGCGAGAAGCAGTTGTAATCCAAACATGTGAGGGTAATTTTTCCAAAATATCTTTTTTTTTCATGTTGTCTCGTTGTCCACCCTGCAGACACTTTCACACCATATTTTACTTGGTTTATATAATTTTACATCAAATCCTGACAAACATCTGCTACCATCCACATGCAATAAAGACAAATTGTAAGTTTGCGGAAAGTGGCTCATAGACTCATGACCAGCTGTTATTACTTCAGTAGAGCTGATGGAAAGTTTTCTGACTATCCAGAGAAGCTGAGACTACACTAGTAAAGGCAATGTGACCCATCTATACATCCTCATTGCTCTTACTAATCGAATACTGATAGAACTACAAGACTGTCAGTGGTTTCAGGGCATTTTAGGTTGAACTCATTGGACCTGCTGGAATAATTCAGCCTATGGCTCCTCCTGGAGGAACCACACCTCATTACGGCGTCCATAAGGCTTGAGTGGGTCAAAGCTGCAGCAGAAGTACTGTTTGCGCTGAAAAGGAGCCGTCTCACCCAGGGTGCGTGTCAAACGCAAGGCCGCTGCTCGGTACTCGCTCTCCCCAGCAAACCCACCAAACTGCCTGCAGACAAAGAAGAGCAAACCGAGAATTCTGTTGTCCACCAATCTGGATCACCTCCAAAATTCAGTGGTCTTCATGCCCTAATATCTATCGGTGGTGAATTCTGTTAAAAATCTGTGCAGTAGTTTTGGTGTAATCCTGCTAACAGACAAACAAATAAACACTGATGATTTATTACATCCTGGCGGACGTAATAAGAATTCAAAATAGGCAGGAAAATTCAAGTTACTTTAATAAGCAACACGTGTGGAGAATCATCAGGTCAGGTCTGGGAGCATGCACTAGAGCTGTGCTTTGCTGCATCCATCTACAACTATCTATCTGCTGCAGTGGGTGAAACATGGGTGTCCTCTTGGTCTTCTCCAGACACCGGGATCCTCAACACGGAGGCACCAATGTGCGGGATTGTCCATAGAGAAATGCAACCAAAATATCACACCTGACACTTCCGCACAACGCACGTGTTACTCATCTTAGTCTCCTGAAGTAACCACACAAAGTCATTCTAGTGATAGCCAAGTACCACGACCATACAGTAAGACAGGAAGCAGCTGGAACCTCATGTATTAATCATTCATACACATGGATTTGTGTTTAAACTGTGTGTATGAACACTTCTACGCACAGTATGGAACTTATATACTTTTATATATACAATATTTAAGTGTGTGTATAAAAGAAAATCCTTCTGTGCCAGTCCATCAAGAAGCTGTGTAACTGGTGATGCAATGGTTAAAAGTTGCACTGCATAGTTTTTTCAATTGTTGCCACAGATACCGAAAACTGATAGAGGGTTGTCTGGATGTCTTGGTGGCTTTCCTCACTAGTCTCCTTCTTGCACAGTCACTCAGTTTTTGAGAACTGCCTCCTCCAGACAGATTTAAGATACAGTCCCACACTGTTTATATTTCATTGATATGTGATAATAATATACATCTATATAGATATACTGGTTATTTGTTGAACTAATTGTTGAAATCCTGAAATATCAACTTCCTGGAGAGACTTTCTCAATTGTATGTAAGACAAAGCACTCACAGTGCGTAGACGGTCATGCCGGGCCGCTCTTCGATCCTGATGGCACTGTCAGTGGGAACAGGTGGGCTTTGCTGATACATGGTGGGGATGCGGATTCCAACAACCAAGCGGCGAGTCAAACACCATCATTGCGTGGGTACACCGTGATGATGATGGGTGCTGCTGTGCCCATAGCCTCATCTTCAGAACAAGTATACAATAAAGAGTTTGAAAAAAGAAGACAAAGCAGACAAACTGTGATTTATAATATATATATATATATATATATAATATATATACACACACGAGGTCTATTAGAAAAGTATCCGATCTTATTATTTTTTTCAAAAAACCATATGGATGTGAATCACGTGTGATTGCGTCAGACAAGCCTGAACCCTTGTGCGCATGCGTGAGTTTTTCCACGCCTGTCGGTTGCGTCATTCTCCTGTGAGCAGGCTTTGAGTGAGGAGTGGTCCAGCCCCCTCGGCGGATTTTCATTGTCAGGAAATGGCGGAATGATTTGGGCTTTTTTTCCATCAGAATTTTTTCAGAAACTGTTAGACTGGCAGCTGGAAACCATTCGAAAAATTTATCTGGCTTTCGGTGAAAATTTTACGGGCTTCACAGAGAATAAGGACTGTTACTACAGCTTTAAGGACGGCTTTAAGGACGCTCAGCGCGCCGCACTCCGTGCCGCCATCGATCATTTCTAAACGGATGGCTCTGTGGAGCCGGACCGTCATGTGCACTTTCTCTGGTTATCACAAGAGCTGGACATCAACCATTTTCCGGCAGATTTCACTTTTAACAAGAGATTTTGTCGTGGAAAGCGGAGCGGAGGCTTCGCGCGTCATGATGGATTCACTACTGGAGCGAGACAAAGGAACACCTCCGTTTTGGTCTCACAGGACGGCTTTGAGATGGCGTTCAGACAGGTGTCGGTGGTTTTTCCATCGAGTGATTATCCGAGAAATTGTGGATGTGCCTGGGCATGCCAGAACATGTCCCATGAGGCTTCATCACGGCGTTGCTTTGCGCCATGCGGCACCGCCGCGACGCGCGAAGCCTCCGCTCCTCTTTCCATGAAAAAAAAACTCGTGTAACAGTGGAATGTGCCGTTCATTTCCAAACTGGACGCTGTGTTTTATCCAGGACGTCGTCTGACTAGCACAGGAATTGTGAAAAGACGTGGACATCAGCACTTTTTCGGCACCTTGAGACAGACGTGCGGAGGAATTCCGCGCGTTGCGGCGGTGCCGCATGGCGCAAAGCAACGCTGTGATGAAGCCTCACGGGACATGTTCTGGCATCTGTTCAAATCCCAGCCTGACCGGAAAATCACTAAGGGCCCTTGGGCAAGGTCCTTAATCCCTAGTTGCTCCCAAGTGTATATTGAGCGCCTTGCATGACAACACCCTCACATTGGGGTGAATGTGAGGGATTATACAGTAGTGTTCAGAATAATAGTAGTGCTATGTGACTAAAAAGATTAATCCAGGTTTTGAGTATATTTCTTATTGTTACATGGGAAACTAGGTACTAGTAGATTCAGTAGATTCTCACAAATCCAACAAGACCAAGCATACATGATATGCACACTCTTAATGCTATGAAATTGGGCTATTAGTAAAAAAAGTAGAAAAGGGGGGTGTTCACAATAATAGTAGTGTTGCATTCAGTCAGTGAGTTCATCAATTTTGTGGAACAAACAGGTGTGAATCAGGTGTCCCCTATGTAAGGATGAAACAGCACCTGTTGAACATGCTTTTCTCTTTGAAAGCCTGAGGAAAATGGGACATTCAAGACACTGTTCAGAAGAACAGTGTAGTTTGATTAAAAGTTGATTGGAGAGGGGAAAACTCATGTGCAGGTGCAAAACATTATAGGCTGTTCATCTACAATGATCTCCAATGCTTTAAAATGGCCAAAAAAAAAAAAAAAAAAAACAGACGCATGGAAGAAAACGGAAAACCATCAAAATGGATAGAAGAATAACCAGAATGGTAAAGGCTCACCCATTGATCAGCTCCAGGATGATCAAAGACAGTCTGGAGATACCTGTGACAGTTAAAAGACGCCTGCGTGAAGCTAATTTATTTGCAAAAATCCCCCGCAAAGTCCCCTCTGTTAAATAAAAGACATGTGCAGAAGAGGTTACAATTAGCCAAAAAACACATCAACTGGCCTAAAGAGAAATGGAGGAATATTTTGTGGACTGATGAGAGTAAAATTGTTCTTTTGGGTCCAAGGACCGCAGACAGTTTATGAGACGACCCCCAAACTCTGAGTTCAAGCCACAGTTCACAGTGAAGACAGTGAAGCATGGTGGTGAAAGCATCATGATATGGGCATGTTTCTTCTACTATGGTGTTGGGCCTATATATCGCATACCAGGTATCATGGATCAGTTTGGATATGTCAAAATACTTGAAGAGGTCATGTTGCCTTATGCTGAAGAGGACATGCCCTTGAAATGGTGTTTCAACAAGACAATGACGCCAAGCACACTAGTAAATGAGCAAAATCTTGGTTCCAAACCAACAAAATTAATGTTTTGAAGTGGCCTGCCCAATCCCTGGACCTAAATCCAATTGAGAACTTGTGGGGTGACATAAAAAAAGCTGTTTCTGAAGCAAAACCAAGAAATGTGAATGAATTGTGGAATGTTGTTAAAGAATCTTGGAGTGGAATAACAGCTGAAAGGTGCCACAAGTTGGTTTACTCCGTGCCTTGCAGATGTGAAGAAATCATGAAAAACTGTGGTTATACTGTACAACTAAATACTTGTTTAGTGATTCACAGGATTGCTAAAAAAGCAGTTTGTACATAATAGTTTTGAGTTTGTAGCGTCAACAGCAGATGCTACTATTATTGTGAACACCCCCTTTTCTACTTTTTTTTACTAATAGCCCAATTTCATAGCCTTAAGAGCGTGCATATCATGAATGCTTGGTCTTGTTGGATTTGTGAGAATCTACTGAATCTACTGGTACCTCGTTTCCCATGTAACAATAAGAAATATACTCAAAACCTGGATTAATCTTTCTAGTCACATAGTACTACTATTATTCTGAACACTACTGTATATGTGTTTCCCCAGTGATTTTAAATGAGTAGGCAGCTGTTGATTCATGAGCTATAACATGAAGATGCTCAGACTTAAAGAAATACAGGTAATTTACTCCTCCTCTGTTCTGTATAAAACCTGTGTAACCTCTTAATTTTGCTCTCTGAAGGACTTATCTTTATAACCTCTTATAACCCAGCCGCTCATGGCGCGGCGCCACAGCAAAACACCTCCGTTGGAAGCATTACAGGACAAGTTTGCACATGCCCAGCTGTTAAACAATTTCTCGGATACTCACTCGACTGAAAGCCATCGAAAACCGCCTGAATCTTACGAATGGTTATCAACATGGAGGTGTTTTGCTGTGGCGCCATGAGCGGCTGGGTGCCGACGCGCGAATCCGTCCGCACATCTTTCATTACAAGATCTCCTTTAACAGTGGAATGTCCGGATAAACTGCTGATCCGAGCTCTTCTGAAACTTCTCTGTTCTTCACGGACGTCCTGGGTCAACAGAGGCATTAAATTGGAAGTTTCAGCTTGAAACAGGCTGACGACGGCGGCTCGGGGTGCGGGCGCCATCCAGCTCCGTGGGCAGTCCTTAAAGCGACAGTAACACTCCATAATCTCTCATCAGCGTTACAATTTTCACCGAAAACCGTCTGGAATTTCTCAAATGGTTGTCCACTTGGATGTGTCTCTCAGTTTCTGAAAAAATTTTGATCGTTGATCAATTTGGACCAGTGCTCACTCAAAGCCTGCCCACAGGCGACTGACGCAACTGACAGGCGTGAAAAAACTCACGATGTGCACGAGGGTTCAAGCTTGTCTGACGTACTCACACGTGATTCAAATCCATTATAGTTTTTTTAAAAAATAAAAGGTCGGTTTCTTTTCTAATAGAACCTCGTAATCTAAAAAAAAAAAAAAAAATCTGGAAATCACAATGTATGATTTTTTAATAATTATTTGTATGTTACTGCTGCAAATAAGTATTTGATCCCCTACCAACCAGCAAGAATCTGGCTCACACAGACCTGTTAATTTTTCTTTAAGAAGCCCTCTTATTCTGCACTCTTTACCTGTATTAATTGCACCTGTTTGAACTTGTTTCCTGTATAAAAGACACCTGTCAATCACACTCCAACCTGTCCACCATAGCCAAGACCAAAGAGCTGTCTAAGGACACCAGGGACAAAGCTGCAGACTTGCACAAGGCTGGGATGGACTACAGGACAACAGGTAAGCAGCTTGGTAGAAGACAACAACTGTAATGATTATTTATTAGAAAGTGGAAGAAACACAATGTAGATCATTTCATAAATTATTCTATGCATTGTTTGTTTACCATTGGCCACCGTACTTTATTACGTGGCCCAATCGGAATGCTCCTCTCCCAGCTCTGTTCTGTTATATGTATCTGGCGCCAGCCATATTTTCAGTTGGATTAAATTACAGTAATGGTAAACCTTGCGTGATCACTGACTCATACCCACAGTGAACTTTCTACACACAAAGAGACTGTCAATCTCCCTCGGTCTGGGATTCCATGCAAAATCTCACTTTGTGGGGTAAGGATGATTCTGAGAAAGCTCAGAACTACACAGAAGGACCTGGTCAATGACCTGAAGAGAGCTGGGACCACAGTCACAAAGATTACATTAGTAACACATGATGCTGTCATGGTTTAAAATCCTGCAGGCCAGCAAGGTCCCCCTGCTCAAGCCAGCACATGTCCAGGCCCGTTTGAAGTTCACCACTGACCATCTGGATGATCCAAAGGAGGCATGGGAGAAGGTCATGTGGTCAGATGAGACCAGAATAGAGCTTTTTGGAAACAACTCCACTTACCATGTTTAGAGGATGAGAACAACCCCAAGAAAACCATCCCAACCACGAAGCATGGGGTGGAAACATCATACTCTGGGGGTGCTCTTCTGCATAGGGGACAGGACGACTGCACCGTATTGAAGGGAGGATGGATGGGGTCATGTATTAAGAGATTTTGGCAAACAACCTCCTTCCCTCAGTAAGAGCATTGAAGATGGATCATGGCTGGGTCTTCCGGCATGACAATGACCCCAAAGACACAGCCAGGGCAACTAAGGAGGGGCTCTGTAAGAAGTATTTCAAGGTCTTGGAGTGGCCTGGCCAGTCTCCAGATCTGAACTCAATAGAAAAATCTATGGAGGGAGCTGAAACTCCAAACCTGAAATCTGTATGGAGGAGTGGACCAAAATCCCTGCTGCAGTGTGTGCAAACCTGGTGAAAAACTACAGGAAACGTTTGACCTCTGTAATTGCAAACAAAGGCTACTGTACCAAATATTAACATTGATTTTCACAGGTGTTCAAATACTTATTTCCAGTAGTAACATACAAATAAATTATATAAAAAAAGCATACATTGTGATTTCTGGTATTTTTTTTTTTTTTTTTTTTTTTTTTAGATTATGTCTCTCACAGTGGACATGCACCTAAGATGAAAATTTCAGACCCCTCCATGATTTCTAAGTGGAGAACTTGCAAAATTGCAGGGTGTGTTCAAATACTTATTTTCCTCACTGTATATATAATCAAATATTTTTAAAATAAGACATTACTAAGATTTTTGTACAGCAGTGTATATGCAGGTAAATGGCTTTTACCTGGTTCATTGCTGCCACCGTTGTACATGAGCAGCTTCCTTATCAGTTCTCCCGTCACTTGGTCAAATGTTCGGCCCTCAGAGGAGACAGCAGCGTATCTACCTGCATCGTATCGCCGCACCTCAAAGCTGACTCCGTCCTGGGAAAGAAAGGCAGACAGGAGGTACTTTTGGCATCAGCATTGCAAGCACAGCTGCACATAGAAGCATGCACAAATGCAATTGCTTTTGTATAAACACACACACCACACACACCACACACACACACACACACACACACACACACACACACACACACACACACACACACACACACACACACACACTCTCTCTCTCTCCCTGGGGTTGAAAGATTAGGTTAAACTCAGAGGTAACGTATGATTCACCTCTGACGCACACACGCCACTGACGTGGACTCTCTGCTCCGGAGGATGAAAGCCTCCGAGTGTTGAAGTTTACACTCTGATGGTTCAGTGTTTGAGTGTGTACGACTGGAACACGTGCTTGAAACCAGAGTGGGCAGTCAGATAGCAAGATGCAGATGAAACATTTTTAAACTCATTTCATTTCTTCTGCTCTGCAGGGCTCAGTCAGCCTACAGAGAATAATGAGCAAGAGAGGCATGCTCTTACATAACAACACAGGCAGGGAAATCTCACACACAACACACACTCGTGGCATAATTAAGTACGTTCAAGGCTGCTGAGCCGTAACTTTAATATATACTTTTCTTTTTAAGGAATCTGGTCACAACAGAGACAGAAGTGCATGTTTCAAATGCATCTCCACCATTCACTACAGTGTTTACGAGGGTGCCACTCAATATTCAATCAATCAATCAATCAATCAATCAATTTTTATATAGCGCCAAATCACAACAAACAGTTGCCCCAAGGCGCTTATATTGTAAGGCAAGGCCATACAATAATTATGTAAAACCCCAACGGTCAAAACGACCCCCTGTGAGCAAGCACTTGGCTACAGTGGGAAGGAAAAACTCCCTTTTAACAGGAAGAAACCTCCAGCAGAACCAGGCTCAGGGAGGGGCAGTCTTCTGCTGGGACTGGTTGGGGCTGAGGGAGAGAACCAGGAAAAAGACATGCTGTGGAGGGGAGCAGAGATCGATCACTAATGATTAAATGCAGAGTGGTGCATACAGAGCAAAAAGAGAAAGAAAACAGTGCATCATGGGAACCCCCCAGCAGTCTACGTCTATAGCAGCATAACTAAGGGATGGTTCAGGGTCACCTGATCCAGCCCTAACTATAAGCTTTAGCAAAAAGGAAAGTTTTAAGCCTAATCTTAAAAGTAGAGAGGGTGTCTGTCTCCCTGATCTGAATTGGGAGCTGGTTACCCAGGCGAGGAGCCTGAAAGCTGAAGGCTCTGCCTCCCATTCTACTCTTACAAACCATAGGAACTACAAGTAAGCCTGCAGTCTGAGAGCGAAGCGCTCTATTGGGGTGATATGGTACTACGAGGTCCCTAAGATAAGATGGGACATGATTATTCAAAACCTTATAAGTAAGAAGAAGAATTTTAAATTCTATTCTAGAATTAACAGGAAGCCAATGAAGAGAGGCAATATGGGTGAGATATGCTCTCTCCTTCTAGTCCCCGTTAGTACTCTAGCTGCAGCATTTTGAATTACTGAAGGCTTTTTAGGGAACTTTTAGGACAAACCTGATAATAATGAATTACAATAGTCCAGCCTAGAGGAAATAAATGCATGAATTAGTTTTTCAGCATCACTCTGAGACAAGACCTTTCTAATTTTAGAGATATTGCGTAAATGCAAAAAAGCAGTCCTACATATTTGTTTAATATGCGCTTTGAATGACATATCCTGATCAAAATGACTCCAAGATTTCTCACAGTATTACTAGAGGTCAGGGTAATGCCATCCAGAGTAAGGATCTGGTTAGATACCATGTTTCTAGATTTGTGGGGCCAAGTACAATTTCAGTTTTATCTGAGTTTAAAAGCAGGAAATTAGAGGTCATCCATGTCTTTATGTCTGTAAGACAATCCTGCAGTTTAGCTAATTGGTGTGTGTCCTCTGGCTTCATGGATAGATAAAGCTGGGTATCATCTGCGTAACAATGAAAATTTAAGCACTACCATCTAATAATACTGCCTAAGGGAAGCATGTATAAAGTGAATAAAATTGGTCCTAGCACAGAACCTTGTGGAACTCCATAATTAACCTTAGTCTGTGAAGAAGATTCCCCATTTACATGAACAAATTGTAATCTATTAGACAAATATGATTCAAACCACCGCAGCACAGTGCCTTTAATACCTATGGCATGCTCTAATCTCTGTAATAAAATTTTATGGTCAACAGTATCAAAAGCAGCACTGAGGTCTAACAGAACAAGCACAGAGATGAGTCCACTGTCCGAGGCCATAAGAAGATCATTTGTAACCTTCACTAATGCTGTTTCTGTACTATGATGAATTCTAAAACCTGACTGAAACTCTTCAAATAGACCATTCCTCTGCAGATGATCAGTTAGCTGTTTTACAACTACCCTTTCAAGAATTTTTGAGAGAAAAGGAAGGTTGGAGATTGGCCTATAATTAGCTAAGGTAGCTGGGTCAAGTGATGGCTTTTTAAGTAATGGTTTAATTACTGCCACCTTAAAAGCCTGTGGTACATAGCCAACTAACAAAGATAGATTGATCATATTTAAGATCGAAGCATTAAATAATGGTAGGACTTCCTTGAGCAGCCTGGTAGGAATGGGGTCTAACAGACATGTTGATGGTTTGGATGAAGTAACTAATGAAAATAACTCAGACAGAACAATCGGAGAGAAAGAGTCTAACCAAATACCGGCATCACTGAAAGCAGTCTTTGGGATATATATGGCCCAAAATCTTTTTCAACTTTTTCCAGGTCCCACCCCCTATTTTTTTTCCTTTTATGAAGCATTTTAACTGCTACAAGTTTCATTCACATGTATGGATATTTACTGGTAGCTCAATGAACTTTAGTGTTTCCTATATAATTGGCCAGTCTTAGTCCATGGGCCAAGCAGGTTTTCGGTACCACTTAAGGGGAAAAAACGACATGTAGAATCCAGCCTCAGTGTATCATGGCCTACACAAAAATGTATGATAGCCATCCCAGGGTGGTAGCTGTAGCCAGGTAGGAATCAATGAAGAATTACACAGAGGGCAAACTTTAAAAATGCCCCAGTCATGTCGAAAACTATATCACATTACTTGTCTGATCATAGCGATTCCAAAAAGGTATAGTTTGGACTATCTATGACGGAATGTTCTGGAGTTATGGGGTCAAAACAGCAAAAAATGGTGACAAAGGTCAATTTCAGTTTGTACAAGGGTCAAATATTAAAGTTGTTCAGTAAAGAAATTATGCAAATTATTGTTTGGGTTAATAGGGTTCTAAAAAGGAATAGTTTGCACCATCTGCCATGCTTAGTTATCATGTTACAGGGTAACATATGTCACATGTCTTAGAATTCAATGGATGTTGACCTTGTTTGACCTTTACTTTGGAGACAAATCATTCAACAGTCAAAACTATTCCATTTATTGATCCTTTTATTTCAACCAATAATGTGCATCATTTTTTTTGCTGAAATTGGAGCAACTTTAATTTTTGACCCCTGTACAAACTGAAAATGACCTTTGTCACCATTTTTGCTGTTTTTACTCCATAACTCCAGAACATTCCATCATAGATAGTCCAAACTATACCTTTTTGGAATTGTTATAATCAGACAAATAATATGATATAGTTTTCAACATGATTGGAGCATTTGTAAAGTTTGACCTCTGTGTAATTCTTCATTGACTCCTACCTGGTTACATCTACCACCCTGGGATGCCTATCATACATTTTTGTGTAGGCCATAATACACTGAGGCTGGATTCTAAGTGTTGTTTTTTTTATCCCTTAAGTGGTATGGATTAGGTCAAAATTCATGACTGGCTCATGTACTATCAGGCTATGAAAGTGGACTAGCTGTACAGTTCATAGTGTCAGCTGTTGAGCCAGTTAAGGCTGATATCATTCACTTCATTCGGCAACATTAACAGAGCTCTATCCCAGAGATGATGACCGTGGGCTCCTGCACTTATCACTGTTGTTTCTCGGAGCTGACTTCAATGGTGATTTACACATTCAGGCCCCTGGGGCATTCCATCGAGCTAGATGACGGCAATGCTCATATGGATTCTAAAGATATACATTTTTCATTCCCAGTTCTGCACGTGAACTCTCGTGTCTTGGCCATTTCAACACATTTGTGATAAATGTCTACCTCAAGGGTTGGATCATATGCACGTGTGCATCATCTGCTCCACAAAATTGATCTGCAGGTACTGCATGAGCTGGACAGCTACAAGAGGACAAATGAAGCTATTGCTGAAGCTGCAGTAAAGTCATTCTCTGGACAGGGCACTGTGACATTTTCAGTTATTTTTGGTGTTTGTTTTTGTTCAAAAAGCACTTATTAAGTTCTGAAGTACCTGCAAGCACGATTGGTCTTAATTTTAAGTATTTCTACAATATTCTTATGTTTATGTTAAAACAACTGCTATTAATCATATCCAGTGATGCCGGTAACGCATTACTCTAATCTAACCACTTTTTTTTAGTAACGAGTAATCTAACGCATTAATCTTTCCAAATAAGTAATCAGATTAAAGTTACTTCTCCAAGTCACTGTGCATTACTATTATTTTTACATTGTGGGTCGATAGCAGCATTAAACTTGGTCCGTGGGCAGGAGGTCGGGGTTCAACTGAACTGTCCACTTGAAGCGAACTGTGAGCTTTTCATCTGTGTTTTTTTGCAGCAGCTACAACTCATCCTCACCTCTTAAAGCACGGTGACAACAGCACACATGCACTGAGCTTTACAAACACATTTTTATGCTTTATTTTCCCCTTTATTTAGAATTCTAAGCTGAGCTGCTCCGTATCTGCTCGCTAAAAACAGCTGATCCTCCGCGACGTGTCAACAACTAACATTATTTTCCACTCAAATGCACCTAAACTCTCTTTCTGAGGACCACATGATGTGAAAACACAATAAAACTTTCTTACCTGTAAATCTGGTCATGTTTTCTGCATAAATAAATGTTATCTATTCTTTGTGCTCAAATGCCAATGCAGGGACGAATCCAGATAGAATGGGGGCGTGGGGCAGGGATGTGCCCCCCCACAACACCCCTAGATTAAAGGTCCAGTTTTGAAGTTGTTTTTTTACTACAACTACTAATACTACTTAAAATAATAATAATTTTGACAAGTAAAATGTTTAGAGAGAATTTAAATGTTAGAATGAATTTAATAGTTACATTTATAAACAATGTAGGTTAGAAATTGCACGTTTTACTGTTACAGTGCTGTCAACAGTTAAATATGAGGTCAAGAAAGAGGTCTTTATTTTACTTTTTATAAAACAAGTATTTATTTTCATTGAAGTCAAGAAAGGGTGACTACAACCCCTGGCAAAAATTATGGAATCACCGGCCTCAGAGGATGTTCATTCAGTTGTTTAATTTTGTAGAAAAAAAAGCAGATCACAGACATGACACAAAACTAAACTCATTTCAAATGGCAACTTTCTGGCTTTAAGAAACACTATAAGAAATCAAGAAAAAAAGATTGTGGCAGTCAGTAACAGTTACTTTTTTAGACCAAGCAGAGGGAAAAAAATATGGAATCACTCAATTCTGAGGAAAAAATGATGGAATCACCCTGTAAATTTTCATCCCCCAAATTAACATCTGCATCAAATCAGATCTGCTCATTGACATTGACCCTATGCCATGACATTGACCCTATGTGTCTTTTTGCAAGGAATGTTTTTGCAGTTTTTGCTCTATGGCAAGATGCATTATCATCTTGAAAAATGATTTCATCATCCCCAAACATCCTTTCAATTGTCCAAAATATCAACATAAACTTGTGCATTTATTGATGATGTAATAACAGCCATCTCCCCAGTGCCTTTACCTGACATGCAGCCCCATATCATCAATGACTGTGGAAATTTACATGTTCTCTTCAGGCAGTCATCTTTATAAATCTCATTGGAACGGCACCAAACAAAAGTTCCAGCATCATCACCTTGCCCAATGCAGATTCGAGATTCATCACTGAATATGACTTTCATCCAGTCATCCACAGTCCACGATTGCTTTTCTTTAGCCATTGTAACCTTGTTTTTTTCTGTTTAGGTGTTAATGATGGCTTTCGTTTAGCTTTTCTGTATGTAAATCCCATTTCCTTTAGGCGGTTTCTTACAGTTCGGTCACAGACGTTGACTCCAGTTTCCTCCCATTCGTTCCTCATTTGTTTTGTTGTGCATTTTCGATTTTGAGACATATTGCTTTAAGTTTTCTGTCTTGACGCTTTGATGTCTTCCTTGGTCTACCAGTATGTTTGCCTTTAACAACCTTCCCATGTTGTTTGTATTTGGTCCAGAGTTTAGACACAGCTGACTGTGAACAACCAACATCTTTTGCAACATTGCATGATGATTTACCCTCTTTTCAGAGTTTGATAATCCTCTCCTTTGTTTCAATTGACATCTCTCGTGTTGGAGCCATGATTCATGTCAGTCCACTTGGTGCAACAGCTCTCCGAGGTGTGATCACTCCTTTTTAGATGCAGACTAACAAGCAGATGTGATTTGATGCAGGTGTTAGTTTTGGGGATGAAAATTTACAGGGTGATTCCATAATTTATTCCTCAGAATTGAGTGAGTCCATATTTTTTTCCTCTGCTTGGTCTAAAAAAGTAACCGTTACTGACTGCCACAATCTTTTTTTCTTGATTTCTTATAGAGATTCTTAAAGCCAGAAAGTTGCCATTTGAAATGACTTTAGTTTTGTGTCATGTCTGTGATATGCTTTTTTTTCTACAAAATTAAACAACTGAATGAACATCCTCCGAGGCCAGTGATTCCATAAATTTTGCCAGGGGTTGTGTATATATATATATATATATATATATATATATATGTACGAGATCTGTTAGAAAAGTATCGGACCTTTTTATTTTTTTCAAAAACCTGATGGATTTGAATCATGTGTGCTTGCATGAGCAAACCTTGAACCTTTGTCTGCATGCGTGATTTTTTTCACGCCTGTCGGTTGCGTCATTTGCTTGTAAGCAGCCTTTGTGTGAGGATGGGTGTAGTCTCTCATCGTTTTTTCTTTGCAAGGAAATGGCAGAACGACTGGAGCAGCGCGACTGCATCAAATTTTGTTAGAAACTGGGCCACAGCCAGGTGGAAACCATTCGGATTATTCAGACGGCTTTCGGTGACGATCCTCTCGGCATCACACAGATTAAGGAGCGGTACAACCGTTTTAAAGACGGCCGCACAACGGTGGAGAGCGCGCCATGCTCCGGGCGGCATCAACACACTGAAACGACCGGATCATTTCCAAAGTGAATGTTGTGGTGATGTGGGACCGTCGTGTGATTATCCGAGAAATTGTGGAAGAGGTGGACATCAGCACTTTTTCGGCATATTCCACTGTGAAAGAAGATTTTGCCATGAAAAGAGCGACGGCGAAATTCATCGGCACGAAGCTGATGGTGCAGCAACAGCGCCTCCGTGATGAAGCCTCACAGGACATGTTGTGGCATGTCCACCTCCTCCACAATTTCTCGGATAGTCACACGACTGAAAAGCCACCGAAAGCCTTCTGAATCTTCCGAATGGTGCAAGATCTGGGCATATCAGGGCATGTCCTGTGAGACTTCAACACGGAGCTGCTTTTGCTGCGCCACCAGCGTCGTGCCGATGAATTTCGCCGCCGCTCTTTTCATGGCAAAATCTTCTTTCACAGTGGAATGTGCTGAAAAAGTGCTGATGTCCACCTCTTCCACAATTTCTTGGATAATCACACGACAGTCCCACATCACCACAACGTTCACTTTGGAAATGATCCGGTCATTTCAGCATGTTGATGGGCGACCGGAGCACGGCACGCTCTCCACCGTTGTGCGGCCGTCTTTAAACCGGTTGTACCACTCCTTAATCTGTGTGATGCTGAGAGAATCATCACCGAAAGCCGTCTGAATAATTCGAATGGTTTCCACCTGGCTGTGGCACAGTTTCTAACAAAATTTGATGCAGTCGCGCTGCTCCAGTCGTTCTGCCATTTCCTTGCAAAGAAAAAACAAGAGACTACACCCATCCTCACACAAAGGCTGCTTACAAGCAAATGACGCAACCGAAAAAAAATCACGCATGCGCAAGAAGGTTCAAGGTTTGCTCATGCAAGCACACGTGATTCAAATCCATCAGGTTTTTGAAAAAAATAAAAAGGTCAGATACTTTTCTAACAGACCTCGTGTATATATATATATATATATATATATATATATATATATATATATATATATATATACATATATACACTATATACACACACACACATACATACACAGTACATATTTAATATTTAAACATTTTTTGTGGTGTATAAGATGTCTTGTTCTTCTTTTTTGTGATGTACAGTAGCTCTGCGGGAGCACCCCTAATTTTGTTGTACACCTCCCCTCCCCCAATACAATGACAATAAAGACTATTCTATTTTATTATATTCTATTTTAAATCAATCAGCTGGAACAAACAACTCACAGACACTAATCAATTATCAGAATTATGATCTCTACCATAAAATTCTGTAGCAGAATCTCAGGTCAACAGTCCATGATTTGAAGTTTTAAACTTTTTTATGGTGCCTTTGCCAAATTTATGAGGAGAAACACACTGAGATGCTGCGAGTTCAGGATTAATAACCTTCCAGTGTGGCTGAATTCAACCAACTCTATAGAGATAAATAGCTGAACACACCTTTTTTCTCCAATCAATAAAGATATAATGTAAAAACTTTGCCTTAAAATATATTTTCATGTGCATCTGACACCTTACAGTCCCTTAATCTAAATCGTCGGGGAAACGTTTATACGACACAGTTATATTAAACTTTCTTAACAATCAGAAAGACGTTTACTGCTGCTCTTGCACGACATCCAGTCCATTATTTTTTTTTGCATATTCTGTATTTTTTCTGCATGACACCAGCTTTTACTGCACATTCTTGTGCTTATGTAGGATCTGAAACTGTGGGAGGTGGTTGTGGAATCACACCCACATGTACGAGATAACGCTACGTTAGTATGAAGCTTTCGCTTGTGACAGGCCCCAGGCTCCTACATAGCAATTATAAGTGTTTTTATCCTGTGTAACTTGTCAGTGGCATCACCGTTAATACTGTGTGTGGGTGACATATTAAGCAAGCAGAGTTTGGTTAAACAGTACAATTAACATCTGTCATGCAGCTGTGATCACATGTGGGTTTAACTGCAGTCTGAAGCCAGTGTTAATTATTACAAGGTATTATCACCATCACGTGCTGTGAGTGTTCTGTCATTTCATTCTCCTTTTAAATAATTAGTGAGCAGCAAACTTGGGCTAAATTTATTCTGCCTGTTTATTGCGCATGCACGTGTTTGTGAGGCCGATCCTCTGCATTCTGTGGCATCTTTAATTAAGAGTGTAGAGTGTCAGTCAGGCGGCTACTGCACAGATTGGGTGACAAGCTTCAGTTTCAATACCTACAGACAGCTTTTAGAGATTTGATGGGCTTGAAAATTGCTGCTTGGCTGCTGCAACTCACCGTGACCTCCGACCTTGTCAAAGAGAAAGACTGGAAAGAATAGTTTCCCTTGGGGTTTGGTTATATACAGGGTTATTCCTACCTATGATCCCATATTTTTTAATACATCTCAATTAGCGCTTTACTTTAAAGGGCCACATTTTACACATTTGTAGCAAGAAAATACAAGTTGATAGGTACGGTGGCTGAGCGGGACCACAACATGCCCAAATTAAGACAACACTTGCAAATGCATTAAACATTTCCTAAAAAACAAAACAGCAACAACAACAAAAACTCTTCATCAACTCAACAATATTTAGTTGCATCAAAAAATGTCTTGCAAATTGGAAAAATATACACATGCTGCACAGACAATACAAATATGAATGGCAGCACATGGAGCAATTAAGGGTGCACTCACATTGTGATGATTATGGCAATTTGGACGACTATGTCACCTCCGCTAGTACACCATTACTGCTCCGTTCGCCTTCGCTGGCCTGCCAGACATCAGCGTTGCCTGACTGATGCCGATTTAGCTTATTTGAGTTTGGCAGACTCCTGCGCTCGTTGATGTTAATCAATTTTTCACTCTCCATTGGCAAATGCCAGGAGAATCGTCACAGTGTGAATGGAGCAAGCCTTCTCCGGTGTTTCGCAGAGATTTTTGAGTATCTGTTACATCGGCCAGTATCAGCCACTTCACGCCATAGTGTGAACGGGCTCATAAATTCATTATCTGCTGCAAATTCAGACGTCTCCACAAACCCAAAAGGATTTGCAAAGCTCCACAACACAACAGAAGTACGAACAACACAAAAGGTTTCCGCCCACAGGACTTTGTCTAACGTCCGCTGTTCAGTGCAGTGCAAATAAACTAATAAAACATAAAAATATAGCTAGTGTAAGAGTCAAACCATCAGTATAGATAGATAGATAGATAGATTACTCAGTTGTGCTGACCAGTTACAGATAAAGAGTGGAACAGTCCATCAATTAAGATCCTTCAATCGTGTTGTTAATACTTTGGTTGTTTTTTTAAGACATTTTTGATGCAACTATCTGTTGTTGAATTGATGCATGTGTTATTTATTTTTGTATTTGTGTGTTTTTTTCCATTTGTATTTGCATTTACTAGTGTTGCCTTCATTTGGAAGTACTATGGCCTCTATCAGCACCCTAGGCTCAGTCATTTAAATAGATATTGGGGTTGTCTCCAAAAATAAGTCCATAGACACTGAGTTGATGCATCTGAAAAATGCTATTTTCATATCTCTACCAAGGGACCTGTTTCTGTCCCTGTTGCTTTAAATGGAAAGGATGTGGTGATGGCCACACCCCTTCCTCTTCTTGTAGGGAAATGATCTATTGCCCCTCTCCCACAAACTGTGTGAGTGCATTGCAGAAAGTACAGACTGGCTTAGTGGGAGTGTCTCACAGAGCAAGAAGGAGTTACGGGCTTCTGTGACGTACGTGACGTACCTCTTTGAAAATAAACGGTAGATAACAGGTACATTATATTTTCGTTAATCTAAGATCTGCAGTAAAATACCTCCATAATCAAAGCTTTAATTGTAAATATAGACAGGCGAGTCATATGATCTGTGCTTCAGACTGCAGGACTCAGTGTGCTGTGTCTATGTGGGTAAATGTGTCAGTGTGGGTCATCTGATTGTACAACTGTCGGGTCAGCTGTCCTGGAAGCTGTCTTTCTCTCATGTCTGTCTGCTTTTGTCTCACTGTCCAACTGTTACTTGACTTACAAACCTGACATTATATGCCTGCATGAACATTCAGGCTGCAGAAACAGGGGAGAGAAGAACCTGGAAATGTCTAAGCTATCAGTGACAATCTGGAATCAGTCACAGCTGCAAATAGCAAATATTTGTATCATTAACCTTTGAAATAGCAGAAAATTCCCATATCAAATTCCTCACTTTGTGTAATCCAGAGTCAAAAATGCAATGATGTTTAATTCATAATGATATAAAACAGACCAAAGCAGCAGTTCCTCACGTCTAAGCAGGTGAAAGCTTGACATTTAAATGACTTCAACAATCTAATGATTCTTTTTTCGTTTTTGCACTACATTTCCCATACAATAAACATAAGGGGCAGGGGCAGCACGGTGTTGTTAACACCCGTGACGTCAGTGCTGGTCAGTGTCTCAGGATGCACGTGATTTCACCGTGAAGGCTCTGACCTCCACGTTCCTGTAAGAAAGGGGTTCGAGTGATCCTGCTTGTGCAGCTATGATTACACACACACACACACACACACACACACACACACACACACACACACACACACACACACACACACACACACACACACACACACACACACACACACACAGCTTTTTCCATCTTAGAATAAACTTATGTCTATTTAATGCCTGATGTGAACTACTTGTAGACTTTAATTTTTGTTCCTCCCTGACATCCTTTTATCCGATGAGCACAAAACTAAGAAACCCTAAAAATAAGTCAATTTTCTTGAGTTAAAAATATTTTTGGGTAATTGCAGTGGATGTGTGCACACACCCAATTCTGGTATCATTCTTGATCTGGTGTGTTTATATGCGCAAGGTCATGCACAGTAAAGGACATGCATGCATGTGCACAAAAATACACAATGGCATGAACAATGCCAGCCTGTGGCACATGCACACAGATTTTCAGGCAAGATATTCTGATGAATGCATGTCTGGCATCCAGATATCTGCTTGCAGAAATAGCATGTTGGTTGCTTCCTGAACACCCCCCCTCCGCAAAAAAAAAAAAAAAAAATTACGATGCTATGGAACGGATTACTTTTTCCTCCCCATCTTAAGAAAAATGTAATTAAACTCAGGGTTATGTTGTTCACATATGTAAAGCTCATACAGCCAGATTTTGTGGATGTCTTATGTAAATAACTTCTTTACTGCTTGACTGTTTAGATGTTTGGCAAATACGACCAGCAAACTTCATGAGTAACTGTGTGCTTAGCTGTAACTTTTATTGCCTTGCATTTTTCACAGTTCTTTGTTGTACTTTTGTTGTTTATAGTAGTACGACCGGAGCAGATGTTCACCCCTTTTGAGGTATGCTTGAAGTTTCTTCCTACAATCCAAAAATGCCTGCGCATCCTCAGGGGTGGGTAAGGTCAGACCATAGCTTTGGCAAGCACCTTGGCATAACTTATGTTGTAATTTGGAAACATAGAAATAAAAAGAAATTAATTGACCCAGTTGAAAATTTATTTAGTACCCTGTGCATCATTATAGCAGTGAGCAGTATTGTTTTTACTGGTGTGTGTGTCTGTGTGGACAAAATAACTCAAAAACAGCTTCATGGATTTGTTTAAAACTTGGTGGGAATATTAATTTGATAGATATGTAGAGTTGATTAGATTTTGGAGTAATTTGGTCAAAGGTCAAGGAAAACATGGTCAGAAAAACTCTGTTTTGTATACCTCAGCAACCACGAAGCCTCAATGGATAGAACTTAATGGGAATATTACTTTGATAGATATCTAGAAGTGATTAGATCTTGCAGTAGTTTGGTCGAAGGTCAAGGAAAACGGCATTTTTTGTATTAAAAAAGCAAGAAGCATAGCTGCAAGATCTAAAATATGTACTGATCAGCAAAATATTTGTAAATGACCTCATAATGAGGATACACAAAAGGTATATGATGAAGTCATACAGACCAAAACACCTATATATATATATATATATATATATATATATATATATATATATCTGTGTGCAGAACGTGCAGGGTATGTCAGCCCTCTGATCATTATATAAAAATGTAACAGCAAAAGAAACAATGATATATTTGTCCTGACATTTAATGTATATTGTAAGATGCTATCTGAAAAATCAAAAATTAATAAATAATTATATTAATGACCAGTAAAAATCGACTTATTTTTGGGGGGTTCCTTATGTTGTGCTCATAAGGCAAAAAAAAAAAAAAAAAAAAAAAAAATATATATATATATATATATATATATAAAATGAGGGACAAATAAAGTCCATAACAAGTTTACATCAACCGTTAAATGGACATAATTTTTATTGTGGACATTTATTTTTATTTTTATTTATTTATTGGTTACAAATGATCTTCTTATGGCCTCGGACAGTGGACTCATCTCTGTGCTTGTTCTGTTAGATCTCAGTGCTGCTTTTGATACTGTTGACCATAAAATTTTATTACAGAGATTAGAGCATGCCATAGGTATTAAAGGCACTGCGCTGCGGTGGTTTGAATCATATTTGTCTAATAGATTACAATTTGTTCATGTAAATGGGGAATCTTCTTCACAGACTAAAGTTAATTATGGAGTTCCACAAGGTTCTGTGCTAGGACCAATTTTATTCACTTTATACATGCTTCCCTTAGGCAGTATTATTAGACGGTATTGCTTAAATTTTCATTGTTACGCAGATGATACCCAGCTTTATCTATCCATGAAGCCAGAGGACACACACCAATTAGCTAAACTGCAGGATTGTCTTACAGACATAAAGACATGGATGACCTCTAATTTCCTGCTTTTAAACTCAGATAAAACTGAAGTTATTGTACTTGGCCCCACAAATCTTAGAAACATGGTGTCTAACCAGATCCTTACTCTGGATGGCATTACCCTGACCTCTAGTAATACTGTGAGAAATCTTGGAGTCATTTTTGATCAGGATATGTCATTCAAAGTGCATATTAAACAAATATGTAGGACTGCTTTTTTGCATTTACGCAATATCTCTAAAATCAGAAAGGTCTTGTCTCAGAGTGATGCTGAAAAACTAATTCATGCATTTATTTCCTCTAGGCTGGACTATTGTAATTCATTATTATCAGGTTGTCCTAAAAGTTCCCTAAAAAGCCTTCAGTTAATTCAAAATGCTGCAGCTAGAGTACTGACGGGGACTAGAAGGAGAGAGCATATCTCACCCATATTGGCCTCTCTTCATTGGCTTCCTGTTAATTCTAGAATAGAATTTAAAATTCTTCTTCTTACTTATAAGGTTTTGAATAATCAGGTCCCATCTTATCTTAGGGACCTCGTAGTACCATATTACCCCAATAGAGCGCTTCGCTCTCAGACTGCAGGCTTACTTGTAGTTCCTAGGGTTTGTAAGAGTAGAATGGGAGGCAGAGCCTTCAGCTTTCAGGCTCCTCTCCTGTGGAACCAGCTCCCAATTCAGATCAGGGAGACAGACACCCTCTCTACTTTTAAGATTAGGCTTAAAACTTTCCTTTTTGCTAAAGCTTATAGTTAGGGCTGGATCAGGTGACCCTGAACCATCCCTTAGTTATGCTGCTATAGACGTAGACTGCTGGGGGGTTCCCATGATGCACTGTTTCTTTTTCTTTTTGCTCTGTATGCACCACTCTGCATTTAATCATTAGTGATCGATCTCTGCTCCCCTCCACAGCATGTCTTTTTCCTGGTTCTCTCCCTCAGCCCCAACCAGTCCCAGCAGAAGACTGCCCCTCCCTGAGCCTGGTTCTGCTGGAGGTTTCTTCCTGTTAAAAGGGAGTTTTTCCTTCCCACTGTAGCCAAGTGCTTGCTCACAGGGGGTCGTTTTGACCGTTGGGGTTTTACATAATTATTGTATGGCCTTGCCTTACAATATAAAGCGCCTTGGGGCAACTGTTTGTTGTGATTTGGCGCTATATAAAAAAAATTGATTGATTGATTGATTGATTGATTGTAAGCTGTGCGTAATGACAGACGCGCGCGCGTTCAGCCCCGCGGACAGCGCGCAGGTTGTCTCCAGATGTCCACGTGCTTCCTACCTTTGTCTCGCTGCTCAGCAGTTTATATTCCGTCTCCTCGGTGTTTCCGAAGAGAGAGTTCTTTAACATGCCAAACATGTCGCTCCGGCCAGGTGACCTTTGCCCTCTCGTCTGGAGCACTCTTTGCTCACTTGTTACCTCGAGTTCTGTCGGCTGACAGCTGGTGGTGAACACTTCCAAAAAAAGAAAGAAAGAAAAAAAGAACTCCGCGCCGTGACTTGTCGGAGTATCCAGATACTCCAAAAATATACCTCCGGAGAAGATTGGTGCAGTGCGCACGGAACTTTAGTCGTGATCGGAGGCGCTGACTCCGGCTGCTGCAGATCCAGATGAGGCGGGCTGCCCCCCCCTCACCGGCGTTCGGTGGAGAAACGTTAAAGCGCAGCGTCAGGTCGACGGCGCGGCGCTAATTTGGTGCCTCCAGGTGAGCTCCGGTTACACTCACATTAAAAATGCATCGTCTTGAATAACTAATGCGCTGAACGCGCTCTGAAGAAACTCTCTTCTCCTCTAACCTCGTCCAAAAGTCCCAACCAGCATAAAAAATTAAAGGGATTTAATGCGTCATAAAGGTTTAAATCAGCTGGCTGCTTTGAAGAGAATTTATGAATTTATATTCAGCTTGTTTAAAAAAAATCATGACATAAGCCTGTTTCGTGGAGGGTTTTTTTTTTTCCCTGGAGCTTTGTGTGAGCTTGTTTGGACCCACGGCTGACTGTCACTGTGCGCGGCTGCGCTTCAGGGCTCGTCTGTTTAAATTCACACTGAAGGCAGCGTTAGTCAGCACACAGGAAGCACAACAGCAGACTTAATGAAATAAGTGCAGCGATAAATAATGCTGCTGCTGCTGCACGGACTCATGGAGAACTCACAAAGCTGTGGAGCTCACTGAGGGGCCGATACAACCAGAGGGACACTCAGTAAAACGCATTCATGCGCCAACGTGCAAACAGCCCCATCAGCTTGACTTTAGACTGTAAAACAGTGGAGGCGCCCCCTACAGGTGACCGCTGGGAGTACAAATCCAATGTGATAGTCTTTTTTTTTTACTTCTCTCTCTCTCTCTCTCTCACTCACACACGTTATCTCAATATGAAGAAATCAGTCAATAAAAAGTAAATGCATTTGGATTAAACAACAGTATTCTGCTTCATTTAGCTTTTCTTATTGGAGATCAGTAGAAAACTGTTTACACAAAAAAAATTCATTGAGGTTCATTTTTTTCTTAAGGAAAAACTGATGAAAATGGAGGGGGACAAAGCCTGACAGAGTTGTTTAAATATCCTGCTTTAAAAAAAAAAAAAAAAAAAAATAGCAATCTTCACCAAGCTTCAGACACCTCTGAACTCAACATGCTGGAATTTAAGTTTTATTTGTGTGAATATTTTTGATATTTGAAACTCTTGAAATAGGAACATGTCATGATCACCTTTGTAGCACTTTTTGCAGCATTTCTGATGCTCTTCAACTGCTGTCAGCTGTTAAGAATAAACTAGAAACACTTGAGTATTTTTTTGTTTTTAATTCCTCAAATGGATGCTGGTAAGGGTCTCCTGCATAGATGTCTGTTTTCACTGAATATATTGAAGATTTGTTTATTTTTATTATTCTATTCATGTAAGGTTTTGGTTTGCAATTTTCCCTCTGTACCTCAATGAAGATGAAATGAATCAATTATTGTTCAGTTACTTAAGGGCAAAAAAAAAAAAAAAGAAAAAGAAAAAAAGGGGGCACTATATACAGTGCATCCAGAAAGAATGAAGTCAAAGGAATTGTCTGTAGACCTCTGAGAGAGGATGTCTGGAGGCACAAATCTGGGGAAGGGTACAGAAACATTTATGCTGCTTTGAAGGTCCCAATGAACACAGTGGCCTCCATCGTCTGTAAATGGAAGGAGTTCAGATCCACCAGGACTCTTCCAAGAGCTGGCCGCCCGTCTAAACTGAGTGATCAGTGGAGAAGGGCCTTAGTCAGGGAGGTGACCAAGAACCCGATGGTTACTCTGTCAGAGCTCCAGCATTCCTCTGTGGAGAGATTAGAACTTTCCAGAAGGACAACCATCTCTGCAGCAATCCACCAATCAGGCCTGTATGGTAGAGTGGCTGAGGTTCAGAGCAACCATGGAGGACTTTCAGTGGGCACCAAGGTGCTTCTGGAGGGACTGTGAGGCACCTCAGAAGAAAACAGGGAAAACAGGGAACCATCCAGGCAGTATACAGTAAGGATGGGACTTTGTTGACCTCAACTGAGGAGGTAATCGGGCGCTAGAAGGAGTACTTTCAGGAATGCCTGCATCAGACTGGAGCACCCTCTGTAGTAGAGACAGAGCTGGAAGCTGATGGGGTATCATCAATTTCCCTGAGGTAGTCAAACAACTTTGCAGTGGCAACACTGAATGCCCGTGACCTTCGATCCCTCAGGCGGCACTGCATTAAAAATTAACATAACTGTGTAAAGGATCTTACCGCATGGGCTCAGGAACACTTCAGAAAACCACTGTCAGTTAACACAGTTCGTCACTACAGCTACAAGTGCAAGTTAAAACTCTACCATGCAAAGTGAAAGCCATACATCAACAACATCCAGAAATGCTGCCACCTTCTCTGGGCCTGAGCTCATTTGAAATGGACAGACGCAAAGTGGAAAAGTGTGCTGTGGTCTGATGAGTCCACATTTCAAATTGTTTTTGGAAATCATGGACGTCATGTCCTCTGGACAAAACAGGAAAAAGACCATCCAGATTGTTACCAGCGCTAAATTCAATAGCCAGCATCTGTGATGGTATGGGGGTGCGTTAATGCCCATGGCATGGGCAACTTACACATGTGATGGCACCATCAACGCTGAAAGGTACATCCAGGTTTTGGAGCAACACATGCTGCCATCCAAGCAATGTCTTTTTCAGGGACGTCCCTGCTTAATTCAGCAAGACAATGCCAAGACACATTCTGCACATTACAACAGCGTGGCTTCGTAGTAAAAGAGTGCGGGTACTAGACTGGCCTGCCTGCAGTCCAGACCTGTCGCCCACTGTTGAACAACTTAAGTTGTACATCAAGCAAGAATGGGAAAGAATTCCACCTACAAAGCTTCAACAATTAGTGTCCTCAGTTCCCAAACGCTTATACTGAGTGTTGTTAGAAGGACAGGTGATGTAACACAGTGGTAAACATACCACAGTCCCAGCTTTTTTGAAGTGTTGCAGGCATCCATTTCAAAATGAGCAAATATTTGCACAAAAACAACAAAGTTTATTAGTTTGAAAATTAAATATCTTGTCTTTGTGGTGTATTCAATTGAATATAGGTTGATGAGGATTTGCAAATCATTGTATTTTGTTTTTATTTACATTTTACACAATGTCCCAACTTCACTGGAATTGGGGTTGTACGTTGATGATAAAAATGATACATAAAAATGCCCATTACCCGTTTTTATATGATGTACAACAAAATATAAGTAACTAATACTTTAATGGGAACAAATGAAAGCAAAATGAAAATTTCTTAGTTGCTTTATACCTAGAAAATAGAAGTACAATATTTCACAGCTGCTTTGTCATCATAAAATCAGACTCAACTCATCGCTTCATAGAATGACAAAACAAAACACCAAAAATGGTTTGAATTCTATCAAAGCAGCACAATCTCCCCTCAACTAGACTACAGTCAAATTTCATTCCCTTTAACTATTTCTGGAGTTTATATCACAAGACGAAGCTCAGGACTGGTAAATGAGAAAAAAAGCAACTTGTACTCTCTGAAGCCAGATCAGTCTGCCAAACACAATTCAGTTTGTCCCTCTGGTGAAGCACGAGGTCCTGGCACTCACTCCTCCCAGCCTTTGCCTCCTGGCTGAGTAGGCAGCCTGAGACCCATTAAGTTGGCCAGTTCGTCTGGGCTGCGTTCTCCCTTCCCATGGTAAAGGTCATGAAGGACCATGTGGTTTCTGGTAGAAGTCAGCAAACACAGGTAAGTATCTGCGGCATGGAGCGCCTCCTGCTGGGCACGGCAGTACCGTTCTCCTGTCACCTGTGAAGGGAAATGCACCAGGAGATAAATGACAAGCAAAACAGCAGCTATCTTCTAACTCAAATGTGTGAATACAACAATGGATTTGAGATTTCATTTTAGCTTCATCCAATAAATTAATTTGTGCACAAAATAATAAAAATTAATTTAACAGCCTAGCTGGTAGACAATTAGCAATTACATATAAAAATCTTGTGGTTATTCCTCCATCAGGGATAAAAGCTGTGTATTTTTATGAGCGGGATGTATTTTCTCTCACAGTGCACCCATAGGACCCCCACCGTGTTTCACACAGTATGCCCCCCAGTCTTTTATGAGGCAGGACAAACACGTACAGTATTTCCTCAAAGCTGTTTCGCTTCAGTGGATTTACAAGCATTAGGGCAGCATGGTGAACTGTGTTCCTTAAAGTGTGAATAATAAGAGCTTTAAGCCTATATGCAAAATAAAAACCATTTCATCAAGTAGCTTCACTGTGTTTTGGACCAAAAAGAAAACTGTCCATTTAGTGTTTCCAAATGGAAAAGTAGTTATTTCAATGTATTATATTTATACTTATTATCTGAATAGTCATTTAAACATCATCATCTTTAATTACAATAATGTTTGATGCACTATAGTTCTATCCTTACTAATATTAAAGAGAATGTAGCAGGATTGACTATTATTGTTCAAAATATTGATTTAATCATTATTTCCATTTTCAATTAATCTGTTCTAGACTGGTAGCCTGTCCAGGGTGTTCTTTGTGTTTTGCCCAGTGACCACTGAGATCAGCTCCATGACCCTTAACAGGACTAACCAGGTTTAGTCACCATCAAACAATCTAAGGACATGGACATATTTCCTCTCCTGGGCCCGTATCCACAAAGTGACTCAAAGCCCTCTCAAAGAGCTCCTAACTTAGCCTAAAATTTCCTGGCAAGGAATCTTAGCCTAAGAGTGAGCCAACAGGTGTCTGAGAGCAAGTCTGAGCAAGAAGAGGACAAAAACTATCTTTGTGAGGAAGCAAGGTTGACCCCATTGCTAGGTATGACGCAGTCCTGTAAGACCTGTGATTGGTTGTCACGGAAAGGTGAGCAGAAATAAAAAAACATGCGCTCCACCCTCCTAGTCATGAATGGACAGTAGGCATGTGAATCTCATCACTGACAATGATTCGAAATGCATCTCGATACACTACCAGCGATAAAATACATATAGCAATATATGACGATATGATTCATCCCTGTTCCCCATTCAGTGCGATTTGATATGTATTTGATGGTGATTCAGTTCCTCACAATGCAAAACAATGCAATTTGGTGTGATTCAATATGAAGCAAAGAAATTATACCAAAAATTGAAATAGAAAATAAGAAGCTGCAATTCAGTATGATACTATGGTATTCTTCTTCTTCCGATTTTACTAGAGGCATAGGATTTGATTTACTCCTGATAAGCAGAAAATTTACCACATTCAACATTAAGGAACAGGAATAGGTTCCCTCAAATTTTGAACCAATTTCATCACACTGTCAGAACTTAAACAGTACAGTAAACAGTAAGACAACATCACTCTCAATGAGTGACTGAAAGTGAATTACTGACTGACAGTACTGCCTTTTTTACTAGTTTTGCTGGAGCTCGGTTTACAATGGGTGGCTGTGGCCATACCGTTTAGCAGCACAGCATTCTTTACAAACGACCGGTGTCTTGTCAAGTTTCCCATTTTTTTTTTAATAAAAAGTCAAAATATCTCCAAACATCTGATTTAAATGTTTTAGGTGCATCAAAAATCTCTTCCAACTGCTTGCAGCTGTTCTTGTTGCAGTAGAAATGTGCCTTCTGTCCATGTTCAAAACAAAACGTGGAGCAGTGACGGTGCATTCAGTGTACCTCGGGGGGGGGGGGGAATCAACGTAAGCATGCAGCGAGCGATGCATCACAATTTCACCTGTCAACTGAATCGACGCTGACTGAATGAATCGATACACTCGCAGCGCGCACGTTTGTATCTAGATACCGATTCGTATCAATTAATCTCCAAATGCCTAATGGACAGTGAAATCAGCCGATCATATAAACCAGGGGTGGCCAAGTTCGGTCCTCGAGAGCCACATTCCTGACACTCTTAGTTGTCTCCCTGCTCCAACACACCTGAATCCAATGAAAGGCTCATTAAAAGTCTGCTAACGAGTCTTTCATTGGATTCAGGTGTGTTGGAGAAGGGAGACAAGAGTGTCAGGAATGTGGCTCTCGAGGACCGAACTTGGCCACCCCTGATATAAACTGAAATGCATTAAAACGTGTCATCGTGAGGATAACTTTATGATGAAACACAGCAAAATTAAATTAATTGTTACACAGCTTGTAAATGTTTGAACATTCCTCATTCACATGCCGATTATCTATATATTAAAAGCGTGCGTGCGTGAGTTTATTTAGTACGTTCATTGTGAGTACATAACATAATTGTAAATATGTTAAAAATACATGCATGACACAAGAAAGTGAAAATATTTATTTCCATTGTGGTCCATTTAAAAATAAAAAAAAATAGATGTAATAATAAAAGAAAATAATATTATTAATAAGGAAGGCTTTTAGCCTCATTAACCCTTTACTTGCCTTAGTTTGACATATATCACAATCAAGCTCCACAAATGAAAGATGCTTATTTTTTTATAGTTGCCACCACCAACCATTAGGGAGAATTACTTTAGTGATTCCAGAGCATTGAGCAAAGACAACTTATTCAAAATAAGAAATAATAATCAGACAATTGCACCAGAAGATGTTGCCATCTCCTGGGAACCTTGCCTTCTTTGTTGAAGTGCTGCAACCTGCCAGCTGAGTTGCTTATTGAAGTGTCGGAGAACTAACATTTTGTCTTTCTTGATTAACTGGAGTGTGATCTGGTGTGAACATTTTAGCACAATGAGGCAAAACACCTTCTTGATATCTTTATCATGAATAGCAGAGATACAGAGGAACATAATAAAACAAGTTTCACTGAAATCCATAGGGGGCACACCAAGATATGGCCAAATGAAAATCGCCAAATATCGCGTTCTTAACATAAAGAGCGCCACCTATGCAAAAGCGCCCTAACTAAGCCACCGCCACTTATGCAAATTTGGTAAGAACTTGTCCCAGTGTATCCAAATATGCATAAATGAGCAAGGCTTATTCAGGACGCAGGCCCTGGGAGGGTCCCAAATATAGCCCAAAATGCCAAAAGTTGTGACTTGAAGCGCCATCTATAGGCGGCGCCCTCAGTTAGCCTTGAAATATATAATGCTAAATGGGAGAACTCCATCCATACATTCATATACCATAAGATGTGAGAGCCAACTGGTGGTTGGCTCTCACTGCGGTGTTGTATCACTTCCTGTTCCGGAGCACAGCGGTGTTTTTCTGTATCTGTTAGCTGTTTAATCTGCGCAGTTAGATTGATCTAGTTATCTAGATTACGATTTGTTTCCCAGTGTAATCTTTACGTGCCTTAACTAAAGCACTCCTTCTGCTGAATCACCTCTAAATTATTCACTTTGCGTGTTTTTAGGAATCCGCTAGGTTAGCGTAGCTACTAGCTCTTAGCCGATTTAGCATGGCGGCTTCTCCTGTCTCTCCCACACTTTTCTGCTCTGGGTGTGAAATGTTTAGTTATTCCTCGGCCTCCTTTAGCAGTAATGGTACTTGTAATAAGTGTAGCTTATTCGTAGCTTTGGAGGCCAGGCTGGGCGAATTGGAGACTCGGCTCCGCACCGTGGAAAATTCTACAGCTAGCCAGGCCCCTGTAGTCGGTGCGGACCAAGGTAGCTTAGCCGCCGTTAGTTCCCCCCTGGCAGATCCCAAGCAGGCTGACTGGGTGACTGTGAGGAGGAAGCGTAGTTCTAAACAGAAGCCCCGTGTACACCGCCAACCCGTTCACATTTCTAACTGTTTTTCCCCACTCGACGACACACCCGCCGAGGATCAAACTCTGGTTATTGGCGACTCTATTTTGAGAAAGGTGAAGTTAGCGACACCAGCAACCATAGTCAATTGTCTTCCGGGGGCCAGAGCAGGCGACATTGAAGGAAATTTGAAACTGCTGGCTAAGGCTAAGCGTAAATTTGGTAAGATTGTAATTCACGTCGGCAGTAATGACACCCGGTTACGCCAATCGGAGGTCACTAAAATTAACATTAAATCGGTGTGTAACTTTGCAAAAACAATGTCGGACTCTGTAGTTTTCTCTGGGCCCCTCCCCAATCGGACCGGGAGTGACATGTTTAGCCGCCTGTTCTCCTTGAATTGCTGGCTGTCTGAGTGGTGTCCAAAAAATGAGGTGGGCTTCATAGATAATTGGCAAAGCTTCTGGGGAAAACCTGGTCTTGTTAGGAGAGACGGCATCCATCCCACTTTGGATGGAGCAGCTCTCATTTCTAGAAATCTGGCCAATTTTCTTAAATCCTCCAAACCGTGACTATCCAGGGTTGGGACCAGGAAGCAGAGTTGTAGTCTTACACACCTCTCTGCAGCTTCTCTCCCCCTGCCATCCCCTCATTACCCCATCCCCGTAGAGACGGTGCCTGCTCCCAGACCACCAACAACCAGCAAAAATCTATTTAAGCATAAAAATTCAAAAAGAAAAAATAATATAGCACCTTCAACTGCACCACAGACTAAAACAGTTAAATGTGGTCTATTAAACATTAGGTCTCTCTCTTCTAAGTACCTGTTGGTAAATGATATAATAATTGATCAACATATTGATTTATTCTGCCTAACAGAAACCTGGTTACAGCAGGATGAATATGTTAGTTTAAATGAGTCAACACCCCCGAGTCACACTAACTGTCAGAATGCTCGTAGCACGGGCCGAGGAGGAGGATTAGCAGCAATCTTCCATTCCAGCTTATTAATTAATCAAAAACCCAGACAGAGCTTTAATTCATTTGAAAGCTCGTCTCTTAGTCTTGTCCATCCAAATTGGAAGTCCCAAAAACCAGTTTTATTTGTTATTATCTATCGTCCACCTGGTCGTTACTGTGAGTTTCTCTGTGAATTTTCAGACCTTTTGACTTAGTGCTTAGCTCAGATAAGATAATTATAGTGGGCGATTTTAACATCCACACAGATGCTGAGAATGACAGCCTCAACACTGCATTTAATCTATTATTAGACTCTATTGGCTTTGCTCAAAAAGTAAATGAGTCCACCCACCACTTTAATCATATCTTAGATCTTGTTCTGACTTATGGTATGGAAATAGAAGACTTAACAGTATTCCCTGAAAACTCCCTTCTGTCTGATCATTTCTTAATAACATTTACATTTACTCGGATGGACTACCCAGCAGTGGGGAATAAGTTTCATTACACTAGAAGTCTTTCAGAAAGCGCTGTAACTAGGTTTAAGGATATGATTCCTTCTTTATGTTCTCTAATGCCATATACCAACACAGTGCAGAGTAGCTACCTAAACTCTGTAAGGGAGATAGAGTATCTCGTCAATAGTTTTACATCCTCATTGAAGACAACTTTGGATGCTGTAGCTCCTCTGAAAAAGAGAGCTTTAAATCAGAAGTGCCTGACTCCGTGGTATAACTCACAAACTCGCAGCTTAAAGCAGATAACCCGTAAGTTGGAGAGGAAATGGCGTCTCACTAATTTAGAAGATCTTCACTTAGCCTGGAAAAAGAGTCTGTTGCTCTATAAAAAAGCCCTCCGTAAAGCTAGGACATCTTTCTACTCATCACTAATTGAAGAAAATAAGAACAACCCCAGGTTTCTTTTCAGCACTGTAGCCAGGCTGACAAAGAGTCAGAGCTCTATTGAGCTGAGTATTCCATTAACTTTAACTAGTAATGACTTCATGACTTTCTTTGCTAACAAAATTTTAACTATTAGAGAAAAAATTACTCATAACCATCCCAAAGACGTATCGTTATCTTTGGCTGCTTTCAGTGATGCCGGTATTTGGTTAGACTCTTTCTCTCCGATTGTTCTGTCTGAGTTATTTTCATTAGTTACTTCATCCAAACCATCAACATGTTTATTAGACCCCATTCCTACCAGGCTGCTCAAGGAAGCCCTACCATTATTTAATGCTTCGATCTTAAATATGATCAATCTATCTTTGTTAGTTGGCTATGTACCACAGGCTTTTAAGGTGGCAGTAATTAAACCATTACTTAAAAAGCCATCACTTGACCCAGCTATCTTAGCTAATTATAGGCCAATCTCCAACCTTCCTTTTCTCTCAAAAATTCTTGAAAGGGTAGTTGTAAAACAGCTAACTGATCATCTGCAGAGGAATGGTCTATTTGAAGAGTTTCAGTCAGGTTTTAGAATTCATCATAGTACAGAAACAGCATTAATGAAGGTTACAAATGATCTTCTTATGGCCTCGGACAGTGGACTCGTCTCTGTGCTTGTTCTGTTGGACCTCAGTGCTGCTTTTGATACTGTTGACCATAAAATTTTATTACAGAGATTAGAGCATGCCATAGGTATTAAAGGCACTGTGCTGCGGTGGTTTGAATCATATTTGTCTAATAGATTACAATTTGTTCATGTAAATGGGGAATCTTCTTCACAGACTAAAGTTAATTATGGAGTTCCACAAGGTTCTGTGCTAGGACCAATTTTATTCACTTTATACATGCTTCCCTTAGGCAGTATTATTAGACGGTATTGCTTAAATTTTCATTGTTACGCAGATGATACCCAGCTTTATCTATCCATGAAGCCAGAGGACACACACCAATTAGCTAAACTGCAGGATTGTCTTACAGACATAAAGACATGGATGACCTCTAATTTCCTGCTTTTAAACTCAGATAAAACTGAAGATATTGTACTTGGCCCCACAAATCTTAGAAACATGGTGTCTAACCAGATCCTTACTCTGGATGGCATTACCCTGACCTCTAGTAATACTGTGAGAAATCTTGGAGTCATTTTTGATCAGGATATGTCATTCAAAGCGCATATTAAACAAATATGTAGGACTGCTTTTTTGCATTTACGCAATATCTCTAAAATCAGAAAGGTCTTGTCTCAGAGTGATGCTGAAAAACTAATTCATGCATTTATTTCCTCTAGGCTGGACTACTGTAATTCATTATTATCAGGTTGTCCTAAAAGTTCCCTAAAAAGCCTTCAGTTAATTCAAAATGCTGCAGCTAGAGTACTGATGGGGACTAGAAGGAGAGAGCATATCTCACCCATATTGGCCTCTCTTCATTGGCTTCCTGTTAATTCTAGAATAGAATTTAAAATTCTTCTTCTTACTTATAAGGTTTTGAATAATCAGGTCCCATCTTATCTTAGGAACCTCGTAGTACCATATCACCCCAATAGAGCGCTTCGCTCTCAGACTGCAGGCTTACTTGTAGTTCCTAGGGTTTGTAAGAGTAGAATGGGAGGCAGAGCCTTCAGCTTTCAGGCTCCTCTCCTGTGGAACCAGCTCCCAATTCAGATCAGGGAGACAGACACCCTCTCTACTTTTAAGATTAGGCTTAAAACTTTCCTTTTTGCTAAAGCTTATAGTTAGGGCTGGATCAGGTGACCCTGAACCATCCCTTAGTTATGCTGCTATAGACGTAAACTGCTGGGGGGTTCCCATGATGCACTGTTTCTTTCTCTTTTTGCTCTGTATGCACCACTCTGCATTTAATCATTAGTGATCGATCTCTGCTCCCCTCCACAGCATGTCTTTTTCCTGGTTCTCTCCCTCAGCCCCAACCAGTCCCAGCAGAAGACTGCCCCTCCCTGAGCCTGGTTCTGCTGGAGGTTTCTTCCTGTTAAAAGGGAGTTTTTCCTTCCCACTGTAGCCAAGTGCTTGCTCACAGGGGGTCGTTTTGACCGTTGGGGTTTTACATAATTATTGTATGGCCTTGCCTTACAATATAAAGCGCCTTGGGGCAACTGTTTGTTGTGATTTGGCGCTATATAAAAAAATTGATTGATTGATTGATAAGATCAATGAGGCTTTCTCAGGGCGCACAAAGATATTCAAAGGTCAAAATCCACATTTTCACTATATGTCACTGTTTTGGCCCCTTTAACCCCTTTTTAAGCTGTAATTTTCATCCCGAAGGGATTTTTGGATAAAAAAACGTAATTTTTGTCCGTTTGGACTATACATTTTACCCTAAAAAAACCTTCAGTAGCCTACTCAAACATGATATATCACCACCCATTTCAAAGTTACAGATTTCGGCAGTTAATTTGCCTGAGGCAGCTCTGTGTTTCACTGGATTAAAGCTACTGTATATCATTTTTGAAGAAGACAGCAAATGCTATGTCCATCAAATATGGTGTTTTTAACCTTTTAAATGTTATGACCTACACATAATATAAAATGATACGATTAACATCACTTTGGGCAGATGGGTTTGAGTTCATCAGTGAAATCACCTGCTGGAGTCATTGGTTGCAAAGAAAACCTGCATCCTCTTGGCCCTTTCTGGAATGTCTTTGGACACCACTGGTCTAGACCCTAGGGTAACATGGGGGGTGGGGTAATTTCCATGTGCCACTTGTACGTATATGGCATTAGGTACTATCATCTCAGCCTAAAGTATAAGCATGCTCATTACCCACAACTCTTCTGTGAAGTTTTATGGTGGTTGGCAGAGCGACAGCTGTGTTACAGCCACCATCTGGCCGGGAGTGTTAATTGGCACTGAATGCAAACACCCGCATTTTGGCCCAGCGTGTTAACAGGTACTAAATCCAAACACCTGGCATTTTGTCTGGGAGTGTTAACAGGTACTAAATCCAAACACCTGGCATTTTGTCTGGGAGTGTTAACAGGTACTAAATCCAAACACCTGGCATTTTGTCTGGGAGTGTTAACAGGTACTAAATCCAAACACCTGGCATTTTGTCTGGGAGTGTTAACAGGTACTAAATCCAAACACCTGGCATTTTGTCTGGGAGTGTTAACAGGTACTAAATCCAAACAGTGGGCATTTTGGCCGGGAGTTATTAGGCACTAAATCTAAACATGCTGCATTTTGGCCAGGAGTGTTAAATGGTACTGAATCCAAACACCCGGCATTTTGGCCAAGAGTGTTATTAGGTACTGAATCCAAACACCCGGCATTTTGGCCTGGAGTGTTAATAGTTACTGCATCAAAACACCCGGCATTTTGGCTGAGATTGTCAATAGTTACTGGATCCAAACACCCGGCATTTTAGCCAGGAGTGTTAATAGGTACTGAATCCAAACACAGGGTATACTGAATCAAAATACACAGCATCTTGGCTGGGAGCATTAATAGGTCCTGAATCCAAACACCCAGCAGTTTGGTTGGGAGTGTTAAGTCTTTGTTCTCTGTTTTTAAGAAAGAAAAAAAAAAAAAAAAAAAAATCAGCCATCCCTCGTCACTTTTTTTTCCTGTCATGAATGATAAACTACTGCTTTTTTTTTTTTAAATGGGGCCCGAAAGGGTTCCATATTTATGCAACCCACCAGTTTAACTTTTATATTTTTAGTTAATTTATGTCATGCTGTAGAGATTAGTTTTCAGTGCGAGTTTCAAGTACATCATTTAAGAATTTTTAGCATACAGAAACCTGATTATTTTATTGTTTTGTAACTTTGTAATCATTTAAGAATTCCTTTTTCTTGCTACAGTGTATGTGACATCAATGCGCAAACAGTACTTTGGAAATATTTGTGTAAAAATTATTCATCAGCTTTGATTTATACATAATAAAACCATAATTCCGCTGTTTGAATTGTTTAATCTGTCCTGCTTGCTAATGCTCACAGTAGCTACTGTAACCTTATCAGTAGATCACTACCACACACAAAATAAACACAGTTTTAAAAGTAGACAAAACACGGTGTCGACATTTGATATTACTAACACGTTAACAGTTGTCAACTGTGAAACTGTCCTGAGTGGGCATCTAAACTTAACTAACGCTAGTCACATATTCGCCCTTCATTCTTTAGCACGTCTTAGCTAGCCAACGTCAACTGTGTGAAATAATGAGTAAAACCATTAGCAACTCGCCTTATTTTTACGAAACTGGTCAGTAACATAGTTGTAGGCCAATGACTTCTTGTACTGAGATCCATGGATGAGACGGAGCTCTTTTAATATCCCTCTGCAGGCTCGGAAGGGTGATGTTAACGCAGCTGCCATCTCTGCTGTTGTGATCACACAGCCAGGAGAGCTCAATCGAATGGTGCAAAATCGATCGAAATATACACCCGCCACCAGGTGGCGATGTGTCCGCGGTTACGCCTGAAACACAAACAACTCGCGGCATCCTCGTCGACATGACGTCACAGTTTTAAGGTAATGTAGATTTAAATGATCAAAGTTTGTAATGTTACAGTCACTTTATTTGACCGTCTGTGTCTTACACAAGGTAACAAGGCTCTGAAGGTTTTTTTTTTTTTTTTAAATAAAACTCAAATGAAGCACTATTTAAGCAAATACAGTAAAAACTATGTTGATGGAAATGAAAATAAGTTTTGTACTTTTGTGTTATCCTCTGTGGTGGATTTTTTTTAATTTAAACATACTGGAAAACCTCACTTGCTACATGTTACAGTCTGTTCTTGACTTCTGCATAAACTGAACACAGATATCCCAGCATCCCCTTTTCACTGATACCTACAGCACAACCAAGTTAAAATACCAAAACTCAAATAAGAATAAGAATGACAAAGAAATATATTAATCCTGAAGGAAATTGTACATCATACAATACACCACATCAATACAATAGGGCACTGCAATCTTGTTTGAACCCTGTGTGATATTGTGGGATGTGATCACTTATGGGGACAGCCGGTCTCGTGCAATATATGCACAACTTCACATGGAAACATGGTGTACTGTTTTGTTTTCGGCTGCAATCACTAAAGCAGTCACGAAAAGTGTATTTTTTTTCCGGTTCCCAGTGGAGAAGGGAAGACAAGGCGAATGGGAGACGTCGTGTCGGTAAGTGTTAGCCTACACAGCTAAGCAGAGTAGCTGCATTCTCTCACCTGAAAAACTGCCTTGACATGTTTGTGCTCCGGGTCATAAACAAACTGCAACCCACCACGTCGTTGCTTTTTCTTTGCATTTGCACTTTGTTTGTGTGTAATTTGCCCAAAGACTCACAGAAAATGCCATTTTTCCCCCCAGAAGTAGAGAAATTACATCATATGCGTCATATTTTACCAGTGGCAGCGCCGGGGGGGCTTAAGCCCCCTCAATAATGAGCCAAGCCCCACTCAGCCCCCCAATAATTCTGCCAATAATGTGAACAGTGATTGACATATTTGTGGATCTCAACTGCAGTTTTGTGCTGAGAATGTCTGCATTGCTGTTACCCTGCCCGTCTCCCCAGCAGCTTGTGAGAAGAGCTTCTCATGTCTGAAGCTTTTCAAGACATAATTGAGGAACAGCAGTGGAAACAACCATACCAGCAACCTTGCTGTCATTTCAGTTAACTCGAGGAGGACAAAACAGCTGGACATTGATGCTGTCATTGATAAATTTGCTGCCCACCACCAGAACAGGCGCATAGTTTTGAAGTAATGTGTTCTTTGGCTGTTTGCCTTACACGTAACTTGGGCTAGATTGTATACAAACTTCATAAAAGAATCACTTTTTTGTATATTGTTTACAACTAAGATTCTCAGGCTATATCTTTTACTTACTTTTATCGAATGATTATGACCTCGGTGTTGAATTGACAATAAATCTTTGATATAGACGATTTGTGTAAGGTTTATTCTATGCGTTGTCTTGAGCACCATTTCAATGAATTCAGTTTGTATACCTATGTGCAAGTTTACTGAACTTGCAATCATTCTAAGTGATGTGGGTGTGCATTGATACCACATTTTAGAGGAGCACAGGTGACTAAAGCATATACCTTGGTATTTATAAAGCAATTTGCTATATATTGTTCATTTCGATGACATTTTGTGGAGCACCTCCAACTTTTACCCCAGCTCCCCTCAGCCCCCCCGACAAAAATTTCCTGGCGCCGCCACTGTATTTTACCCCTTTAGCACCCTCTCACTCTCCAGACTGCGGTGCCCAATACATCACATCATCCCCCTGAGCTGCTTGTGTAATGGAGGCCAGCAGGTGGTGCTGTGCAGAAGAAGTTAAATAAACTTCACTCCCCAAGGCCAAAAGACGCTCTGGCAACAGACATAGACAGACGCTTAGAGCCCATAGGTTTTAGCTTCATGGTTAGAGCGCCTGCCTCCCCTCCCGGAGACTGTTAGTTCAAGTCCAGAGTGGGATGAAGCAAAGAGCAATTACAATCAAATTTTGTGGATAGATAATCACAACACAGGTTACGTCAAGGTCATCGGCCTACAGTCAAGGTAAAATCAGAGTCCATCACCTATAGTACATTAATGGGATTAGATCACAAACTGCAACATGGTTTCCTGCAGACGTCAGCTCTACTGGGGCTAACAAATGTATAAGACCTCTAATGTCAACGATGTCACATAATGACTTAATCACAGTCAAAAAAAATTAGCTGGCAGTGGTGAAGCACTGCAGTCATCTGGATGCCTTGTTATTACGCGTGCCAAGGATGTAATAAAATCATTGGCATTTATTTATTTGTCTGTCTGTTAGTAGGATTACATCAAAACTGTTTTTGTTATTATTATATATTCAGGCTTGACGGCCTGATGGGAGCTTATCCCCAGATTTCACAGAGTGAAGTGGATGAGAGACTATGACTCCCCGGATCAGACACTGGTCCATTTCAAGTTACTCCCCAGCCCAAGGCGGGTACTCATTTACGGCTGGTTGGACTGGGATGATGCAGATGAACTATCTGTTCCAAGGACACAGGTCACCTGAAGCAGACAGACCTGGAAACAAACCTGGTTTATTTATAGGTTGGTGGTCCAACTCCCACATTATAGAGTCATCTGCCCTACTGTTTTTTTTTTTTGTCTCATGATTACTCAGAACATTACAGAGCTTCATAAAATTTGTTGGAGTGGTCAAGCACAGGCTGTGGAAAAAGACCCCATTATATTTTGGTGCATATCCAATTCCATGGATGGTTCCAGGAAACAGTTTTCGCTTTCAGGTTTTTGAGATGAGTCATTTTTAACCTTTTTTCCCTTCGGTTTTTCATGACAAAATTAATGGACTTAAAAAAACATGCGAATGACCCAAGGGCAGGATGGAGTTGTCATGGGGTCACTACGGTTGACAAATTTGTCTTACCTTGGAGGAAGAACAGTAGGAGCTCTGTTGAGTGCTGCTTTAGATTATTCTGTTGTCAAACTCAGGTTCACAAGCTATTTTGTGAGACCCATCAAAAGGTTTAG
Source organism: Thalassophryne amazonica (assembly GCF_902500255.1). NCBI lineage: Eukaryota > Metazoa > Chordata > Actinopteri > Batrachoidiformes > Batrachoididae > Thalassophryne > Thalassophryne amazonica. Next base: position 39,037,648 of record NC_047118.1, on the reverse strand, counting down.
TAGAGATACTTGTGGAACTCTTCTGGGGGATTTTGTTGTCTCCTGTCATGTTTTGGGGTTCACTGAAACAGATTCCCACTTTATAGCACTCTTACACATTACTCATATAGAGCAAAGCCTTCAGGACACCTTGCAGGTTTCACATGTGGAGGTCCTACCTATACGTTTCACTCACTTGGATTCAAACAGCTGGGAGTGGTCATCTGTCACCATCGCATCAAAGAGTTTGGTTTAGGGCAAAATGCAGTGCAAGGGATCGGTTCGCTTTCACAACATCACAGATACTAGCTGAAAATCCTGTCATGATTTGCTTCATTCTTTTGCACAATGTAGTGTTTAATCACACATAACTGATAAAATCCTGCAGAAAAGTGCCAGCCTTTATGCTGGACCTGTGAAAATGATCGGTTTCTAAGTGGATTAAAGCAAAACCTTGCAGTGAAGGCGATATTTTGCAGAGCTTTAACTACAGCCAGGCCCATAATTGTTGGGCCAGTGACACAATTTTTGTAATATTCTCTCTGTACACCACCAGAATGGAGTGGAAATAAAACAGTCAAGATGTATTTGTAGTGTAGGCTTTCAGCTTTAATTCAAGGGGTTTAACAAAAACATTATATTAACAATTTAAGAACTACAGCCATTTTACACTCGTGCAGTGCAGAGGCCCTAGGTAATAGGACAAACTAAATACAATGATTATTCTTAATATAAATCATCACTTTTGCAGCTAATTGTCTTTAGACAAGTCAGGGGACAGATCCTTGAATATTTTACGTAATCGAATACCTCTTGGACTTTGTTTACACTACCAGTCAAAGTGTGTCTAAACCTTTGACTGGTGACAAATAAGGGAAGCCATCAAGACATTCTGTGGCTGTGTTGAGGGAAACTGTGCACAGTGCAATGTATGCCTGTTTTTATCACCAGTTATGCAACATCAGCTTTTATATCGGCTATGTGGATCCCTGTAATTTGATTGGTGCTTTGTATGTCACGTGACATGGATTATTCGTTCCATTTACTGTGCAAATTTGATTCCATATGTTTTGTACATTGCACGCTGCAAACCCTGCCCACGCACACACTTGGGGAGCTGTGAGGATGAAAAGCTGGACAAATTTCTGATGCGATTTTCCATTGGACTGAGGATGTACACAAAGTCTTTTTTTTTTTTTTTGAAGTATCATGGACTACATCGTCAAAATTATTTTTGAACTATCTAACTGTTTTTCCAAGTTCACTGAGAATAATTTTGCCAGCTAGTTAAAGTCCGTGTTGGACTGTTAAGCCGCAGTAAATGGTAAATGGCCTGCATTTATATAGCACTTTTCCATCTGCATCAGATGCTCAAAGCACTTTACAAATAATTCCTCACATTCACCCCAGTGTGAGGGTGCTGCCATACAAGGTGCTCACTACGCACCGGGAGCAATAGGGGATTAAAGACCTTGCCCAAGGGGCCTTAGTAATTTTCCAGTCAGGCTGAGATTTGAACCGAGGATATTCTGGTCTCAAGCCCAACGCCTTAACCACTAGACCATATAATATCAAATGACAAGGATATATTTTAGCCATTATATAAAACAAATAATGAATGTACAGTATATTATTTCAATGGAACAAATTTTTTAATTCGGTGAAAACTGGAATGTACCATTCCATCTTTCACCTCATGAAATATTCGTACCTTTGAATGCATAAACATTTATGATTTGTATAGTAGTAGTACCAAAAAGGATTTTCTTTAAAGGAAGGCACGGAATATGCTCCATGGTCAGAGTAATCGAAAATGAAGATTTTTCAATTTTTCAGTAATATTTTTCACAAAATGTCCCCTATCATGAAAATGTTACATCTTTATAATTAGTTGTCTTGAATTCCTTGACCCTACACACCTACATTTAGCAACCAAGATCACAGAAATAGGTGTAACATAAATGAAAATATGACAAATCTGTTATCCACTATCATGAATATTTTTTTGTATCATTTATTTGTTGTCTTAAATTAATTTCTTGGCCCAAAAACCCTACATCCACAGAGGTGAAAATATGACAAATATTGATTTCATGGAGGCCATCTTGGATTTAGCTCTCTGGTGGAGTTAACCTAAACTTTTGAGAGATATACGGGGGCTTATTTTCTTTAATATCATCTAAAAACCACTTTCAAACCTTGCTCAGGAGCAACGGTCATGGGATTAATGGGAGGATCCTCTAGTTTAAGGCCAAACCGGCAGTGTCCAAGATTAGTCCCCTATCCCTGCCACTGGCAGTGGCACTTACGGCTGTCATTGTGGAATGCAGTGGGCCAGATAAAGCCATCTATCATGTGGCACTGGTCACACCTCGACCACTCGTCCAGCCATAAGGCACTCAGGTTCCCCAGTCTTGGCAATGATGCCTCAGACAGAGAGAAAAAGGGCAGAATCAATCAGAGAGAATTAACAGCACCAGGGCATTACGTTTGCTATCAATAAATCAACAGAGAAACAAAGAGAGTAATGTGGTCGCCAGCAATTAACCCTTTGCTTCAATAACAAACCCAAAATTTTTGATATAACGAGAATGAGACCTGCTCCATTTTTAATAACACAATTTAAGAGGAAAGGAAAAGTGATGCAACACTATACACATATGGTAGCCATATGAAAGGGAAAACAGATGAGTCCTTAATTTGGAGTTGAATAACTCCACAGAACCAGACTGCTTAATCTCAGCAGGCAGATCATTCCATAAAACAGACTCATGATAAGAGAATACTCTGTGGCCTGCTCACTTCTTTTTCACCTTGGGGACACATGGTAATCCAGCATCCTGAGAACGTAGGGCTCAGGCTAGTATGTAGGGTTTAATTACAGTCCATCCAGAAAGAATTCACAGCGCTACATTTTTTCACATTTTTTTATGTTACAGCCTTATTCCAAAATCAGAGTTTTTGCAAATTTATTAAAAATAAAAAAAACCTAAAAAATACATGTACATGACTGTCAGGCCATGACTCTTAGACCATGAGAAACAAAATTTTCCGATCTGATGAGACAAAGATTAAACACTTTGGCGTGAATGCCAGGTGCAATGTTTGGAGGAAACCAGGCACCGCTCATCACCTAGCCAATACCATCCCAACAGTGAAGCATGGTGGTACCAGCATCATGCTGTGGGGATATTTTCAGCGACAGGAACTGTGAGAACCCGATGGTCATTCTGTTAGAGCTGCAGCATTCCTCTGAGGAGGAACTGGGAGACTAGTCAGGATTGAAGGAAAGGTGAATACAGCAATGTACAGAGACATCCCGGATAAAAACCTGCTCCAGAGCGCTTTTGACCTCAAACTGGGGCGCTGGTTTATCTTTCAGCGGGACAGTGACCCTAAGCACAGTTAAGATATCAAAAGAGTGGCTTCAGGACAGCTCTGTGAATGTCCTTGAGTGGCACAGGCAAAGCCCAGTCCTGAATCTGAATGAACATCTCTGGAGAGATCTGAAAATGGCTGTGCACCGATGCTCCCCATCCAACCTGATGGAGCTTGAGAGGTGCTGCAAAGAGGAATGGGTAAAACTGCCCAAAGACAGGTGCGCCAATCTTGTGGCATCATATTCAAGAAGACTTGAGGCTGTAATTGCTGCCAAATCTGCATCAACAAAGTTTTGAGCAAAGGGTGTGAATGCTTAATAAATTTGCATAAAAAAAAACAAAAAACAAAAACAAAACAATGTTGGGATGTTATAAGTGGGACTCTGAGGGGAAAAAAATTAATTTACTCCATTTTGGAATAAGGCTGTACCATAACAAAATGTGGAAAATGTGAAGTGCTGTGAATACTTTCCAGTTGCACCGTAAGTCAGCTAGGTAGGGAAGGACTAGTCCGTGAATCATTTTATAAGTGAGTAATAAAACTTTGAAATCAGACCTTACAGAGACAAGAAGCCAATGAAGCGATAATGTGGTCAAACTTTCTGTTTCTAGTCAAGGTTCTCTAATGCTGGACTGCGGTAAGCGAGCAAATAGGATGTTGTAATAATCTAATCTAGAAGAGACAAAAGCATGAATCAGACTCTCGGCATTAGCCACATACAGGATAGGATGAATCCTCCTAGTGATTTCTCTAAAGTGTAAGTCAAAGGACAGCGTGGCTTTAAAAATCACCCCAAGGATCCTCACTTTATCACCATGATGTGTAACACACAATTCTAGCTTCATTATTAGCGGTTCAAATTCCATTGCTTAGGGAGAGCCCTGATTTGGCACAAGGTTTATGCCGGATGCTCTAACTGACACAACTCTATATTACATGGAGAATGGGCAGGTGTGGGCTTGAACCGGGAACCTTCTGCACTGGAAGCAAGCACACGTAACCGCATTTACTATACAGTACTATATTATTTATGTTTATTAATGAATGGTATAAATTAAGTCCAAGAGGTATTTAGTACCTTGTAAATGTTCCAGAATCTATTCCCTGATGTATCTAGAGATAACTGGCTGTAAAAGTGATTATTTGTATTGAGAATACTCATTATCCTTAGATTGTTCCATTATGTATGGCCTATGAAAATTGAGGGATTGCGTGTGAAAGGACTGTGATTTTGAAATGGTTAATGTGATTATTAAAACCTCTTGATTTAAAGCTGAGAACATCCTGATAGTTTTATTTCCACTCCATTGCGGTGGCGTACAGAGACAATATGTGACAAAAGTTGTGTCACTGTCCCAATAATAATGGCACTGACTGTTTGTAAGCAGCGATGTTTGGTTCGACTGAGGACAGGTCATAGGTCAGCAGACTGGTCGCCCAGTATTTACAGTTATTGGAAGTATTGACATTTGACTCTAGGGGGCGCCAGCCTCATCACTTTCACACCACAATTCAGTTCCTCGACATTTGTTGGAAGGCACACCACCTCCTCCTCATCATCTCTCTGTCTCTTTCTCTCACACACTCTTTCAATGAATACTAATGCAGCGAGTGCGCCCACCTCCCTTCCTCTCATCCTTTTTTTTTTTTTTTTCCCGGGATGGGCGGGAGAAGGGAGACAGAGCAATTCCAGCTCAGTATCTTTCCTCATGAGGCAGGCAGTGCTGGACTAGCAGCAGCCCAATGCCTTTTTTTCCCCTCCCACTGAGCAGTGCTGGTGATGCTGTACTCTGCTGCTGCAACAATGTCTAACCTGTGTGAGTGGCACGTCACATCAGCCCAGATTTGAGCCACAGCGGAAAGGACGTCCGCGCCTGCTTTTTGTCATCTGGATGGGAAGTCTTTTTTGGGAGGAGAGACAGAAGACACCAGAAGGCAGCCGGGGAAGGGGAACAACTGGCGCTCGCCAAACCCCCCTTCCACATACATACCGGAGACAACGGAGGCCACTGGAGTATTTGCTTTTATCTTTCGTTTTTTGTTCTTTTTTTTCCTCATCGCGCTGCTGGGAGGTGCTTTGCCTTTCCATTTGCTTGCTCTCTCAGTCCTCTGTCTCCTCATCTATTTCGCCATTTACCTGGTCAACAATTTCTTCTATTTATGAGCCAGACGAGGAGGGAGAGAGAAAGAGAGAGAGAGAGAGAGAGAGAGAGAGAGAGAGAGAGAGAGAGAGGGGGGCAGCGAGAGACACAGAGGGAGAAAGAGAGAGGCAGAAAAAGAGAGGGGTATTTTTTTGCCCCTGTATCCTCCGTTCCCCCCATCATTCATTTTTCCTCCCCATTGCTATCACTTCCAGCCCTTTCTGTCCCCGTGCAGCCCACGCTCCCTCCTCCCTTCACCGCCTCCTTCCTCCTCCTCCTCCTCCCACTCTCACCGTCCACCTGCAACTTTGCCTACTTTTTTTTTTTACTCCACCACCGTTTTAATTGTCTCACTTAAAGCACTCTACTAGAGAAATCTTAAATTGGCTCGTTTGTATTTTGCGCCTTTTTTCACTTTTGTACCTTTTCCTATTTTCCCCCTCTTCTCTTTTTTCCTCCTACCATTCTATGCATCTTTTTTGGGTGATTCTTAATTCTAATCATAGGTAGGTCTATTTAGTGTTTAGTGTCTGTCTTGTTTCTTTTTCTTTGTGTACAAGGTGTTTGTTTGTTTGTGGGCTGCCCATTTATTAGGTACACCTCGGCACAGACACCCTCCGGTCTGCTTTGCTATAAGAATGGCTCCCCTCCCATCAGCTGATTGTTGCCTCATGCCATGTCATCTTCACGCCACACCCCCGTGCTTACTTCCATCTCTGCTTTATGACTCAATTCTCTTTGTGTGCTCGTCAACCAAGACCTCAGCGGCTCATCAAAGCGAGCACCTTGTCCAGCCGTCACCATGAAACCACGCGTTTGACCACTTTGTCATTTCTGTGTTGTTGCACAACCAAGTGTTTGTTATTCTTCCATTAAAACGCCACCTTGTCCCCACACTGGTGTTGTCATATCTTCTTTTTTTTTTTTTGGATGCATTTGTGCACTTTCAGATGCATCAGTCTTGTGCCACACAAACACTGAGGTCTATCTGATTTTATCAGATGAAGTCGACGGCCTTAACTGATGGGCAACAGTGCATCTCTGTCGCCTCTGTTTTATACACCATCTCATGTTTTCACTCTCTTGCCCTCTTTCCCTGTTTCACATCATCCTGACTCTCATTCCTGCACACAGACACACAAACCCCACACTCAGAAAAGGGACTACAAAAAAAAATCTGACTTTTCTGACTTCACCAATACGTGCTTTTTTTGCCCTTCTCCATAACAACCACACTGCTTTGATAATCTCATCAATCTCCTCTTGTCCCGTCTTTCCCCTCATCTGTACTTCATATATTCAAATATGTGTTACTACATTTTATTTTAATTCACCGTCTCAAAATTTCTGCCACTCACATCATTGACTTGCTCGCATCAGACCAAGTTGCCGCTTCACATTTTGCAATTCATCTACAATTGTATTTGCCACAATTAGAGCGCCGTCATTTGTGTTAATCTTTTGCATGTTAGCAGAATAAAAGCAGAAGGGGTTGCAGAGATGTGAGCAGAATAATTTGGTGTGTGTGTGTGTGTGTCTGTGAAATGTGAACTACAGCAGTAGACAGATGCATAGCAAAGTGCAGCAAACCACGCAACTCATTTCCTTATCCATTTCCTTTTTATAATCCCCCCCTTTTTTCCTTTAAGGAGATTTAATGCCTCTCCTCTACGTTACTTGAAGATAATGGCAAATGGGACTTTTGAGCAACTGTCGCCACGATAAAGGCACTCTGGATATAGCTGCTTTTTCCTGTGGAGTTACCCTTAAATCGTGGATTTGACTTCAAATAAAACAACAAAAAATTAAAAATACAGCTGTTGCAATATATATATATATATATATAAACATAAAAAAGGAAAACTGCTAAAAGTGGGGGCTCACTCACCCCCTTTTTTTTTTTTTGTAATGGACTGAAGCCAATTTCAGTATTTCCTTTTCAACCGTTGAATCATAATGGGATCTCACTAACGCGGATTAAAGACTCAAGCAACATCATTGTTAATAACCACAAGTCACATAATTTCTCCAGCTGCCAAAAATCAGTTAAATTTAGCATTGCTCAGTGTTAAGAGTTGAATAGGTGAGTATGGTGCTTTGGACCCACAAATGCTATCGCTGTTGCATGCTTGGTTGTGAAATCAATGTACACGCTCAGTATTTTTGTCCCTCTGTGTGTGCGTGCATGTGTGTCCTAGTCAGAGTGTGCAGAATTTAATCTGACATCGGATTATCACCAAACTTCACCACTGTTTATCCTTTGTGTCTTCTCATTTCTGAGCTTTTTATTCTGTTTTTGACACATTTTATTCACTGAAGGATCGATTCGGATCGAGCATATAAGGATGTAAAATTTTATAGCATATATTGAAGATTCTCCATAATAGATCAGTGGTTTGGTACATATTACCTACTTTCTGCCATTTCTGCACTGCTTCTACTTCACACTCTTATTTAAAGGGGTCTATATATTTTTTCAGCAGGCTAATGTGGATGCATCAGATTTCTTAAAAACAGATCTTAGCCAAAAATTCACACAAACACGAACATGGTGGATCCTAAACTTTTCACAGCAATCTGTTTCTGTGTTTGGTGCTTTGAATGGAAAGGTGCTGATAACTCCGCCTCCTGTCTGAAAGGTGGCAGTGGTGATGGGCTAACAGACGAAACAGAAGCTGTGGGAAAGAGTGCACACCAGCACAGTTTGCAGTGTCTCATAGCAAGCAGAAGCGTGCATATGGATCTTTTGTGACATATGTCACGGATGTCTAATCGATCTTGTTCAGGACAAAATTTTGCTTTTACCAGGGCTGCTTCTGCAGATGCAATTATGTAATTGTGGGAGTTTATGAACAAAAAAGAAATCCAAATTATTTTTAATGCAGAATGCAAATAAAAACAAATTTTGCAAAATATGTCAGCTTTAAAACAGAGGTTGCATGCAGTTAAGGCCCAGTCACATGGCACCCGGCAATAGCTGGATGAAGGATAAAAAAGAAAGGTGATGAAAGATCTTGCACATTTCTCATCACTGAAAAGCCTACGAATCAAGAGCAAAAAAAGGAACAAACAAACCGAAACTAACAAAAGAAAAACAAAGTGAACTGTGACCTCGGCACCTTAAACTCAATCAAAATGAAACATTTGCGATGAAGTGACCGAAAGTGAGTACAAAACCGAGTGCAGCCAGCCCTGTCCTCATGTCCACAGTACTTGCAGAGGTGTATTTTTAAAAATTTTTTTTGTCTTGACAACAGGTGAAAGATTTTGTTTGTCTTCACAACAACAACGTGTCTGCACACGGGGGCCAGCCGCAAACTGTTTAAAGCGTGCATACATCATTAAAGTAGTTGATAAAACATTCTTAAGGCTATTGTTTCTGGATGAAAATGTTGCTTTTTATCCCAAACAAGGACGATTCATTAGTGATACAAGCATGTTTCGTTCAGCTCGTCGCAGCTTTAGTTTTTGATTCGTTCAGATATCGCTAACCTTCGTTCAATACGTCGGACTTGTGAGGTTGAACGACGTTGGATGAAAGTCAAACAAAATGCTAATGTTATGAAAACTAAGCAAACAATAGGAAACCGTCAAGAATTGAGGTTGTCGTTGGTAATCGTTCAAATTTTTCACCAGTTTGAAAATTCTGACGAAGCTCCAGCTGCAGGAACAAAGCTGGACGACGGTTAAACGATGCCTCCGAAAGTCAACGGAAGTCCAAATTTCTTGTTTCATTTGGGCTTCATTGCCCTTCGTTAGTGCCGTGTGACCCGGACTTAACACATGCATATACCAATCTCTAATCAACAGACTACATTGTTGGACTTTATTTTAAAGAAGTACCGTCACATGCTTAAATGACACCCATGGAGAAAACCCTGCAGCCATCCTTCACAGCAGCTGCAGCCGTGACCCTTTTCCTTCTGATAACACTCCTCTCAATTGGCTGACAGCAGTTTGGATTTATGCTACGAGCGCATGGTGCACAGTCAAGGTTACAGCGCCATACCTGCGAGACCCACCTGGGATTTGATCGCATAACCTGGGACCATTATGGATCCTGCTTAGTGTTCTCGCCGCACGTGACCCTTGCAGCCTATCTACAGATGGATACTTAAGCCTGGGTCGTCTGTCAGATCTGTCACAGCTGCCGTGCAGCAAAATGGACGTCTAGAGTGCAAACTCTGCCTCTGACACACAGATCAGTGCTGCTTTTTTTTTTTTTAACTGTAATGATGATAAAACAGTAACTTTTTTTTAAATGCATAGCTGCTCATCAGTTTGATGCATATATATGTTGTGACAGTGAGGTTGAAGAAAGTAGAACTAAAATGTTAATTTGAACGCTGTGTACCTGTTCCCAGAGATGTGGAATCAAGCTGAAAGCATTTTCGGTGTTACTTTTAGAGCATTGCTGCTCACGGGGGTAGAGCGAGCAGTCACTGTGCAAACAATTACAGCCGAGCATCAATTCCATGTAAATATAAAAGCTGATTGTTGGTGAGCGTCGTGGGACACATTGATTATTGTCGGGTTTAGATTACAGCCTGACAAGAGATCTAAGCTGTTTGAAAGCTAATTAACTCTGTAACCTGACAAAAGGTCATTGTACAATTCTGCAACCCAACAATAAATGTATGAAACATATTGCTTGTAGTTGTTGCAGACAACAGAGGCTTTGTAACATTAATAATTTTGTTTTTGGTAGCTGTAAATGAGGTTTATTTGGACACCTCCACAAAGTAAAGCCTCAGAGCGATATCATCAAATAACAGCTCCATTTCTTTTTCTTTTTTTAATCCTTTGCCAGCTGTTAGGCCAGAAGGGGGATACAGAAATGTATTCTGTCTGTGCTTCAGCTGCACTGTCTTCTGCCTATGATACTTGAATTCAATTTATCAGATTTTCACCAAATTTGAATTGGATATCCTAAATGAGTGTCTCTCAGATATGTTCCAGTTTGAGCATGATCAGGCTTTGCCGAGACCCTCTCAGGGCGGCCATGTTTACTGAACAGAATAGTGCTCACAGTAACTTGAACAAAATGAATCAGCGTTTTGCCAAATTTAAACGGGACATCCCAAGTGAATGTATCTTGGGTGATTTGATTTCCCCAGAACCCTCTAAGGGTCACCCACTTACTGAACAGTGTGTAGATTGTTGTGCATAATCATATCACTAGGTGAGCAGATGCACGAACAATGTGTTTTATGGTAAAAGCACCAAGTTTTGCACAAACATTGATTTATAATGATTAAAAATTAGGTATCATGTCAAGCTCAGGATTTAGAGAATAAGAAACCATGGAAATGACACTGCAGTTGTGCCTGTATGACATGCAGTAATAAAAGGGGCATTTTGAAGATATTCTGGAAGTGTGTGGTGGCCAGCTTGGATTTGCTATTTATTATCCTTCTGGGAAAAACTGAGCATAGCATTGTATCTATTATTATATTATTATTATTATATACTATCAAACAATGTGTGTGGAAAATTTCACCCTTTTACTATAAATGCACAATTGTTTCACACACATAACCAGCTGTATGTCATACACAGACAAATGAAGTGCTGTAGAAAAAACAGAACTTAGCATGGTAGCTATTTTTTTAATTATATATCAAATAATGTGCAAAATGTGGTCTTTTTTTTTTTACCACAAACATGCAATCGTAGTGATATCTCAGGGTTCTCCCCATGATTTTTTTCACAGCATAGGGTGTAACGTGGGGCATAGCCACGTGATGAGCATTGCAGGTGCAAGTATTGTGGATGGTCCGGGGGCATCCCACCGAGAAAATTTTGAAATTTATAACCCTTTGAAACACTATTTCCTGCATTTTAAGGGCCACTTTGTGTTGCTAACTGGGATATTAAATAATGTGCAACATGTCCTTAAAAAAAAAAAAAAAAAAACAGAAAAGCCACCCCATGCTGGTTAAATCACAGCATAGGGGCCCAAATCACACCATAGAGGATCCAAATCACTGCATAAGGGCCCCCTATGCTCAACTGCGCTGACGGGATCCCTGATTCTGTCCCGCAACACAGAACATTTGCTTTTCACCAAAACCCTCAAACGAGTCATCACTTTACTAAATATTGTAATTTGTTATAGTTTTATTTATTTATTTGTAGTATTAGCTGGCTGTTTTTCATATCCTAACCCTAACTAATGGTCCTCCCATCTAAAAAACACAAAACAAACTCCCCACCAATATTTGTCTATGTAAATTCTAAACCTTCCCAACTATTAAATATTGAAAGTAGGACTGCTCATTTTCTACTTACCTAAATAAAAGCCAATGTGATAGCATGGCTACGTCAATTTAGACTGGTGCAATTCTGATAAATAAAAAGCAGTGTACCTGTTCACCAAGTTACACCAAACCTGTGCACTAACAACATATTTAAGTGTCCCTTCAAACGTTTCTTGTAACTGTCAAAACTATTGTAAAACTCATTTTTATATGTTGATGAATCTTGCCCAGAATCTTCAAGTCGAATTTAAGCAGTTTCATAGGCACCGTGTTTGCAGTCGTCATCGATAAACAGGCTGGGAGAGGAGACAGCTGGAGCTAAGGAGATCCATAATCCAATCCCCTCTTCCTGCTCACGGCTCACTCCCCCTCCCCATGTGTTAGCTTACCTAATGAGACAATACAGCGCCTGTCGTCCCGTCTGGGTGTCGGGTTTGCTGAACCGCGCAGTGCAGTGTGCACATCAGAACGTAACCACCAGGTGGCAAAGGTAAAGCGTATTACAAATGATTTTATCTCATGAAATCTCACCTGTGGTGCAGTAGAACATTTCTGTGATGCTGCATATTGAATCTTAAATAACACATTGAGCGGGTCGAGCATGGCATTCAGCAGGGTGCACGTATAAATCTAGCCAGCCTGTCAGAACTATGTGGGGCAACTTAAAAAGTAGATTTCAGCTTTATTGGCAGCATGTATACTTCTTGCTCGAGCAGAATATGGGTCATGATCTGATATAAAAAGGCTGTTCAATAATTCATCTGCACTGATTAAGTTGACTTGTGCCGATGCAGACAGCGCCTGTGAGACATGATCAGTGGAGAGAGGTTGTGCAGAAAAAGCAACATGTATTGGTGTGGGATTAAGATAGGTGGGGAATTAAAAAGCAAGTGTGAGCATCATAGGCCTACTTTGATGTTTTTATAGGTGTCATACTGCACGGCATGTTTTAAACCTACTTTTTTAAAAACAAATATTAGGATTTCATGTTAATTAACAATTTTCTGTTTGTGGATCTAAAAATGACCTAAAATGTAGGCTAGAAATGGCTATTTAGAATTTTGCATGATTCCATAATTATTTTAACTGTGAGACACGCCCACTGTGGTGGTGTGAAGTCTGTCCAACACTCCGACATGATCTGTGATGGAGCGATGGACTGTCGAGACAGTTTGCACCCCCCACCTTCAAACCGCAGCAGCTTGTTTCCATTTAAAACAACGGGCATATAAACAGCTTATTTCTGTTGCTGCATTCACATGTTAATGGGTGCAACAACAGTGTACTTATTGGGGAATCACTGTCAACTGCAGAATATGGCACTTTGCACGTTGTTACATTGAAACAGGAAGTCCTGTCTCTGACTGTTGTGTAAATAATCATCTATTTGTGATTGCTGCAGCTTATTTTCTCAATGCCATGTCCCGTCACACAAACCATTTGTGATTATCTGATATACAGGTGTGAACGTAAGGCTACATACACCTTATTCTCTCAAATTTTTCTAAATAACTTTCTCCAAATGCATACTTTCCATTGTGCTAGACAATATGTGTTTCATACAATGTCTACTTTAGTTCTACATAAGTTATTTAAAATAATAGTTACGTCTGCCAAGGATGTAATAAAATAATTTGCGTTTATTTATTTGTCTGTCTTTTAGCAGGATTACGTCAAAACTACTGCACGGTTTTTTGTCAAAATTTTCTCCACAGATAGATATTAGGCCATAGAAGATTAAATTTTGGAGGTGATCCGGATCCGGATTCTGTATCCAGATTTCACTTTATATAGGCTTTGAAGGATTACATCATAACTACTTCATGGATTCTCACCAAATTTGCACCACAGATAGATATTAGGGCATGGAAGACTCCACTGAATTTTGGAGGTGATTCAAATCCAGATTGGCGGATGTCAGAAATCTCAGATTGCTCTTGTTACAAATTGATTAGACTTTTTATTAACTATGTCAGATTTTCAATGGGCCACTAGTTTACATACACCAAGATAAATGTATCTTCCAGAAATTAATGAAATTACTTTTCAAAGTTTCTGAGTAGCTTATTTGCTATAACAATGGTCGTTAATTGCTTGTAAGTTAAGAGCACTATTTTATTTTTTTTTAAAGAATTAAGCCTGGTCACCAGAGCAAAATTTTGGAGTCTGGCTTTCCTTAATAGCATCATGAAAAATTCATGTACCACCAGAAACTGTACAATCTATTACACAGAATATAACAATCTTGGATCATACAGACTTTGGAGCACTGAGGATGCAGGCCCAAATTAACACCTCAGAATGACAAACAGCTGTTCTAATTAAACAAAACCTCGGATCACAAGTAAGAAATTGATGAAGGAGATGGAGGTATCAGTTGGAAGTATGACACTCAACCATGTTTAGAGAGCACTCCATCATCATGACCATTACAAACCCATTAATCCAAAATGAACTTAAAAAAAGCCCATCCTTTGTCCATGTTGACCAACTGTAAACTTGCACTGATCATTTTTTGTTGATCTGGAGTAATAGCTTTCTCCTCAGTTGACAGTTTTTTATGTCATGGTGATGGAGCACTTGCTTAACAGTGAACAATGTTGCATTTCTAGCTAATGCCTCCAACTCCTAGACCAGTTCCTTAGTTGTGATCAGAGATTATGTTAGACTTTACAAAGTTTATTTCCTGAGTATGAATTTAGACCTCCTTCCTCAGAGATGTACAGTTTGTATGTCCCAAGCTATTTAGCTGTTTAGATTTTTCTATAACAGACTGTACACTTGCTCATGGTACCATAAATCTTTTGAGATGACTTTAAGCAGGAACCTGACCTGTGGAGATCCAGTATTTTGATCAGGTGCTTTGACTGATTCCTTTAGATTTTTTTGCCTTGCTTTTATATTTAAGAAGGCACACATTCTCCAGATAGCCCTTAAATACAGCCAAATGTTCCAGAGTGTAATCACAAATACACCACTGAGTCATTCAAAAGCTGTAAAAAATTTGCATCCATTCTGGAATCTTCTGGGTTCTTTTACGTTTTTAGACATACATCTTTTATGTTTTGTCTTTTTATTGTGTTTTAATTTTTTTAATATAATTTTTTCTGTGTTTTCTGTATTATGTTGTGTGAAGCACCTTGAGGCGATCTCATCGTGAGTTTGGTGCTACAGAAATTATTAATTTGATTTCATTTAGGCCCTTCACACATAATACAAAAGACACAGAAGCCAGAAGAAATCCGCGAACCAAACTCGAAATGGGGAACCACAAAGCATCCACCTGCTGGTGTGAGGGACACACATCGCATTGGCAACGATTTCGTGCTTGCTAGTGCACGAACACAGTGCGGGCAGCTTGAACGCCGCTGATGTGGAGAAAAATAAAATAAAAACCAGCTGTATAATTAGTGAAAGTCACTGGATTGATATCAATAATAATTTTAATAATTAGTTTTGAGAATTATAAACTGTTCTCTAATCTGGTCTTACATTTAAGATTTTGAATGGATTGGCTTCTTCCTCATTATGTGAATTTGTTAATATTTGTCCAGTGCAGTCTATAAGATCTACCAGAATATCTTTAATAAGAGACTATTCTGTGCCTTTCGTCTTACTGCTTTTGGTCAGTCAGCTTTCTCTGTGAAAGCCACGACTCAGTGGAATGCTCTCCCTGACGGCAACAAGAACTCTGATTCTATTGGAAGCTTCAAGAACAAATTGAAAGATTTTCTGAAAGGTACTCAATTCTGTAACCACTGATTTTTGAAACATTATATAAATAGGATTGTGTGAATGTGTTTGTGTGGATGTGAGTGTATATGTCTGTGTTGGTGATTTACAGTTCTGCAGCTTTGAGCTTATGTTTTTGTGATGTTTTATTATTTACAAGGCCTGTTAGAAAGTATCCTTTTTATTTTTTGCAAAAACCATATGGATTTGAATCACGGTGTGATTGCATCAGCCAAGCTTGAACCTTCGTGCGCATGCGTGAGTTTTTTCATGCCTGTCGGTTGCGTCATTCGCCTGTGAGCAGGCTTTGTGTGAGCAGTGGTCCACCCCTCTCGTTGGATTTTTATTGCGAATAAAATGTCTGAACGATTTGGAGCTTTGCTGCATCAAATTTTTCCAGAAACTGTGAGAGACCTCCAGGTGGACACCGTTCGGAAAATTTAGATGGCTTTCAGCGACGATTTTATGGGGATTACACAGATTAAGGAGTGCTCCAGCCGGTTTAAAGACCGCCCACAGCTGCTGAGAGCGCGCCGCGCTCCGAGCGCCGTTCGACAGGCTGAAACCCCGTTGAAACAACCATATCATTCCAACGTTAAGGCTTTGTTGATCCGGGACGTCGTCTGACTTCCACCAAAATGGCAGAAGACGTGGACATCAGCACGTTTTTCGGCACATTCCACTGTTACAGGAGTTTTTTCATGGAAAGAGAAGTGCAGGGATGCGCCACGGAGCCATTCATGGCGCGGGACAAAACCACTCCGTGTTGGTCCTCACAGGACGGCTTTCAGATGGCTTTCAGACGGCTTTCGGTGGCTTTCAGTCATGTGACTATCTGAGAAATTGTGCATGAGCTGGACATGCCAGAACATGTCCTGTGAGGCTTCATCACGGCATTGCTTTGCACGATACAGCTCCGCCGCGATGCGCGGAATTCCTGCGCACGTCTGTCTCAATGTTCCGAAAAAGTGCTGATGTCCACGTCTTCCGCAATCCTGTGCTAGTCAGACGACGTCCCAGATCAACAAAGCGTCCAGTTTTGGAAATGAATGGCACATTCCACTGTTACAGGAGTTTTTGTCATGGAAAGAGGAGTGGAGGAATTCCGCGCGTCGCGGTGGAGCCGCATGGTGCAAAGCAACGCCGTGATGAAGCCTCACAGGACATGTTCTGGCATGTCCAGCTCATGCACAATTTCTCGGATAGTCACACGACTGAAAAGCCACCGAAAGCCGTCTGAAAGCCATCTGAAAGCCGTCCTGTGAGACCAACACGGAGGTGGTTTTGTCCCGCGCCATGAACGGCTCCGTGGCGCATCCCTCCACTTCTCTTTCCATGAAAAAAACTCCTGTAACAGTGGAATGTGCCGAAAAAGTGCTGATGTCCACGTCTTCTGCCATTTTTGTGGAAGTCAGACGACGTCCCGGATCAACACTTAACGTTGGAAATGATCTGGTTGTTTCAGCGGGGTTTCAGCCTGTCGAACGGCGCTCGGAGCGCGGTGCGCTCTCAGCAGCTGTGGGCGGTCTTTTAAACCGGCTGGAGCACTCCTTAATCTGTGTAATCCCCATAAAATCATCCCTGAAAGCCATCTAAATTTTCTGAATGGTGTCCACCTGGAGGTCTCTCACAGTTTTCTGGAAAAATTTGATGCAGCAAAGCTCCAAATCGTTCAGACATTTTATTCGCAATAAAACATCCGACGAGAGGGGTGGACCACTGCTCACACAAAGCCTGCTCACAGGCGAATGACGCAACCGACAGGCGTGAAAAAAACTCACACATGCGCTCGAAGGTTCAAGCTTGGCTGATGCAATCACACGTGATTCCAATCCATATGGTTTTTGCAAAAAATAAAAAGGTCAGATACTTTTCTAACAGACCTCGTATGTTTTAAAGTAGACCTGCATTGAAATAAATGCAGTCAGATCTTTGGACCAAAAAATGACTTACATTTACACATAAGCTCCTTCTGAATGTAGTAAAGTAAATCTGGAAGCCCAGATCTGTCATTCAACGGAGAAATCTTCATTTAAAAATGACAAATATACAGCTAACATTTAGCCCTCTGCAAATTTGTCCCTCTCATCATGGACGCTGCTGAGACGTCACGGAGAAGACCCTCTCTCCCAGCATGCATTCCGCGCCAACTGTAATTTGTGGATTTACGTCAGTTTGCATCTGGACCTTTTCTTGTCTTATACGGAAGGATCTACTTTTTAAAAAACTTCATATTGTCTTGCGGCACGTTTGGTGAGTACACATTTCTTTTATTTGTGCTTGAAATTATTTTGGGGGACTTTTTCATACGCCGTTTGATTGAGTGGTGTTGCAATGAAAAATCTACTGTCTTTCGCCTCCGGTACCATCGCGGGATATGGAGGCGCAAAGAATCCCAGTCATTAAAAATATATAAACCTCTCTCAGCATCCATGGAGCTCTGGGGCTCCGATTGCCGAGACGTTGTGGCGCTGTGGATTTTGCCGCAAGAAGTCTGTCCTTGCAGCAACAGGTGTACCGGCTGCTTTGCTTAAAACAGCAAGCGTAATCTCAGGACTTGTGCCAAGTGTGCTGCAGCTCCGTTCAGTAGACAGAGAGGTGATGCCGGAGTTGTGCGCTGAATCTGGCACAACACCGTGCAAAGCAGACACGGGCGGTGTGAGTGGCCCACGTCGGCGGTTAACGAGCTCGTTAATGAGCCCGCAGACATAATAGGCACAGCGGAGACAGAGAGCGGGAGAGGAAGAATGGCGCCCGCTGTCGATGTTGTTGCTGATCTGAGCACACAGATCTGTATCTCACATTCATTGTAGCTTACTTTTGGATGTTGAAACCAGGACGTGTATAAGTAACATTACTAACAGATAATATCAATTTCAATGCGGGATCGGACTGAAGGCGGGAGCGTGTCGTCTTGTCCCTGACGTCATGGAAATGATACGGCTGTACAAACTGTTTTCACGGAGGGCTAAATTTTAGCTGCAAATTTGTCATTTTTAAATGAAGATTTCTCTGCTGAATTACAAATTTGGGCTTACAGATTTACTTTACTGCATTCACAAGGGTCTTATAAATACATATCAGCTATTTCTTTCTGAAATCTGACTACATTTATTTCAATGCAGGTCTACTTTAATTGTGATTTGCCAAGGGACTGCAGATGTAAATTAGCTTTCAGCTAACTCTGGTACAATGTATCAAATGGAAACATTTTATAAATAAAATGGAAAAAAAATAAAAGGGGACACAATACAGAACCATGCAGTTAAATAACCCTGGTTAAAAAAATGCCACTCTCGGGACTCGAACCTGCAATTTACAAAGATCAGATTACCAGACGAGAACTTTACCACTGCGCTACAATCACTGTCTTACAACAGGAGCGTAAAATGCATAAAATCAAGAAGGAGATAAACGATATTTAAAAAAAGAAAAAAAGCGCCGTAATAGCCAGGGTTGGGAGGGTTAATTTAAAAATGTATTCCGATACAGTTACTAGTTACCTGTTGAAAAATGTAGTCAGTAACGTAATCCAAGTACCATAATATTAAAGTAATGTAATTTGATTACTTTCAATTACTTCTGGATTACTCCAATATCAAATATGCTAATACAGACAAAAGAAACTAAATATAAATAGTCTTGACCACATAGTACAGTTTATTAAGCAAAAATAAAACTGTTTCTTTTACATGGCATGCTCTGTTTTACTTCACATTATGAATTAAGAGCACCCACGATATTGTTTTAAACACACCCAGTGTTCACCTGCTAAATTAAAAAAAAAAAAAAGTTAAACAAATGAAGGATAATGAAAACTCAGGCGTGTGTGGATCAATCAATCAATCATCAATTTTTTTATATAGCGCCAAATCACAACAAACAGTTGCCCCAAGGCGCTTTATATTGTAAGGCAAGACGGAGCTCTTTTAATATCCCTCTGCAGGCTCGGAAGGGTGATGTTAACGCAGCTGCCATCTCTGCTGTTGTGATCACACAGCCAGGAGAGCTCAATCGAATGGTGCAAAATCGATCGAAATATACACCCGCCACCAGGTGGCGATATGTGTCCGCGGTTACGCCCGAAACACAAACAACTCGCGGCATCCTCGTCGACATGACGTCACAGTTTTAAGGTAATGTAGATTTAAATGATCAAAGTTTGTAATGTTACAGTCACTTTATTTGACCGTCTGTGTCTTACACAAGGTAACAAGGCTCTGAAGGTTTTTTTTTTTTTTTTTTAAATAAAACTCAAATGAAGCACTATTTAAGCAAATACAGTAAAAACTATGTTGATGGAAATGAAAATAAGTTTTGTACTTTTGTGTTATCCTCTGTGGTGGATTTTTTTTAATTTAAACATACTGGAAAACCTCACTTGCTACATGTTACAGTCTGTTCTTGACTTCTGCATAAACTGAACACAGATATCCCAGCATCCCCTTTTCACTGATACCTACAGCACAACCAAGTTAAAATACCAAAACTCAAATAAGAATAAGAATGACAAAGAAATATATTAATCCTGAAGGAAATTGTACATCATACAATACACCACATCAATACAATAGGGCACTGCAATCTTGTTTGAACCCTGTGTGATATTGTGGGATGTGATCACTTATGGGGACAGCCGGTCTCGTGCAATATATGCACAACTTCACATGGAAACATGGTGTACTGTTTTGTTTTCGGCTGCAATCACTAAAGCAGTCACGAAAAGTGTATTTTTTTTCCGGTTCCCAGTGGAGAAGGGAAGACAAGGCGAATGGGAGACGTCGTGTCGGTAAGTGTTAGCCTACACAGCTAAGCAGAGTAGCTGCATTCTCACCTGAAAAACTGCCTTGACATGTTTGTGCCGGGTCAAAACAAACTGCAACCCACCACGTCGTTGCTTTTTCTTTGCATTTGCACTTTGTTGTGTGTAATTTGCCCAAAGACTCACAGAAAATGCCATTTTTCCCCCCAGAAGTAGAGAAATTACATCATATGCGTCATATTTTACCAGTGGCAGCGCCGGGGGGGCTTAAGCCCCCTCAATAATGAGCCAAGCCCCACTCAGCCCCCCAATAATTCTGCCAATAATGTGAACAGTGACTGACATATTTGTGGATCTCAACTGCAGTTTTGTGCTGAGAATGTCTGCATTGCTGTTACCCTGCCCGTCTCCCCAGCAGCTTGTGAGAAGAGCTTCTCATGTCTGAAGCTTTTCAAGACATAATTGAGGAACAGCAGTGGAAACAACCATACCAGCAACCTTGCTGTCATTTCAGTTAACTCGAGGAGGACAAAACAGCTGGACATTGATGCTGTCATTGATAAATTTGCTGCCCACCACCAGAACAGGCGCATAGTTTTGAAGTAATGTGTTCTTTGGCTGTTTGCCTTACACGTAACTTGGGCTAGATTGTATACAAACTTCATAAAGAATCACTTTTTTGTATATTGTTTACAACTAAGATTCTCAGGCTATATCTTTTACTTACTTTTATCGAATGATTATGACCTCGGTGTTGAATTGACAATAAATCTTTGATATAGACGATTTGTGTAAGGTTTATTCTATGCGTTGTCTTGAGCACCATTTCAATGAATTCAGTTTGTATACCTATGTGCAAGTTTACTGAACTTGCAATCATTCTAAGTGATGGTGGGTGTGCATTGATACCACATTTTAAGTGAGCACAGGTGACTAAAGCATATACCTTGGATTTATAAAGCAATTTGCTATTATTGTTCATTTCGATGACATTTTGTGGAGCACCTCCAACTTTTACCCCAGCTCCCCTCAGCCCCCCGACAAAAATTTCCTGGCGCCGCCACTGTATTTACCCCTTTAGCACCCTCTCACTCTCCAACTGCGGTGCCCAATACATCAACATCATCCCCCTGAGCTGCTTGTGTAATGGAGGCCAGCAGGTGGTGCTGTGCAGAAGAAGTTAAATAAACTTCACTCCCCAAGGCCAAAGACTCTCTGGCAACAGACATAGACAGACCAGCTTAGAGCCCCAATAGGTTTTAGCTTCATGGTTAGAGCGCCTGCCTCCCCTCCCGGAGACTGTTAGTTCAAGTCCAGAGTGGGATGAAGCAAAGAGCAATTACAATCAATTTTGTGATAGATAATCACAACACAGGTACGTCAAGGTCATCGGCCTACAGTCAGGTAAAATCAGAGTCCCATCACCTATAGTACATTAATGGGATTAGATCACAAACTGCAACATGGTTTCCTGCAGACGTCAGCTCTACTGGGGCTAACAAATGTATAGACCTCTAATGTCAACGATGTCACATAATGACTTAATCACAGTCAAAAAAAATTAGCTGGCAGTGTGAGCACTGCAGTCATCTGGATGCCTTGTTATTACGCGTGCCAAGGATGTAATAAATCATTGGCATTTATTTATTTGTCTGTCTGTTAGTAGGATTACATCAAAACTGTTTTTGTTATTATTATATATTCCAGGGCCTTGACGGCCTGATGGGAGCTTATCCCCAGATTCACAGAGTGAAGTGGAGAGAGACGATGACTCCCCGGATCAGACACTGGTCCATTCAAGTACTCCCCAGCCCAAGGCGGGTACTCATTACGGCTGGTTGGACTGGGATGATGCAGATGAACTATCTGTTCCAAGGACACAGGTCACCTGAAGCAGACAGACCTGGAAACAAACCTGGTTTATTTATAGGTTGGTGGTCCAACTCCCACATTATAGAGTCATCTGCCCTACTGTTTTTTTTTTTGTCTCATGATTACTCAGAACATTACAGAGCTTCATAAAATTTGTTGGAGTGGTCAAGCACAGGCTGTGGAAAAAGACCCCATTATATTTTGGTGCATATCCAATTCCATGGATGGTTCCAGGAAACAGTTTTCGCTTTCAGGTTTTTGAGATGAGTCATTTTTAACCTTTTTTCCCTTCGGTTTTTCATGACAAAATTAATGGACTTAAAAAAACATGCGAATGACCCAAGGGCAGGATGGAGTTGTCATGGGGTCACTACGGTTGACAAATTTGTCTTACCTTGGAGGAAGAACAGTAGGAGCTCTGTTGAGTGCTGCTTTAGATTATTCTGTTGTCAAACTCAGGTTCACAAGCTATTTTGTGAGACCCATCAAAAGGTTTAGTAGAGATACTTGTGGAACTCTTCTGGGGGATTTTGTTGTCTCCTGTCATGTTTTGGGGTTCACTGAAACAGATTCCCACTTTATAGCACTCTTACACATTACTCATATAGAGCAAAGCCTTCAGGACACCTTGCAGGTTTCACATGTGGAGGTCCTACCTATACGTTTCACTCACTTGGATTCAAACAGCTGGGAGTGGTCATCTGTCACCATCGCATCAAAGAGTTTGGTTTAGGGCAAAATGCAGTGCAAGGGATCGGTTCGCTTTCACAACATCACAGATACTAGCTGAAAATCCTGTCATGATTTGCTTCATTCTTTTGCACAATGTAGTGTTTAATCACACATAACTGATAAAATCCTGCAGAAAAGTGCCAGCCTTTATGCTGGACCTGTGAAAATGATCGGTTTCTAAGTGGATTAAAGCAAAACCTTGCAGTGAAGGCGATATTTTGCAGAGCTTTAACTACAGCCAGGCCCATAATTGTTGGGCCAGTGACACAATTTTTGTAATATTCTCTCTGTACACCACCAGAATGGAGTGGAAATAAAACAGTCAAGATGTATTTGTAGTGTAGGCTTTCAGCTTTAATTCAAGGGGTTTAACAAAACATTATATTAACAATTTAAGAACTACAGCCATTTTACACTCGTGCAGTGCAGAGGCCCTAGGTAATAGGACAAACTAAATACAATGATTATTCTTAATATAAATCATCACTTTTGCAGCTAATTGTCTTTAGACAAGTCAGGGGACAGATCCTTGAATATTTTACGTAATCGAATACCTCTTGGACTTTGTTTACACTACCAGTCAAAGTGTGTCTAAACCTTTGACTGGTGACAAATAAGGGAAGCCATCAAGACATTCTGTGGCTGTGTTGAGGGAAACTGTGCACAGTGCAATGTATGCCTGTTTTTATCACCAGTTATGCAACATCAGCTTTTATATCACGGCTATGTGGATCCCTGTAATTTGATTGGTGCTTTGTATGTCACGTGACATGGATTATTCGTTCCATTTACTGTGCAAATTTGATTCCATATGTTTTGTACATTGCACGCTGCAAACCCTGCCCACGCACACACTTGGGGAGCTGTGAGGATGAAAAGCTGGACAAATTTCTGATGCGATTTTCCATTGGACTGAGGATGTACACAAAGTCTTTTTTTTTTTTTTGAAGTATCATGGACTACATCGTCAAAATTATTTTTGAACTATCTAACTGTTTTTCCAAGTTCACTGAGAATAATTTTGCCAGCTAGTTAAAGTCCGTGTTGGACTGTTAAGCCGCAGTAAATGGTAAATGGCCTGCATTTATATAGCACTTTTCCATCTGCATCAGATGCTCAAAGCACTTTACAAATAATTCCTCACATTCACCCCAGTGTGAGGGTGCTGCCATACAAGGTGCTCACTACGCACCGGGAGCAATAGGGGATTAAAGACCTTGCCCAAGGGGCCTTAGTAATTTTCCAGTCAGGCTGAGATTTGAACCGAGGATATTCTGGTCTCAAGCCCAACGCCTTAACCACTAGACCATATAATATCAAATGACAAGGATATTTTAGCCATTATATAAAACAAATAATGAATGTACAGTATATTATTTCAATGGAACAAATTTTTTAATTCGGTGAAAACTGGAATGTACCATTCCATCTTTCACCTCATGAAATATTCGTACCTTTGAATGCATAAACATTTATGATTTGTATAGTAGTAGTACCAAAAAGGATTTTCTTTAAAGGAAGGCACGGAATATGCTCCATGGTCAGAGTAATCGAAAATGAAGATTTTTCAATTTTTCAGTATATTTTTCACAAAATGTCCCCTATCATGAAAATGTTACATCTTTATAATTAGTTGTCTTGAATTCCTTGACCCTACACACCTACATTTAGCAACCAAGATCACAGAAATAGGTGTAACATAAATGAAAATATACAAATCTGTTATCCACTATCATGAATATTTTTTGTATCATTTATTGTTGTCTTAAATTAATTTCTTGGCCCAAAAACCCTACATCACAGAGGTGAAAATATGACAATATTGATTTCATGGAGGCCATCTTGGATTTAGCTCTCTGGTGGAGTTAACCTAAACGTTTGAGAGATATACGGGGGCTTATTTTCTTTAATATCATCTAAAAACCACTTTCAAACCTTGCTCAGGAGCAACGGTCATGGATTAATGGGAGGATCCTCTAGTTTAAGGCCAACCGGCAGTGTCCAAGATTAGTCCCCTATCCCTGCCAACTGGCAGTGGCACTTACGGCTGTCATTGTGGAATGCAGTGGGCCAGATAAAGCCATCTATCATGTGGCACTGGTCACACCTCGACCACTCGTCCAGCCATAAGGCACTCAGGTTTCCCCAGTCTTGGCAATGATGCCTCAGACAGAGAGAAAAAGGGCAGAATCAATCAGAGAGAATTAACAGCACCAGGGCATTACGTTTGCTATCAATAAATCAACAGAGAAACAAAGAGAGTAATGTGGTCGCCAGCAATTAACCCTTTGCTTCAATAACAAACCCAAAATTTTTGATATAACGAGAATGAGACCTGCTCCATTTTTAATAACACAATTTAAGAGGAAAGGAAAAGTGATGCAACACTATACACATATGGTAGCCATATGAAAGGGAAAACAGATGAGTCCTTAATTTGGAGTTGAATAACTCCACAGAACCAGACTGCTTAATCTCAGCAGGCAGATCATTCCATAAAACAGACTCATGATAAGAGAATACTCTGTGGCCTGCTCACTTCTTTTTCACCTTGGGGACACATGGTAATCCAGCATCCTGAGAACGTAGGGCTCAGGCTAGTATGTAGGGTTTAATTACAGTCCATCCGTAAGAATCACAGCGCTACATTTTTTCACATTTTTTTATGTTTACAGCCTTATTCCAAAATCAGAGTTTTGCAAATTTATTAAAAATAAAAAAAACCTAAAAAATACATGTACATGACTGTCGGCCATGACTCTTAGACCATGAGAAACAAAATTTTCCGATCTGATGAGACAAAGATTAAACACTTTGGCGTGAATGCCAGGTGCAATGTTTGGAGGAAACCAGGCACCGCTCATCACCTAGCCAATACCATCCCAACAGTGAAGCATGGTGGTACCAGCATCATGCTGTGGGGATATTTTCAGCGACAGGAACTGTGAGAACCCGATGGTCATTCTGTTAGAGCTGCAGCATTCCCTCTGAGGAGGAACTGTGGAGCTAGTCAGGATTGAAGGGAAAGGTGAATACATGCAATGTACAGAGACATCCCGGATAAAAACCTGCTCCAGAGCGCTTTGACCTCAAACTGGGGCGCTGGTTTATCTTTCAGCGGGACAGTGACCCTAAGCACAGTTAAGATATCAAAAGAGTGGCTCAGGACAGCTCTGTGAATGTCCTTGAGTGGCACAGGCAAAGCCCAGTCCTGAATCTGAATGAACATCTCTGGAGAGATCTGAAATAGGCTGTGCACCGATGCTCCCCATCCAACCTGATGGAAGCTTGAGAGGTGCTGCAAAGAGGAATGGTTAAAACTGCCCAAAGACAGGTGCGCCAATCTTGTGGCATCATATTCAAGAAGACTGAGGCTGTAATTGCTGCCAAATCTGCATCAACAAGTTTTGAGCAAAGGGTGTGAATGCTTAATAAATTTGCATAAAAAAAAAACAAAAAAACAAAAACAAAACAATGTTGGGATGTTATAAGTGGGACTCTGAGGGGAAAAAAATTAATTTACTCCATTTGGAATAAGGCTGTACCATAACAAAATGTGGAAAATGTGAAGTGCTGTGAATACTTTCCAGTTGCACCGTAAGTCAGCTAGGTAGGGAAGGACTAGTCCGTGAATCATTTTATAAGTGAGTAATAAAACTTTGAAATCAGACATTACAGAGACAAGAAGCCAATGAAGCGATATGTGGTCAAACTTTCTGTTTCTAGTCAAGGTTCTCTAATGCTGGACTGCGGTAAGCGAGCAAATAGGATGTTGTAATAATCTAATCTAGAAGAGACAAAAGCATGAATCAGACTCTCGGCATTAGCCACATACAGGATAGGATGAATCCTCCTAGTGATTTCTCTAAAGTGTAAGTCAAAGGACAGCGTGGCTTTAAAAAATCACCCCAAGGATCCTCACTTTATCACCATGATGTGTAACACACAATTCTAGCTTCATTATTAGCGGTTCAAATTCCATTGCTTAGGGAGAGCCCTGATTTGGCACAAGGTTTATGCCGGATGCTCTAACTGACACAACTCTATATTACATGGAGAATGGGCAGGTGTGGGCTTGAACCGGGAACCTTCTGCACTGGAAGCAAGCACACGTAACCGCATTTACTATACAGTACTATATTATTTATGTTTATTAATGAATGGTATAAATTAAGTCCAAGAGGTATTTAGTACCTTGTAAATGTTCCAGAATCTATTCCCTGATGTATCTAGAGATAACTGGCTGTAAAGTGATTATTTGTATGAGAATACTCATTATCCTTAGATTGTTCCATTATGTATGGCCTATGAAAATTGAGGGATTGCGTGTGAAAGGACTGTGATTTTGAAATGGTTAATGTGATTATTAAAACCTCTTGATTTAAAGCTGAGAACATCCTGATAGTTTTATTTCCACTCCATTGCGGTGGCGTACAGAGACAATATGTGACAAAAGTTGTGTCCCTGTCCCAATAATAATGGCACTGACTGTTGTAAGCAGCGATGTTTGGTCGACTGAGGACAGGTCATAGGTCAGCAGACTGGTCGCCCAGTATTTACAGTTATTGGAAGTATTGACATTTGACTCTAGGGGGCGCCAGCCTCATCACTTTCACACCACAATTCAGTTCCTCGACATTTGTTGGAAGGCACACCACCTCCTCCTCATCATCTCTCTGTCTCTTTCTCTCACACACTCTTTCAATGAATACTAATGCAGCGAGTGCGCCCACCTCCCTTCCTCTCATCCTTTTTTTTTTTTTTTCCCGGGATGGGCGGAGAAGGGAGACAGAGCAATTCCAGCTCAGTATCTTTCCTCATGAGGCAGGCAGTGCTGGACTAGCAGCAGCCCAATGCCTTTTTTTCCCCTCCCACTGAGCAGTGCTGGTGATGCTGTACTCTGCTGCTGCAACAATGTCTAACCTGTGTGAGTGGCACGTCACATCAGCCCAGATTTGAGCCACAGCGGAAAGGACGTCCGCGCCTGCTTTTTGTCATCTGGATGGGAAGTCTTTTTTGGGAGGAGAGACAGAAGACACCAGAAGGCAGCCGGGGAAGGGAACAACTGGCGCTCGCCAAACCCCCCTTCCACATACATACCGGAGACAACGGAGGCCACTGGAGTATTTGCTTTATCTTTCGTTTTTTGTTCTTTTTTTTCCTCATCGCGCTGCTGGGAGGTGCTTTGCCTTTCCATTTGCTTGCTCTCTCAGTCCTCTGTCTCCTCATCTATTTCGCCATTTACCTGGTCAACAATTTCTTCTATTTATGAGCCAGACGAGGAGGGAGAGAGAAAGAGAGAGAGAGAGAGAGAGAGAGAGAGAGAGAGAGAGAGAGAGAGGGGGGCAGCGAGAGACACAGAGGGAGAGAGAGAGAGGCAGAAAAAGAGAGGGGTATTTTTTTGCCCCTGTATCCTCCGTTCCCCCCATCATTCATTTTTCCTCCCCATTGCTATCACTTCCAGCCCTTTCTGTCCCCGTGCAGCCCACGCTCCCTCCTCCCTTCACCGCCTCCTTCCTCCTCCTCCTCCTCCCACCTCTCACCGTCCACCTGCAACTTTGCCTACTTTTTTTTTTACTCCACCCACCGTTTTAATTGTCTCACTTAAAGCACTCTACTAGAGAAATCTTAAATTGGCTCGTTTGTATTTGCGCCTTTTTTCACTTTTGTACCTTTTCCTATTTTCCCCCTCTTCTCTTTTTTCCTCCTACCATTCTATGCATCTTTTTTGGGTGATTCTTAATTCTAATCATAGGTAGGTCTATTTAGTGTTTAGTGTCTGTCTTGTTTCTTTTTCTTTGTGTACAAGGTGTTTGTTTGTTTGTGGGCTGCCCATTTATTAGGTACACCTCGGCACAGACACCCTCCGGTCTGCTTTGCTATAAGAATGGCTCCCCTCCCATCAGCTGATTGTTGCCTCATGCCATGTCATCTTCACGCCACACCCCCGTGCTTACTTCCATCTCTGCTTTATGACTCAATTCTCTTTGTGTGCTCGTCAACCAAGACCTCAGCGGCTCATCAAAGCGAGCACCTTGTCCAGCCGTCACCATGAAACCACGCGTTTGACCACTTTGTCATTTCTGTGTTGTTGCACAACCAAGTGTTTGTTATTCTTCCATTAAAACGCCACCTTGTCCCCACACTGGTGTTGTCATATCTTCTTTTTTTTTTTTGGATGCATTTGTGCACTTTCAGATGCATCAGTCTTGTGCCACACAAACACTGAGGTCTATCTGATTTTATCAGATGAAGTCGACGGCCTTAACTGATGGGCAACAGTGCATCTCTGTCGCCTCTGTTTTATACACCATCTCATGTTTTCACTCTCTTGCCCTCTTTCCCTGTTTCACATCATCCTGACTCTCATTCCTGCACACAGACACACAAACCCCACACTCAGAAAAGGGACTACAAAAAAAAAATCTGACTTTTCTGACTTCACCAATACGTGCTTTTTTTGCCCTTCTCCATAACAACCACACTGCTTTGATAATCTCATCAATCTCCTCTTGTCCCGTCTTTCCCCTCATCTGTACTTCATATATTCAAATATGTGTTACTACATTTTATTTTAATTCACCGTCTCAAAATTTCTGCCACTCACATCATTGACTTGCTCGCATCAGACCAAAGTTGCCGCTTCACATTTTGCAATTCATCTACAATTGTATTTGCCACAATTAGAGCGCCGTCATTTGTGTTAATCTTTTGCATGTTAGCAGAATAAAAGCAGAAGGGGTTGCAGAGATGTGAGCAGAATAATTTGGTGTGTGTGTGTGTGTGTCTGTGAAATGTGAACTACAGCAGTAGACAGATGCATAGCAAAGTGCAGCAAACCACGCAACTCATTTCCTTATCCATCTCCTTTTTATAATCCCCCCCTTTTTTCCTTTAAGGAGATTTAATGCCTCTCCTCTACGTTACTTGAAGATAATGGCAAATGGGACTTTTGAGCAACTGTCGCCACGATAAAGGCACTCTGGATATAGCTGCTTTTTCCTGTGGAGTTACCCTTAAATCGTGGATTTGACTTCAAATAAAACAACAAAAAATTAAAAATACAGCTGTTGCAATATATATATATATATATATATAAACATAAAAAAGGAAAACTGCTAAAAGTGGGGGCTCACTCACCCCCTTTTTTTTTTTTGTAATGGACTGAAGCCAATTTCAGTATTTCCTTTTCAACCGTTGAATCATAATGGGATCTCACTAACGCGGATTAAAGACTCAAGCAACATCATTGTTAATAACCACAAGTCACATAATTTCTCCAGCTGCCAAAAATCAGTTAAATTTAGCATTGCTCAGTGTTAAGAGTTGAATAGGTGAGTATGGTGCTTTGGACCCACAAATGCTATCGCTGTTGCATGCTTGGTTGTGAAATCAATGTACACGCTCAGTATTTTTGTCCCTCTGTGTGTGCGTGCATGTGTGTCCTAGTCAGAGTGTGCAGAATTTAATCTGACATCGGATTATCACCAAACTTCACCACTGTTTATCCTTTGTGTCTTCTCATTTCTGAGCTTTTTATTCTGTTTTTGACACATTTTATTCACTGAAGGATCGATTCGGATCGAGCATATAAGGATGTAAAATTTTATAGCATATATTGAAGATTCTCCATAATAGATCAGTGGTTTGGTACATATTACCTACTTTCTGCCATTTCTGCACTGCTTCTACTTCACACTCTTATTTAAAGGGGTCTATATATTTTTTCAGCAGGCTAATGTGGATGCATCAGATTTCTTAAAAACAGATCTTAGCCAAAAATTCACACAAACACGAACATGGTGGATCCTAAACTTTTCACAGCAATCTGTTTCTGTGTTTGGTGCTTTGAATGGAAAGGTGCTGATAACTCCGCCTCCTGTCTGAAAGGTGGCAGTGGTGATGGGCTAACAGACGAAACAGAAGCTGTGGGAAAGAGTGCACACCAGCACAGTTTGCAGTGTCTCATAGCAAGCAGAAGCGTGCATATGGATCTTTGTGACATATGTCACGGATGTCTAAATCGATCTTGTTCAGGACAAAATTTTGCTTTTACCAGGGCTGCTTCTGCAGATGCAATTATGTAATTGTGGGAGTTTATGAACAAAAAAAGAAATCCAAATTATTTTTAATGCAGAATGCAAATAAAAACAAATTTTGCAAAATATGTCAGCTTTAAAACAGAGGTGCATGCAGTTAAGGCCCAGTCACATGGCACCCGGCAATAGCTGGATGAAGGATAAAAAAGAAAAGGTGGATGAAAGATCTTGCACATTTCTCATCACTGAAAAGCCTACGAATCAAGAGCAAAAAAAGGAACAAAACAAAACCGAAACTAACAAAAGAAAAACAAAGTGAACTGTGACCTCGGCACCTTAAACTCAATCAAAATGAAACATTTGCGATGAAGTGACCGAAAGTGAGTACAAAACCGAGTGCAGCCAGCCCTGTCCTCATGTCCACAGTACTTGCAGAGGTGTATTTTTAAAAATTTTTTTTGTCTTGACAACAGGTGAAAGATTTTGTTTGTCTTCACAACAACAACGTGTCTGCACACGGGGGCCAGCCGCAAACTGTTAAAGCGTGCATACATCATTAAAGTAGTTGATAAAACATTCTTAAGGCTATTGTTTCTGGATGAAAATGTTGCTTTTTATCCCAAACAAGGACGATTCATTAGTGATACAAGCATGTTTCGTTCAGCTCGTCGCAGCTTTAGTTTTTGATTCGTTCAGATATCGCTAACCTTCGTTCAATACGTCGGACTTGTGAGGTTGAACGACGTTGGATGAAAGTCAAACAAAATGCTAATGTTATGAAAACTAAGCAAACAATAGGAAACCGTCAAGAATTGAGGTTGTCGTTGGTAATCGTTCAAATTTTTCACCAGTTTGAAAATTCTGACGAAGCTCCAGCTGCAGGAACAAAGCTGGACGACGGTTAAACGATGCCTCCGAAAGTCAACGGAAGTCCAAATTTCTTGTTTCATTTGGGCTTCATTGCCCTTCGTTAGTGCCGTGTGACCCGGACTTAACACATGCATATACCAATCTCTAATCAACAGACTACATTGTTGGACTTTATTTTAAAGAAGTACCGTCACATGCTTAAATGACACCCATGGAGAAAAACCCTGCAGCCATCCTTCACAGCAGCTGCAGCCGTTGACCCTTTTCCTTCTGATTAACACTCCTCTCAATTGGCTGACAGCAGTTTGGATTTATGCTACGAGCGCATGGTGCACAGTCAAGGTTACAGCGCCATACCTGCGAGACCCACCTGGGATTTGATCGCATAACCTGGGACCATTATGGATCCTGCTTAGTGTTCTCGCCGCACGTGACCCTTGCAGCCTATCTACAGATGGATACTTAAGCCTGGGTCGTCTGTCAGATCTGTCACAGCTGCCGTGCAGCAAAATGGACGTCTAGAGTGCAAACTCTGCCTCTGACACACAGATCAGTGCTGCTTTTTTTTTTTTTAACTGTAATGATGATAAAACAGTAACTTTTTTTTAAATGCATAGCTGCTCATCAGTTTGATGCATATATATGTTGTGACAGTGAGGTTGAAGAAAGTAGAACTAAAATGTTAATTTGAACGCTGTGTACCTGTTCCCAGAGATGTGGAATCAAGCTGAAAGCATTTTCGGTGTTACTTTTTAGAGCATTGCTGCTCACGGGGTAGAGCGAGCAGTCACTGTGCAAACAATTACAGCCGAGCATCAATTCCATGTAAATATAAAAGCTGATTGTTGGTGAGCGTCGTGGGACACATTGATTATTGTCGGGTTTTAGATTACAGCCTGACAAGAGATCTAAGCTGTTTGAAAGCTAATTAACTCTGTAACCTGACAAAAAGGTCATTGTACAATTCTGCAACCCAACAATAAATGTATGAAACATATTGCTTTGTAGTTGTTGCAGACAACAGAGGCTTTGTAACATTAATAATTTTGTTTTTGGTAGCTGTAAATGAGGTTTATTTGGACACCTCCACAAAGTAAAGCCTCAGAGCGATATCATCAAATAACAGCTCCATTTCTTTTTCTTTTTTTAATCCTTTGCCAGCTGTTAGGCCAGAAGGGGGATACAGAAATGTATTCTGTCTGTGCTTCAGCTGCACTGTCTTCTGCCTATGATAACTTGAATTCAATTTATCAGATTTTCACCAAATTTGAATTGGATATCCTAAATGAGTGTCTCTCAGATATGTTCCAGTTTGAGCATGATCAGGCTTTGCCGAGACCCTCTCAGGGCGGCCCATGTTTACTGAACAGAATAGTGCTCACAGTAACTTGAACAAAATGAATCAGCGTTTTGCCAAATTTAAACGGGACATCCCAAGTGAATGTATCTTGGGTGATTTGATTTCCCCAGAACCCTCTAAGGGTCACCCACTTTACTGAACAGTGTGTAGATTGTTGTGCATAATCATATCACTAGGTGAGCAGATGCACGAAACAATGTGTTTTATGGTAAAAGCACCAAGTTTTGCACAAACATTGATTTATAATGATTAAAAATTAGGTATCATGTCAAGCTCAGGATTTAGAGAATAAGAAACCATGGAAAATGACACTGCAGTTGTGCCTGTATGACATGCAGTAATAAAAGGGGCATTTTGAAGATATTCTGGAAGTGTGTGGTGGCCAGCTTGGATTTGCTATTTATTATCCTTCTGGGAAAAACTGAGCATAGCATGTTATCTATTATTATTATTATTATTACATATCAAACAATGTGTGTGGAAAATTTCACACTTTTACTATAAAATGCACAATTGTTTCACACACATAACCAGCTGTATGTCATACACAGACAAATGAAGTGCTGTAGAAAAAACAGAACTTAGCATGGTAGCTATTTTTTTAATTATATATCAAATAATGTGCAAAATGTGGTCTTTTTTTTTTACCACAAAACATGCAATCGTAGTGATATCTCAGGGTTCTCCCCATGATTTTTTCACAGCATAGGGTGTAACGTGGGGCATAGCCACGTGATGAGCATTGCAGGTGCAAGTATTGTGGATGGTCCGGGGGCATCCCACCGAGAAAATTTTGAAATTTATAACCCTTTGAAACACTATTTCCTGCATTTTAAGGGCCACTTTGTGTTGCTAACTGGGATATTAAATAATGTGCAACATGTCCTTAAAAAAAAAAACAAAAAACAGAAAAGCCACCCCATGCTGGTTAAATCACAGCATAGGGGCCCAAATCACACCATAGAGGATCCAAATCACTGCATAAGGGCCCCCTATGCTCAACTGCGCTGACGGGATCCCTGATTCTGTCCCGCAACACAGAACATTTGCTTTTCACCAAAACCCTCAAACGAGTCATCACTTTACTAAATATTGTAATTTGTTATAGTTTTATTTATTTATTTGTAGTATTAGCTGGCTGTTTTTCATATCCTAACCCTAACTAATGGTCCTCCCATCTAAAAAACACAAAACAAACTCCCCACCAATATTTGTTCTATGTAAATTCTAAACCTTCCAACTATTAAATATTGAAAGTAGGACTGCTCATTTTCTACTTACCTAAATAAAAGCCAATGTGATAGCATGGCTACGTCAATTTAGACTGGTGCAATTCTGATAAATAAAAAGCAGTGTACCTGTTCACCAAGTTACACCAAACCTGTGCACTAACAACATATTTAAAGTGTCCCTTCAAACGTTTCTTGTAACTGTCAAAACTATTGTAAAACTCATTTTTATATGTTGATGAATCTTGCCCAGAATCTTCAAGTCGAATTTAAGCAGTTTCATAGGCACCGTGTTTGCAGTCGTCATCGATAAACAGGCTGGGAGAGGAGACAGCTGGAGCTAAGGAGATCCATAATCCAATCCCCTCTTCCTGCTCACGCTCACTCCCCCTCCCCATGTGTTAGCTTACCTAATGAGACAATACAGCGCCTGTCGTCCCGTCTGGGTGTCGGGTTTGCTGAACCGCGCAGTGCAGTGTGCACATCAGAACGTAACCACCAGGTGGCAAAGGTAAAGCGTATTACAAATGATTTTATCTCATGAAATCTCACCTGTGGTGCAGTAGAACATTTCTGTGATGCTGCATATTGAATCTTAAATAACACATTGAGCGGGTCGAGCATGGCATTCAGCAGGGTGCACGTATAAATCTAGCCAGCCTGTCAGAACTATGTGGGGCAACTTAAAAAGTAGATTTCAGCTTTATTGGCAGCATGTATACTTCTTGCTCGAGCAGAATATGGGTCATGATCTGATATAAAAAGGCTGTTCAATAATTCATCTGCACTGATTAAGTTGACTTGTGCCGATGCAGACAGCGCCTGTGAGACATGATCAGTGGAGAGAGGTTGTGCAGAAAAAGCAACATGTATTGGTGTGGGATTAAGATGAGGTGGGGAATTAAAAAGCAAGTGTGAGCATCATAGGCCTACTTTGATGTTTTTATAGGTGTCATACTGCACGGCATGTTTTTAAACCTACTTTTTTAAAAACAAATATTAGGATTTCATGTTAATTAACAATTTTCTGTTTGTGGATCTAAAAATGACCTAAAATGTAGGCTAGAAATGGCTATTTAGAATTTTGCATGATTCCATAATTATTTTAACTGTGAGACACGCCCACTGTGGTGGTGTGAAGTCTGTCCAACACTCCGACATGATCTGTGATGGAGCGATGGACTGTCGAGACAGTTTGCACCCCCCACCTTCAAACCGCAGCAGCTTGTTTCCATTTAAAACAACGGGCATATAAACAGCTTATTTCTGTTGCTGCATTCACATGTTAATGGTGCAACAACAGTGTACTTATTGGGGAATCACTGTCAACTGCAGAATATGGCACTTTGCACGTTGTTACATTGAAACAGGAAGTCCTGTCTCTGACTGTTGTGTAAATAATCATCTATTTGTGATGCTGCAGCTTATTTTCTCAATGCCATGTCCCGTCACACAAACCATTTGTGATTATCTGATATACAGGTGTGAACGTAAGGCTACATACACCTTATTCTCTCAAATTTTTCTAAATAACTTTCTCCAAATGCATACTTTCCATTGTGCTAGACAATATGTGTTTCATGACAATGTCTACTTTAGTTCTACATAAAGTTATTTTAAAATAATAGTTACGTCTGCCAAGGATGTAATAAAATAATTTGCGTTTATTTATTTGTCTGTCTTTTAGCAGGATTACGTCAAAACTACTGCACGGTTTTTGTCAAAATTTTCTCCACAGATAGATATTAGGCCATAGAAGATTAAATTTTGGAGGTGATCCGGATCCGGATTCTGTATCCAGATTTCACTTTATATAGGCTTTGAAGGATTACATCATAACTACTTCATGGATTCTCACCAAATTTGCACCACAGATAGATATTAGGGCATGGAAGACTCCACTGAATTTTGGAGGTGATTCAAATCCAGATTGGCGGATGTCAGAAATCTCAGATTGCTCTTGTTACAAATTGATTAGACTTTTTATTAACTATGTCAGATTTTCAATGGGCCACTAGTTTACATACACCAAGATAAATGTATCTTCCAGAAATTAATGAAATTACTTTTCAAAGTTTCTGAGTAGCTTATTTGCTATAACAATGGTCGTTAATTGCTTGTATTTAAGAGCACTATTTTATTTTATTTTTAAAGAATTAAGCCTGGTCACCCAGAGCAAAATTTTGGAGTCTGGCTTTCCTTAATAGCATCATGAAAAGATTCATGTACCACCAGAAACTGTACAATCTATTACACAGAAATATAACAAGCTTGGATCATACAGACTTTGGAGCACTGAGGATGCAGGCCCAAATTAACACCTCAGAATGAACAAACATCTGTTCTAATTAAACAAAACCTCGGATCACAAGTAAGAAATTGATGAAGGAGATGGAGGTATCAGTTGGAAGTATGACATCAACCATGTTTAAGAGAGCACTCCATCATCATGACCATTAAAACCCATTAATCCAAAATGAACTTAAAAAAAGCCCATCCTTTGTCCATGTTACCAACTGTAAACTTGCACTGATCATTTTTTGTTGATCTTGGAGTAATAGCTTTCTCCTCAGTTGACAGTTTTTTTATGTCATGGTGATGGAGCACTTGCTTAACAGTGAACAATGTTGCATTTCTATCTAATGCCTCCAACTCCTAGACCAGTTCCTTAGTTGTGATCAGAGATTATGTTAGACTTTACAAAGTTTATTTCCTGAGTATGAATTTAGACCTCCTTCCTCAGAGATGTACAGTTTGTATGGTCCCAAGCTATTTAGCTGTTTAGATTTTTCTATAACAGACTGTACACTTGCTCATGGTACCATAAATCTTTTTGAGATGACTTTTAAGCAGGAACCTGACCTGTGGAGATCCAGTATTTTGATCAGGTGCTTTGACTGATTCCTTTAGATTTTTTTGCCTTGCTTTTATATTTAAGAAGGCACACATTCTCCAGATAGGCCCTTAAATACAGCCAAATGTTCCAGAGTTAATCACAAATTACACCACTGAGTCATTCAAAAGCTTTAAAAAAATTTGCATCCATTCTGGAATCTTCTGGGTTCTTTTACGTTGTTTAGACATACATCTTTTATGTTTTGTCTTTTTTATTGTGTTTTTAATTTTTTTAATATAATTTTTTCTGTGTTTTCTGTATTATGTTGTGTGAAGCACCTTGAGGCGATCTCATCGTGAGTTGGTGCTACAGAAATTATTAAATTTGATTTCATTTAGGGCCCCTTCACACATAATACAAAAGACACAGAAGCCAGAAGAAAATCCGCGAACCAAACTCGAAATGGGGAACCACAAAGCATCCACCTGCTGGTGTGAGGGACACACATCGCATTGGCAACGATTTCGTGCTTGCTAGTGCACGAACACAGTGCGGGCAGCTTGAACGCCGCTGATGTGGAGAAAAATAAAATAAAAACCAGCTGTATAATTAGTGAAAGTCACTGGATTGATATCAATAATAATTTTAATAATTAGTTTTGAGAATTATAAACTGTTCTCTAATCTGTGTCTTACATTTAAGATTTTGAATGGATTGGCTTCTTCCTCATTATGTGAATTTGTTAATATTTGTCCAGTGCAGTCTATAAGATCTACCAGAATATCTTTAATAAGAGACTATTCTGTGCCTTTCGTCTTACTGCTTTTGGTCAGTCAGCTTTCTCTGTGAAAGCCACGACTCAGTGGAATGCTCTCCCTGACGGCAACAAGAACTCTGATTCTATTGGAAGCTTCAAGAACAAATTGAAAGATTTTCTGAAAGGTACTCAATTCTGTAACCACTGATTTTTGAAACATTATATAAATAGGATTGTGTGAATGTGTTTGTGTGGATGTGAGTGTATATGTCTGTGTTGGTGATTTACAGTTCTGCAGCTTTGAGCTTATGTTTTTGTGATGTTTTATTATTTACAAGGCCTGTTAGAAAAGTATCCTTTTTATTTTTTGCAAAAACCATATGGATTTGAATCACGTGTGATTGCATCAGCCAAGCTTGAACCTTCGTGCGCATGCGTGAGTTTTTTCATGCCTGTCGGTTGCGTCATTCGCCTGTGAGCAGGCTTTGTGTGAGCAGTGGTCCACCCCTCTCGTTGGATTTTTATTGCGAATAAAATGTCTGAACGATTTGGAGCTTTGCTGCATCAAATTTTTCCAGAAACTGTGAGAGACCTCCAGGTGGACACCGTTCGGAAAATTTAGATGGCTTTCAGCGACGATTTTATGGGGATTACACAGATTAAGGAGTGCTCCAGCCGGTTTAAAGACCGCCCACAGCTGCTGAGAGCGCGCCGCGCTCCGAGCGCCGTTCGACAGGCTGAAACCCCGTTGAAACAACCATATCATTTCCAACGTTAAGGCTTTGTTGATCCGGGACGTCGTCTGACTTCCACAAAAATGGCAGAAGACGTGGACATCAGCACTTTTTCGGCACATTCCACTGTTACAGGAGTTTTTTTCATGGAAAGAGAAGTGCAGGGATGCGCCACGGAGCCATTCATGGCGCGGGACAAAACCACCTCCGTGTTGGTCTCACAGGACGGCTTTCAGATGGCTTTCAGACGGCTTTCGGTGGCTTTTCAGTCATGTGACTATCTGAGAAATTGTGCATGAGCTGGACATGCCAGAACATGTCCTGTGAGGCTTCATCACGGCATTGCTTTGCACGATACAGCTCCGCCGCGATGCGCGGAATTCCTGCGCACGTCTGTCTCAATGTGCCGAAAAAGTGCTGATGTCCACGTCTTCCGCAATTCCTGTGCTAGTCAGACGACGTCCCAGATCAACAAAGCGTCCAGTTTGGAAATGAATGGCACATTCCACTGTTACAGGAGTTTTTGTCATGGAAAGAGGAGTGGAGGAATTCCGCGCGTCGCGGTGGAGCCGCATGGTGCAAAGCAACGCCGTGATGAAGCCTCACAGGACATGTTCTGGCATGTCCAGCTCATGCACAATTTCTCGGATAGTCACACGACTGAAAAGCCACCGAAAGCCGTCTGAAAGCCATCTGAAAGCCGTCCTGTGAGACCAACACGGAGGTGGTTTTGTCCCGCGCCATGAACGGCTCCGTGGCGCATCCCTCCACTTCTCTTTCCATGAAAAAAACTCCTGTAACAGTGGAATGTGCCGAAAAAGTGCTGATGTCCACGTCTTCTGCCATTTTTGTGGAAGTCAGACGACGTCCCGGATCAACACTTAACGTTGGAAATGATCTGGTTGTTTCAGCGGGGTTTCAGCCTGTCGAACGGCGCTCGGAGCGCGGTGCGCTCTCAGCAGCTGTGGGCGGTCTTTAAACCGGCTGGAGCACTCCTTAATCTGTGTAATCCCCATAAAATCATCCCTGAAAGCCATCTAAATTTTCTGAATGGTGTCCACCTGGAGGTCTCTCACAGTTTCTGGAAAAATTTGATGCAGCAAAGCTCCAAATCGTTCAGACATTTTATTCGCAATAAAAATCCGACGAGAGGGGTGGACCACTGCTCACACAAAGCCTGCTCACAGGCGAATGACGCAACCGACAGGCGTGAAAAAACTCACACATGCGCTCGAAGGTTCAAGCTTGGCTGATGCAATCACACGTGATTCAAATCCATATGGTTTTTGCAAAAAATAAAAAGGTCAGATACTTTTCTAACAGACCTCGTATGTTTTAAAGTAGACCTGCATTGAAATAAATGCAGTCAGATCTTTGGACCAAAAAATGACTTACATTTACACATAAGATCCTTCTGAATGTAGTAAAGTAAATCTGGAAGCCCAGATCTGTCATTCAACGGAGAAATCTTCATTTAAAAATGACAAATATACAGCTAACATTTAGCCCTCTGCAAATTTGTCCCTCTCATCATGGACGCTGCTGAGACGTCACGGAGAAGACCCTCTCTCCCAGCATGCATTCCGCGCCAACTGTAATTTGTGGATTTACGTCAGTTTGCATCTGGACCTTTTTCTTGTCTTATACGGAAGGATCTACTTTTTAAAAAACTTCATATTGTCTTGCGGCACGTTTGGTGAGTACACATTTCTTTTATTTGTGCTTGAAAATTATTTTGGGGGACTTTTTCATACGCCCGTTTGATTGAGTGGTGTTGCAATGAAAATCTACTGTCTTTCGCCTCCGGTACCATCGCGGGATATGGAGGCGCAAAGAATCCCAGTCATTAAAAATATATAAACCTCTCTCAGCATCCATGGAGCTCTGGGGCTCCGATTGCCGAGACGTGTGGCGCTGTGGATTTTGCCGCAAGAAGTCTGTCCTTGCAGCAACAGGTGTACCGGCTGCTTTGCATTAAAACAGCAAGCGTAATCTCAGGACTTGTGCCAAGTGTGCTGCAGCTCCGTTCAGTAGACAGAGAGGTGATGCCGGAGTTGTGCGCTGAATCTGGCACAACACCGGCTGCAAAGCAGACACGGGCGGTGTGAGTGGCCCACGTCGGCGGTTAACGAGCTCGTTAATGAGCCCGCAGACATAATAGGCACAGCGGAGACAGAGAGCGGGAGAGGAAGAATGGCGCCCGCTGTCGATGTTGTTGCTGATCTGAGCACACAGATCTGTATCTCACATTCATTGTAGCTTACTTTTGGATGTTGAAACCAGGACGTGTATAAGTAACATTACTAACAGATAATATCAATTTCAATGCGGGATCGGACTGAAGGCGGGAGCGTGTCGTCTTGTCCCTGACGTCATGGAAATGATACGGCTGTACAAACTGTTTTCACGGAGGGCTAAATTTTAGCTGCAAATTTGTCATTTTTAAATGAAGATTTCTCTGCTGAATTACAAATTTGGGCTTACAGATTTACTTTACTGCATTCACAAGGGTCTTATAAATACATATCAGCTATTTCTTTCTGAAATCTGACTACATTTATTTCAATGCAGGTCTACTTTAATTGTGATTTGCCAAGGGACTGCAGATGTAAATTAGCTTTCAGCTAACTCTGGTACAATGTATCAAATGGAAACATTTTATAAATAAAATGGAAAAAAAATAAAAGGGGACACAATACAGAACCATGCAGTTAAATAACCCTGGTTAAAAAAATGCCACTCTCGGGACTCGAACCTGCAATTTACAAAGATCAGATTACCAGACGAGAACTTTACCACTGCGCTACAATCACTGTCTTACAACAGGAGCGTAAAATGCATAAAATCAAGAAGGAGATAAACGATATTTAAAAAAAGAAAAAAAGCGCCGTAATAGCCAGGGTTGGGAGGGTTAATTTAAAAATGTATTCCGATACAGTTACTAGTTACCTGTTGAAAAATGTAGTCAGTAACGTAATCCAAGTACCATAATATTAAAGTAATGTAATTTGATTACTTTCAATTACTTCTGGATTACTCCAATATCAAATATGCTAATACAGACAAAAGA
Source organism: Thalassophryne amazonica (assembly GCF_902500255.1). Classification (NCBI taxonomy): domain Eukaryota; kingdom Metazoa; phylum Chordata; class Actinopteri; order Batrachoidiformes; family Batrachoididae; genus Thalassophryne; species Thalassophryne amazonica. Next base: position 38,995,894 of record NC_047118.1, on the reverse strand, counting down.
AACTAAATATAAATAGTCTTGACCACATAGTACAGTTTATTAAGCAAAAATAAAACTGTTTCTTTTACATGGCATGCTCTGTTTTACTTCACATTATGAATTAAGAGCACCCACGATATTGTTTTAAACACACCCAGTGTTCACCTGCTAAATTAAAAAAAAAAAAAAAAGTTAAACAAATGAAGGATAATGAAAACTCAGGCGTGTGTGGATCAATCAATCAATCAATCAATTTTTTTATATAGCGCCAAATCACAACAAACAGTTGCCCCAAGGCGCTTTATATTGTAAGGCAAGGCCATACAATAATTATGTAAAACCCCAACGGTCAAAACGACCCCCTGTGAGCAAGCACTTGGCTACAGTGGGAAGGAAAAACTCCCTTTTAACAGGAAGAAACCTCCAGCAGAACCAGGCTCAGGGAGGGGCAGTCTTCTGCTGGGACTGGTTGGGGCTGAGGGAGAGAACCAGGAAAAAGACATGCTGTGGAGGGGAGCAGAGATCGATCACTAATGATTAAATGCAGAGTGGTGCATACAGAGCAAAAAGAGAAAGAAACAGTGCATCATGGGAACCCCCCAGCAGTCTACGTCTATAGCAGCATAACTAAGGGATGGTTCAGGGTCACCCGATCCAGCCCTAACTATAAGCTTTAGCAAAAAGGAAAGTTTTAAGCCTAATCTTAAAAGTAGAGAGGGTGTCTGTCTCCCTGATCTGAATTGGGAGCTGGTTCCACAGGAGAGGAGCCTGAAAGCTGAAGGCTCTGCCTCCCATTCTACTCTTACAAACCCTAGGAACTACAAGTAAGCCTGCAGTCTGAGAGCGAAGCGCTCTATTGGGGTGATATGGTACTACGAGGTCCCTAAGATAAGATGGGACCTGATTATTCAAAACCTTATAAGTAAGAAGAAGAATTTTAAATTCTATTCTAGAATTAACAGGAAGCCAATGAAGAGAGGCCAATATGGGTGAGATATGCTCTCTCCTTCTAGTCCCCGTCAGTACTCTAGCTGCAGCATTTTGAATTAACTGAAGGCTTTTTAGGGAACTTTTAGGACAACCTGATAATAATGAATTACAATAGTCCAGCCTAGAGGAAATAAATGCATGAATTAGTTTTTCAGCATCACTCTGAGACAAGACCTTTCTGATTTTAGAGATATTGCGTAAATGCAAAAAAGCAGTCCTACATATTTGTTTAATATGCGCTTTGAATTACATATCCTGATCAAAAATGACTCCAAGATTTCTCACAGTATTACTAGAGGTCAGGGTAATGCCATCCAGAGTAAGGATCTGGTTAGACACCATGTTTCTAAGATTTGTGGGGCCAAGTACAATAACTTCAGTTTTATCTGAGTTTAAAAGCAGGAAATTAGAGGTCATCCATGTCTTTATGTCTGTAAGACAATCCTGCAGTTTAGCTAATTGGTGTGTGTCCTCTGGCTTCATGGATAGATAAAGCTGGGTATCATCTGCGTAACAATGAAAATTTAAGCAATACCGTCTAATAATACTGCCTAAGGGAAGCATGTATAAAGTGAATAAAATTGGTCCTAGCACAGAACCTTGTGGAACTCCATAATTAACTTTAGTCTGTGAAGAAGATTCCCCATTTACATGAACAAATTGTAATCTATTAGACAAATATGATTCAAACCACCGCAGCGCAGTGCCTTTAATACCTATGGCATGCTCTAATCTCTGTAATAAAATTTTATGGTCAACAGTATCAAAAGCAGCACTGAGGTCCAACAGAACAAGCACAGAGACGAGTCCACTGTCCGAGGCCATAAGAAGATCATTTGTAACCTTCACTAATGCTGTTTCTGTACTATGATGAATTCTAAAACCTGACTGAAACTCTTCAAATAGACCATTCCTCTGCAGATGATCAGTTAGCTGTTTTACAACTACCCTTTCAAGAATTTTTGAGAGAAAAGGAAGGTTGGAGATTGGCCTATAATTAGCTAAGATAGCTGGGTCAAGTGATGGCTTTTTAAGTAATGGTTTAATTACTGCCACCTTAAAAGCCTGTGGTACATAGCCAACTAACAAAGATAGATTGATCATATTTAAGATCGAAGCATTAAATAATGGTAGGGCTTCCTTGAGCAGCCTGGTAGGAATGGGGTCTAATAAACATGTTGATGGTTTGGATGAAGTAACTAATGAAAATAACTCAGACAGAACAATCGAAGAGAAAGAGTCTAACCAAATACCGGCATCACTGAAAGCAGCCAAAAATAACGATACGTCTTTGGGATGGTTATGAGTAATTTTTTCTCTAATAGTTAAAATTTTGTTAGCAAAGAAAGTCATGAAGTCATTACTAGTTAAAGTTAATGGAATACTCAGCTGGATGAATTTGTAATTAAAAGTGGCTTGCAGAACAATATACAAAACAAAAAAAAAAAGTCTACTACTTGTTCAGTAAGCATAAAATTATCTTACTTTAGTCTTTCACATAGCATTCACACCATGTTTAACATATCAGTCCACTTGTTGAACTTTCAAAATAAGAACAACAGCATAATGAAAACCATTAAGTAAATACTGTCAGTAAGGAGGCGTGATCGCCATTTTAATTCCGGTCAAGTTAGTGATTTGCGCACATAGAAGTTCAAGAAACAGGTGGAATATGCTGGAAAGCTGCGCATGTTGGCAAAGCCACAAATGGCGGAACAAGGGAGACAATATTTCCTTCCGTAAGTAAGTGGTTTTGGTTATTCTTGTCACTTTGTCCGTGATATTTGGATTATAAACAGCTGTATGTCTCCTGCCGTACCTGTGTCGCCCGATGACACGGACCATTAACTCTTCACTTAATGTCTAGTTGATATTTTCCACTGCTAGACCAATGTCTAGTTAAAATACTTGTCGTTAGTGATTAAAATTGTTCGACAAGACTGGGGATTTTTTTAAAATTTGCACCTTAAAATAATGAGATTATAATGACCCGTGCTGTGCCGCTCACAGTCACACCCACACATAGAGATGTGTACCCACACCACTGACTTCATGAATGAAACTCGGTCAATAAAGGATAATTGTGTAAAAATATAATATGTATATAAATGTATTGTAATGGCTTTAGGAGCCGCGCTGCGCTGAACACAGCAGCAGCTGCTGCAGGACGCCTCAGCTCAGCAGCTTGAACAGCGCAGATCCGTGTAACTTTCAGCACTAATATTTGGGAATGTGTGTGTGTCAGAGTAAGTTTAATACTTTCCTGACATAATTTAATGTCATTTAATTTTACTGGCTCGATATCCAGGTCAAAATGGCATTTTAACACGTATTTTGCAAGCATTTTTCTGAGTGTGTTCAGTCGCGGATTTCCATTGAAAATGCATTAACATCCGGGTACTTCATCAATATTTTGCCCGGTTAGGAGACGTCATGTCGCTGTCCATGAAAGGACGTTTTCGTTTCAAAGAAAAAAAAAAATATTATATACAGATAATATCATAAAATGCATTAAAATTGTAATCCTGCAAACTAATCCCCATTTTTACTAAATATACCTGTAATCTGAGTACGTCTTTTTTTCTGTAACTGTAGCGGAATACACTTACCTTTTTTTTGTATCCTAATTACGTAACGCCGTTACATGTATTCTGTTACTCCCCAAGCCTGGTAATAACTGACAAAACGACATTTGTTATGGCATATTTTTGGTGATACGTGACTGAAAGTGGTGTATTTGTGGGACTGTTGGCTTGTCATAGTGTTCTGAACATGGGTGACATTCAGATCGCCTGCTGCGTGATCTGACGGTCCATTTCACATGCAGCAGCCTGCTGAGGTGCACTGCGTGTGGCCCCTGTGTGCGCTCAGATGTGGCTGTCCGGCCCCCATGTGAGCATGTCTGTGAATACATATCAGCATGTCATGCAAGTGTGCTTCCCCCCCCGCACACCACATATGTTGGGGGGGGCGCGGAGTGGGGGTTGTGAAACATATGCATGCCACATGTGGGCACACCACATGTGGGTGGGGGGCATGACATACACATGCATGCCACATGTGTGTTGCTTTTTCAACGCCACACTTGTGAGGGCACTTAAACAAATTTCGCATCCAGCTCAAAAGTGATCATCTGCTCACTATTTTTATGCTGACAGAGTGAACGGCACCACATTTTCTAAGTCCCCAGCAAGCGGTGTTGGATGTTCGTGTGTGTCACCTGAAATTTGGCTGACACCTGCCACGAGAGGGATCGAATGAGCTCTCACAGGGCAAATCTATCTTCAAACTAATATTTATAAATAATATTACATAGAAATAAAGTAGACATTGTAATTCATTGAACACATATTTATAAAATGGAACATGTGCAGTCAGGGAAAATTGAGTTTGAAACTTTTTAGCCAAAGTGTATGCAAATTTATGTTTGCAACTGTATAACCAGGTGTCTCTACCCTAAAAGAATGAATTTCTCACTGTGGGTCTTTGAGCATAAATCAACATTAGGGTTGTACTTGCAGCTGCAGTGAGCAGAAAAAGTTAAGATTTTTAACTTTCAACAGCACATATCATTGCAGCATGTGGTGTGTGTTGCTGTCACAGCATGATGTGACAAACTTTCCTGTTAAGAATGATGGAACATACCAGATTACAATCTGCCACACACTACCAACATGTGAATGCTGCATTAGAAACATGAAAATGAAGTGTTCTAGACTTCAGTGTGTCTGAGTTGTAATGTGGGGTTCAAATTGTAATAAATATTTTTAATGAGATGTGATGACTGATGATTAGCTTGCTGAAAATGTGTATATTGTGACCCCTTTAATCAATGGTACACTAACCCTTCTGTTTCCTAGCTGGACTGTGAAATGTTGCATGGACATGTGAGTGTCGGTGATGAAATGTTACTGTGAGCACATGTTGTGTAAGGCCCAGTGTTATATTAAATATGAAAACTACAATCTGTCACCCCGCAGAGACTGGTTTATTATTCATTGATGTATATCAATTAATCATGTATAACCCCAAAATCAGAAAAAAGTTGGCACAATATAGAAAAAAGAAAGCAAAAAATACCTCAGTGATCCTGACGTTTGCCTTGACTTCTATTTCATTGTAGAGACTATGAACAGTTTTGAGTGGTCAGCTTCATTTGTTACAATTTGTCCAATTCCTGCATTTCACACCTACAGCACTTTTCAAAAATAATTGGGGTGGGGCAGTTCAGGGCTTATTAGCATAATTAAAGTAATTAGGTTAAATAAGTAAATAAATTAATTCATTTTAGATAGGCGATGTCCAGAGGTGAGTGTAATCATGGTTTGGTACAAAAGCAGTATCCACAAAAGGTTGAACCTTTGAGGAGCAAAGATGGACAGAAGATCTCCACTTTGTCAACAAATGCATGAGAAAGTTATTAAAATGTTAAAAATAACAATGTTCCTCAAAGAAAGATGGGAAAGGTTTTGCATATTTCACCCTCCATAGTGTATAATTGGCAGCACAGTGGCTTAGTGGTTAGCACTGTTGCCGCACAGCAAGAAGGTCATGGTATCCATTTCCACCTTTGGCCTTTCTGTGTGGAGTTTGCATGTTCTCACCGTGTTTGCATGGTTGTCTTCCGGGTGCTCCGGTTTCCTTCCATACTTAAAGACATGCAGGTTAGGTGGATTGGAAACTTTATAATTGTCCAGGTTTCCCTTGCAAAAGAGGTCTTGATCTCAGTGAGACTAACCTGATTAAATAAAGGTTAAATTAAATTAATAATTCCATAAGGGATTCGAGGAATCTGGAGGAATTTCAGTGCATAAAGGGCAAGGGTGGAAGCCTAAACTGAACACCTGTGAACTGAGATGGCTCAGATGGCACTGCATCAAGAACATCATTCATCAAGTACATGGGAAAGGGATTGCTTTGGAAAACCTTTGCCAACTACAACATTATGTAGTTACATTCACAAATTGTTTGCACTTTACTGTGCAACAAAGAAGCCTGATGTTAACCCTGCCCTGAAGCGCCGTTGACTTCCGTGGGCTTGAAGGCATCTTGGTTGGACCATCACACAGTGGAAACCTGTGGTTAGATGAATCAGTATTCCAGATCTTTTTTGTGGAAGAAATGGCCACCATTTGGAGAGGTGATGGTCTAGAGGTTAAGCGTTGGGCTTCAGACCAGAGGATCCTCGGTTCAAAACCCAGCCAGACCAGAAATCACTAAGGGCACTTGGGCAAGGTTCTTAATTCCCTGGTTGCTCCCAGTGTGTAGTGAGCGCCTTACATGGCAGCATGCTGACATCGGTGTGTGTCTGTGTTTGTGTGAATGGGTGATTGAGCTTCTGATGCAGATGGAAAAGTGCTATATAAATGCAGTCTGTTTACCATTTGCTCCGTACCAAAGACGGAAAGGAGATCAAGCCTGTTATCAGCAACAAGTTCAAAACCCATGGTCTGTCATGGTATAGGGTTGAGTCAGTGCCCTTCCCAAAGGTAATTGACACTTCTGTCATGGCGGCATTCATTCAGAAAAGTACACGTTCAAGGTGACATCCTTTCCAGGGACGTCCATGTATTTTTCATGAAGACAATGAAAAACCACATTTACACACATTACAAAGGCATGGCTGTGGAAGAAGAGGGTACAGCTATGGAATTGGCCTGTCTGCAGTCTCTACCTGTCCCCAATAGAGACTATTTAGAGAATTTTGAAATGAAAAATGCAACGATGATCCTGTAGTGTCCCTTACCAAAAAGTAGTACATGCAAGTATGTTTCAACAAATGAAATGAAGTTGACCAAACAAAACATAAAATGATCTAGGGTTCATGCTGTCTGCATGAAAACAGAAGTCAAAGTAATCTAAGAATCAGTGCCTTATTTATTTATTTAATTTGCTGTTTCCACATTTGTTCCTTTTTCTGATTTGAGGTTGTAATTACCTAAAATATAGCCTATACTTTTCTCTGGAATGTAGACGCTCATATGGTTTCATGCTGAGGATGTTTTCTTGATATGTAAGTAATGCATAATCACGATTAATGGAAGTTATTTATTATTCTTTTGATCTACTATATACTGTAGTTGGGATGGTGGTTTTGGGTGAAGCTGGGAGGGACAGTTTAGCACCACAGTACATTTTGAGGAAATGTATAATTGATCATATTGGGTTGGGATTTTTTGATTTTCACATCACAAAGGGTGTTTTGTGCTGCATTTAGACAGATTAAGCAGTTTTTTTGTTTTGTTTTACAGGAAAAATGGCTTGGAGATGGTTTGGATCATAAGGAAGTCATATTTAAGATCTTGGTTTTCACAAGCTAATACGGTGCACCCAGAAAGTATTCACAGCACTTCACTTTTTCAACATATTATTATATTATGCCTTATTCCAAAATGGATGAAAATAATTTTTTCCTCAAAATTCTACACACAATACTCCATAATGACAATGTGAAAAAGCTTCTTTCTTTTTTTTTAGATTTTTGCAAATTTATTAAAAATATATAAACTAAGAGATCACATGTACATAAGTATTCACAGCCTTTGCCATGAAGCTCAGAACTGAGCTCAGGTGCATCCTGATTCCACTGATCATCCTTGAAATGTTTCTGCAGCTTAATTGGAGTCCACTTGGGGTAAATTCAGTTGATTGGACATGAATTTGAAAGGCACACACCTGTCTACGGTCTCACAGTTGACAGTACATGTCAGAGCACAGACCAAATATGAAGTTAAAAGACCTGTCTGTAGACCTCCAAGACAGGAATATCTCAAGGCACAAATCTGGGGAAGGGTACAGAAACATTTTTGGTGTTTAAAGGTGTCAGTCAGCACAGTGGCCTCCATAATCTGTAAATAGAAGAAGCTTGGATCCAGAGCTGGCTGCCAGTCTAAACTGAGCGATCGGGGAGAAGAGCCTTAGTCAGGGTGGTGTCCAAGAACCCGATGGTCATTTTGTTAGAGCTGCAGCATTCCTTTGTGGAGGAACTGGGAGACTAGGCAGGATTGAGGGAAATATTAATGCAGCATTGTACAGAGACTTTTGTGTAAAGGTTGCTTCGTTTCACCTATGTAGTGTTCGTTACAGTTTTCCTGACATCTGATAGAATACACTACATTGCTCTGTTTGTAACTAGGGATCATGTCCTTAGGGTGAACTAATTTCTGTCTCAAGGTGTTAACCGGTTTAAAGTAAACTGGTATTTTGTGCTGTCTGAAGATCCTCTGTAGTTTTTCCCCTACTCCTGCTAAATAAGGGAGAGGCACTCCTCTTCTTCTTGTCTCCGTCTCCTGTCTATCTGGTCTCTTTGTTCTCTGGGACTTCTGCACTATGTCCAGGGACCATCGTGGGTACCCACATACTGTGAGGGCTTTCCGGACACGTTGTTGTTCTACAACTGCAGAGGGAAGGGCTAAAGAACAACAACGTGTCCGGAAAGCCCTCACAGTATGTGGGTACCCACGATGGTCCCTGGACATAGTGCAGAAGTCCCAGAGAACAAAGAGACCAGATAGACAGGAGACGGAGACAAGAAGAAGAGGAGTGCCTCTCCCTTATTTAGCAGGAGTAGGGGAAAAACTACAGAGGATCTTCAGACAGCACAAAATACCAGTTTACTTTAAACCGGTTAACACCTTGAGACAGAAATTAGTTCACCCTAAGGACATGATCCCTATGTTGTGAAAAGTGTAGGAACACAGACCCACAACAGGGGGCGCAAATGAACGGACAATGGAATAAGCCAAATATAACAATTTAATGTTGTGAATGTGCACAACAGAGCAACAGACAACACAATTGAGATGCCCAGTCAAATAAGTTATGGTGGTGTGTGAGCAGGCTCGAGGATAGGAGACGCCCGTCCAGAAAAGAGCCGGATCCCACACGCCTTCCACTCCACCGGACCTGAAGCAATCCTGGAGCCACCAAGCACTGGGTCCCCAGGTAGCCACTGCCTCCGGCTGTCAGATCGGGTACTGCTGGCAGGAAGAACAGACAGGTGATGGTGGGTGTGTGAACACCCAGCAAACAGTTCAACACAAAGGTGGAAAGCACCTCCACCTCTCAATCACGGAGCTTATACAGATCCTGAAGTAACACTTAACAGTCTGCAAACTCAGAATAATGTCAGTCAGTACAGAAGTAAAAACGTTACCACTGTATGATACCAAAGGCTGAGACGTTTACTTATCGGTAGACGATTTCTCGGCAGTGAGGTGAAGATGCTGCCCGGCTCTTATGGAGGTGTGGATGATGATGATGAGTGACAGCTGGTATTGTTGATGAGTGACAGCTGCCACTCCAGGTGCTCTGGCGCCCTCACGTGCCTGAAGCCCGCACTTCAGGCAGGACGCCCTCTGGTGGTGGGCCAGCAGTACCTCCTCTTCAGCGGCCCACACAACAGGACCCCCCCCACAACGGGTGCCTCCTGGCGCCCGACCAGGCTTGTCCGGGTGATGGGAGTAGAAGTCGGCCAGGAGGGCCGGGTCCAGGATGAAGCTCCTCTTCACCCAGGAGCGCTCTTTGGGTCCATAACCCTCCCAGTCCACGAGATACTGGAACCCCCGGCCCTTACGACGGATGTCCAGGAGCCGGCGAACTGTCCACGCAGGCTCCCCGTCGATGATCCGGGCAGGAGGCGGCGCCGGTCCGGGGGCACAGAGGGAAGAGGTGTGGTGAGGCTTGACCCGGGAGACATGAAATACTGGATGGATCTGCAGTGAAGCTGGCAGCCACAGCTTCACCGCGGCAGGACTGAGGACCTTGATGATGGGGAAAGGGCCAATGTACCGATCCTTCAGTTTGTGAGATTCCACCTGTAATGGGATGTCCTTTGTTGACAGCCAAACCTCCTGCCCGGGCTGGTATGCAGGGGCCGGGGACCGCCGGTGTTCTGCATGGGCCTTGGCCCTCGTCCGGGCTTTGAGCAGGGCAGAGCGGGCAGAGCGCCACACCCAACGGCACCGCCTCAGATGGGCCTGGACCGAGGGCACCCCGACCTCTCCCTCCACTAGCGGGAACAATGGGGGCTGGTACCCAAACACACCTCAAACTGGGAGAGGCTGGTGGCAGACGAGACTTGACTGTTGTGTGCGTACTCGATCCAGGCCAGATGGTTGCTCCAGGCCATCGGGTGCGCTGAAGTCACACAGCGAAGGGCCTGTTCCAACTCCTGGTTGGCCCGCTCTACCTGTCCGTTGGTCTTGGGATGGTACCTGGACGAGAGGCTCATGGAGGCCCCCAGTTCTCTACAGAAACTCCTACAGACCTGCGAGGAGAACTGGGGACCACGGTCAGAGACGACATCGGATGGAATCCCATGTAGATGCACGAGGTGGTGGACCAGGAGGTCTGCAGTCTCCTGGGCCGTCGGGAGCTTCGGGAGGGCCACGACATGGGCCGCCTTGGAGAACCGGTCCATGCCCTGGGATGGCGGGAGGCCCGTGACGATGTCCAGGCCGATGTAGGACCAGGGGCGGTGGGGCACAGGTAACGGCTGGAGGAGACCGTGCGCCTGTTGGTGGTCTGCCTTTCCCCTGGCACAGGTGGTGCAGGCCTGGACATACTCCCGGACATTGGCTCCCATGGACGCCCACCAGAAGTGCTGCCTGACCACTGCCATGGTTCTTCACACCCCTGGGTGATAGGAGAGCTTGGACCCGTGACAGAAGTCCAGGACAGCAGCTCTGGCTTCTGGTGGGACGTAGAGTCTGTTCCTTGGGCCGGTCCCCAGGTCTGGGTTCCGTGTCAGGGCCTCCCGGATGGTCTTCTCCACGTCCCAGGTGAGGGCTGCCACGATAGTGGACTCGGGGATGATAGGTTCCGGTGGATCTGACAGCTCGACCTTGACCTCCTCTTCATGGACCCGGGACAGGGCGTCAGATCGCTGGTTCTTAGTCCCGGGATGGTAGGTAATCCGGAAGTCAAATCGCCCGAAGAACAGTGACCAGCGGGCTTGCCTGGGGTTCAGACGCTTGGCGGTCCGAATGTACTCCAGGTTCCGATGGTCCGTGAAAACCGTAAATGGTACCGCAGCTCCCTCCAACAGGTGTCTCCACTCCTCAAGAGCCTCTTTCACCGCAAGAAGTTCCCAATTGCTGACGTCATAGTTCCGCTCCGCCGGGGTCAACCTGCGGGAAAAATAGGCACATGGATGGAGAACCTTGTCGGACTCTCCGCTCTGGGACAGCACGGCTCCTATCCCTGAGTCAGAGGCATCCACTTCAACAACAAACTGGCGATTGGGATCGGGCTGCACCAGAACGGGTGCAGATGAGAACCGACGTTTCAACTCCCTAAACGCGGCTTCGCACCGATCCGACCAGGTGAAGGGGACTTTAGTGGAGGTCAGGGCCATCAGGGGGCTAACTACCTGGCTATAACCCTTAATAAACCTCCGGTAGAAATTTGCAAAGCCGAGGAACTGTTGCAGCTTCCTACGGCTCGTCGGTTGGGGCCAATCCCTCACCGCCGCAACCTTGGCCGGAAAAATCCTGTTGTGAAAAGCAGCAGTACCTCCTCTTCAGCGGCCCACACAACACCCTAGTTACAAACAGAGCAATGTAGTGTATTCTATCAGATGTCAGGAAAACTGTAACGAACACTACATAGGTGAAACGAAGCAACCTTTACACAAAAGGCTATACCAGCACTGCAGAGAGGGCGCCAGTGGACCTCAGTCTGCGGTTCATCTCCACCTTAAAGACACTAACCACACGTTTGAGGACAAGGAAGTTAAAATATTAGCCAGAGAGAAGAAATGGTTTGAGAGAGGGGTCAAGGAGGCATTCTTTGTGAAACGTTTGAAACCCAGCCTTAACCGGGGAGGGGGTCTGAGACACACTTTATCCCCTGTTTACAATGGGGTACTCAGGTCAAAGGAGTTTCAGTCTTTTGTTCATGGTAATGAGTCATTCATGTCATCAAGGGAGCCATCAGAAAGGCATCCATCCCATCATTAGAGGGACAGCTGTCCTGTCATTAGGTGTGCTAACTAGAGCACAATAGTTGCTAATTAGCGCTATTGTTTAGTCACTAGCCTATAGCAGTCTGCCTCTCAGTAGGAGGGGTCTGGTTAGGTTTAAAACTCCAGCTTTTGTTGGCTTCTGTTTTATTCTTCTCTACAAGAGTCAGACAGAAGTCAGACTTCCAGAGCAAGAATTTTAGCTGAGGAAGCTTCTGCGATTTGAAGCGAAACGTCCTCACGTCATGCAACCCAGTCCAGTCGAAGATTCAAGCTTCTCTACTCAGGCTAACAGACTAACTTTGGGTTAGATGTTTGAATTATACAGACTTTTAAAGACTGGATGTTGTTATAACAGGTCATAATGGGTGCCTTGGGTGTTCAAAACTATGATTGGCATTCTGGCTAACACACAAATGAAATAACACTAAAATTTCATTCAAAGGAAATCCTGGAGCGCCGGCTATTTAGGTGGTCTGTTATCTACACAAAAAGCCACATTATCTCAGATATTTATAAAATGCTCAGAAAGGACAAATGCAGTCAAGCCCACATCAGCTTGTCTCCGTCCACCAGCAGAGGCTGCTGCTACCTGTGGCTGTTTGCTATTGGCTATTTATTTATTGGCATACTAGCTATGAACCATGTTCCTAATTATGCATAACTTTATGACTTAAAATAGTTTAAACTGATGAGCTATGTAAAGACCTGGTGAACTTGTTATGAATGGGGAAACAAGCTGTAGAAACCAAAACAGTTTTCGTCCCAGGCTGTAAATATGTTTTTCTGCTGCAAAGTTGAGCAATTTAACATGGGGGTCTACGGGTAGTGACTCATTGCCCTTCAGACATCAAGGTGAAATGTCCTGAAAATAAATAAAAAAGTAAAAGCATTTATTGGTCTCAAACAAATTTTATCCATGTAATGTGGAATTGCGTCAGGAAGGGCATCCGGTGTAAAACTTGTACCAAATCAACATGCAGATCTACCTTGGATCTGCTGTGGCGACCCCAAGTGAAAACGAAGGTGCAGCCGCAGGGACTTACGATTGGTCTCTAACAAATGGCTACTTTTCTGCCTGTAGCTTTAAATGGAAAGAATTTGTTGCTCGCCTTGCTTCTTTGTACTTTCAGAGAGAAAGTGTTTCTCTTATCCTGTCGACATGCCATGCAGATAGGTTTTTGGCTCACTGCAGCATATCTCACAGGGCAAGCCAGTAAAGTGTGACATACGTCACAGAAGTCTAAAACATGCTGCTTGGGGTGTGAAGTTTTCTCACAGCAGGAGAATTTCTACATGCACCTATTGAACTGTGAGACTTTGCGGCTGTGTTCCAGAAAACTGAATCTATATATGACTACAAAACATAGATAAAACAGATCTTGTGTAACATGACCCCTTTAATACAGAACTGACTTGTGCATTATGAACTAAATTAACTTTATTTTTCAGTTCTACAGGGAGTTGGCCAGAGATTAGGCTTTTATTCGTGTTTGACTGAAACTCTGATCTGTCTCTAACCCTCCATCCTCCCTGTCCATCCCTCGTCTGCAATAACAGACCGGCAGACGTCAGTGAAAAAAGCTGCACCAAACATCTCTTTGGAGGAGCCAACGGGAGAGAGGAAGCGAAGCTGCTCCTGTGGAGTACAATTACCTCAAAATCACTCCTTTACCCTCCTGGACCCATCGCGGATTTTCCCCTAAAGCTGCTGTGAGTTTTTAAAACTGAAATCACGTGACGTGCTTACTAATGTCACCGCTCTGCTCGTGAACATCTGTATTTGTTCCACCAAACCCCACACATCTAATGAGTTGTCCTGGTGGAGGTTTAATTCCATTAATCATGAGCACGAATACACTTTTATCTCATCAAGTACAGCCGGTTAGAGCAAATAAACCTGCTGATGGAATAACACCTGAAATTGATAAACGGCTGCTTTACTCGCACTACCATTTTATTCTTCTTTACTGAGTTAATTAAACTAATTTTTCTATTAAGTGAACGATGATGTTGACAGGTCGTATCATTCCGTGTGATTAAAGCTGTCTCCTCACAGAAGAAATGCCTCTAAATTTGAGTAATTTTTGTACGACAACCCATACATGACTGATGATGAGACTCTTATACAAGCAGCAGACAGCATTAATATTTTTTGTTCTTTTCTTCTTCAGATTACACACAGAGATTTTACAGTTCCTTGTCATCCACATTCTGAATTATGATGATATGCTGCAGAAGACAAATTGGCTTCCTGAAATCCTCAAAGGAAAATCTAAGATTCCATATTGCACCACTAATCACCACCCTCAGGGACAGGCTAAATGTACAACAAAAAAGGCATAAAAAATAAACCCTTGCACTGTTTATATTCAATCGCTGCATGACAAAATTTGAATATTTAGGCTCGCTGTTAAAAATCAATAATCGCACTGTTTTGTGTGACTCTCCTGTGCTGGTCCCAGTTCCTTCCTCAGTCTGAGGCTATGAGAGGGAGTGAGGAGTCCCAGGCTGCACCATCATGCTACTTCTGAGAAGCTGGGATGAGACTTCGGCTGGCAAAACTCAAGGTGAGACGATGCTGCTGTACATCTCTTAGTTTGTGAAGAGAACCACTAAAACCACCCGTCTTATCTCATCTGTGTGCGCCCGTGCATCTGCAGCTTTATTAAGTGCATTCCTTGCCTGAAGATGGTGATGGATGTTCTAAATGTTCCACAGCCTTTTTGGCTTTGTATCTCATGCCAGGTTTGTTTGAGGGTCAGGATGCCAGTTCAAGGTGGAGCCTACAGATAAATGGTTTATTAGTGTGTTTCTGGCACTGCGTCCACGCTGATCAATGGTAGTCATCTATGCCTAGACGGTCAACCTGAACCCGATGGACTCAGGACTTCATTTGTATGGCTGTGCAGACATTGATTATTCCATTAAAGGATTTGCTGTTGGATGCGTTTGTGCTTGCAACTTGTCGGCTGCGTGCTTGAACGAGTGAGATGATGGCGCGATGATCTCTCATCCCAGAAAATGCCATTATCATAGCAGAACTTTCCCCTTCCTACATATTTTTTTTCTCAGACATTTATCCCCTTGCTCAGCATTTTGGCTTTGGTGGTTAAAAAAAATTGTAAGTTGCTCATAAGCTTTTTTTTCCCTCTGAGGTTCCTCTGGACTAGTCCTTTATCACTTAGTATCTCCCTCTCTGTATCTTTTCTTTCTCCCTCACTCGTTTACTCTCAGCAACGTGTTCTATTAATCAGCCGTGATGTTTTCGAAACTAAGACTGGTTGCAGAAGTGTAGCACTGAGAAAATACACTTTTTGCTGGGAGTTGGTGGTTGCTGGTAGTGGGGGTGACAGACTATGTGTGGTATGTGCGCGCACTACAAAATGCTGGCATTACGCAGTTACTGCTATTACTTTAAGTCAGTCCCTAGCCAGCAGCAGAGCAACAGTACAGTCTCATAATGAAGTGCCAGAGCCTCGGCCTTCTATCGTTAGCTGAAAGTCACACAGCTGCCTAATGCTGATGCTGCAGAATGCCTACTGTTGCCTTACATCCTGAAGTATAACCCTACAGATGAATTGACAGTACAGGTCTTATTAACACCATCTCACCTTTAAAACGAGAACATTCTAACCCTCAGTTACAGATGATCAGCTTGTTATTTTTATAATTCAGCGTAAACAAAGTCCATACTCTTACATAAACAGCTCTGAAAGCACAATAATGGGAATAATGGTTAAAATGTGAATATATTAGAGTAACAATGGGTTCTATTTTGAGGGCAGATGTGAAAATGAATTGCACAGTGGGCACAAATCCATGCGGGGTATGTCTGAGCACGCAGTGCTATTTAAATGGTGGAACATACTGGGTACAAAGCAGATGTTCATTAGTCATGGGCGTGTTGTCATCTGAACATCAAGCAATCAGAGGGCTACCTGCCCTTCCCTTTAAACTGGAGTGTGCCAGGTGTACAGCAGTGTGGTATTGAGAAAGCAGATGCCAGTGAAAGGGTGTCTGGTGCATTAAGGGATTAGCACCATATTGTCAGGGCACATGAGGGACAGTGGCCACCAAAGCTGCCTGAGGTGAAGCAGTGCAGCAGCAAGGTGAGGTTTTGTATTTTTCTTGCAGCCTCACATCACAGACACTAATGCCACCACTAGCAGTGATACACGGAGGCTAGTATGGTATGCATACTTTGTGAACTTGCTTATGTAAGATGCATGTGGTGTTGTGCTCTTTATAGAACAGTAAACAACACTGGACTTTAGACCTGGTTTGTGTCTGAGGCACAAGTGCTTTCTGTTGATGGATTAATTAAATGGAAAAAGGCTTTTCAATTTTCACTAACTTTTCAGTCTAATCCACTTAGGAGAACCATATCATGACACATTCCCAACACCAAACACATGTGCATATGTAAAATATCTTGACCACACAGCCTTTGATCTGTGTAGCAATTTGAAATATTTTAGCATGAAATTATCCTCCTTATTAATAGAAGATTGTGGTGGCCAAGTGGTTAATGCGCTTGGTTTCAGTTCGGAAGGTTCTGGGTTCAAATCCCACCCCTGCCACATTTCTCCATGTAATGTGGAGTTGCGTCAGGAAGGGCATCCAGCGTAAAACCTGTGCCAAATCAACATGCAGATCTACCTTGGATTTGCTGTGGCGACCCCGAGTGCAAACAAGGGAGCAGCCGAAGGGACTTACTATTAATAGAAGATTCCTTTACTACAGCAATAAAATAAGAAAAATGAAAGCTTCCATGTACATTTCTACCCACATTTAATTTTACTTAGGTTCTATGTGAATACACTACCATTCAATTGAATACACCACAAAGACAAGATATTTAATGGTCAAACTGATAAACTTTATTGTTTTTGTGCAAATATTTGCTCATTTTGAAGTGGATGCCTGCAACATGTTTCAAAAAAAGCTGGGACAGTGGTATGTTTACCACTGTGTTACATCACCTTTCCTTCTAACAACACTCAATAAGTGTTTGGGAACTGAGGACACTAATCGTGAATGTCATAATTGGGTATAAAAGGAGCATCCCTAAAAGGCTCAGCCATTCACAAGCAAAGATGGGGTGAGGATCACCACTTTGTGAACAACTGCATGAAAAAATAGTCCAACAGTTTAAGAACAAAGTTTCTCAACGTTCAATTGCAAGACATCTAGGGATTCCATCATCTACAGTCCACAATATAATCAGAAGATTCAGAGAATCTGGAGAAATTTCTACACGTAAGCGTCAAGGCCGAAAACCAACATTGAATGCCCGTGACCTTCGATCTCTCAGGCGGCACTGCATTAAAAACCAACGTTGTTATGTAAAGGATCTTACCATGTGGGCTCAGGAGCACTTTAGAAAACCATTGTCAGTTAACACAGTTCGTCGCTACATCAACAAGTGCAAGTTAAAACTCTACTGTGCAAAGTGAAAGCCATACATCAACAACATCCAGAAATGCCGCCGCCTTCTCTGGACCCGAGCTCAATTGAAGTGGACAGACGCAAAGTGGAAAAGTGTGCTGTGGTCTGATGAGTCCACATTTCAAATTGTTTTTGGAAACCATGGACGTTGTGTCCTCCGGACAAAAGAGGAAAAAGACCATCCAGATTGTTACCAGCGCTAAGTTCAAAAGCCAGCATCTGTGATGGTATGGGGGTGTGTTAGTGCCCATGGCATGGGCAACTTACACATCTGTGATGGCACCATCAATGCTGAAAGGTACATCCAGGTTTTGGAGGAACACATGCTGCCATCCAAGCAACATCTTTTTCAGGGACGTCCCTGCTTATTTCAGCAAAACAATGCCAAGCCACATTTTACAACAGCGTGGCTTCGTAGTAAAAGAGTGCAGGTACTAGACTGGCCTGCCTGCAGTCCAGACCTGTCGCCCATTGAAAATGTGTGGCACATTATGAAGCGCAAAATACGACAACGGAAACCCCGGACTGTTGAACAACTGAAGTCGTACATCAAGCAAGAATGGGAAAGAATTCCACCTACAAAGTATCAACAATTAGTGTCCTCAGTTCCCAAACGCTTTATTGAGTGTTGTTAAAAAGAAAGGTGATGTAACACAGTGGTAAACATACCACTGTCCCAGCTTTTTTGAAACGTGTTGCAGGCATCCACTTCAAAATGATCAAATATTTGCACAAAAACAATAAAGTTGATCAGTTTGAACATTAAATATCTTGTCTTTGTGGTGTATTCAATTGAATATAGGTTGAAGAGGATTTGTAAATCATTGTATTCTGTTTTATTTACATTTTACACAACATCCCAACTTCATTGGAATTGGGGTTGTAGATTTGATGTACAGAGACTTTGCGTTCTACAGTTTGATTTAGCTTTCTTTGGTTACCGTTTTTATGCTTTTTATACCTCTGGTTTTGATTGTGGAGCACTCTGCGACACCTGCTGTATACTCGTAAATACATTTGCTTTTGCTCAAGTGATGTATGTTTTCTTACTATGTGGTTGTGTAGTCTAATATGGCATTTCACTGCTGAATAGTAAACAAATGTGCTTATTTTGGGAAAATACTGATGCATTTGTTCTTTTATTCCTTTTATGAGGTGCTTTTTTTGTGGCTTTGTTGTCTTCTTAAATTAGAGCAAATTTGAGAACCTGGAAGATTGAAGGGTTTTGATGAAGAAAGGCATTTTGTGTGTGTGTGTGTGTATGTGTGAGGGCATGTCCCGGCTGTCTGTGGTATGTATGATCATCTCAGTCCCCCATGTGCCCCTCCCGAGTCATGTGTAGGTGTGAGTCCAATCTGTATGTTATGTTCGTGCCACCTGTCGGTCCTGCGTGAGCGTGGGAGTGAGTGCACGAGCGTGTGATCTGCTGCCAGTCGGGTGCTGCAACTGTGTGGATTGTGCGAGCTCACTGACATGCTTCAGTGTCAGTGGGCCCTGCCCCTTGTGTTTTGGTTATGTTTTCCCACTCTGATCTGTTATGAGTTGTACTGTTTCCGTTTGTTCCACATTGTCTGTGCAGCCTGGTGTACTTTATGTTCGGGTTTGATGTATCATGATCTGGTTTTATTTTCCACTCACCCCAGGTCATTTTTTTTTTTTTTTATCTCTGATGTTCTGTTTTGTTCCCCTTGTATCCCGGTCTTTCTGTTTGCTTTCATGTCACACCTGTTTTTAATTAGTTCAGTTTGCTTTTAAGACACACTTTTGTCATTGTTCAGTGCCGGTCAATTATGTTTTCCCTGTGTCATCTGTCACGCGTTGCATTCTCCTGGTTCTGTCCATCTGCACCTGCTTATCGTGGTTAGTAAGTGAACTTGTCTCTGTCATTTTTTGGGACAATTTTTTTTGGTCACTACCTTGTTTTGACTCGCACTCAGAATGTTGTTTTTGGTTCTTGGTTTGTTCACTTTGTCTGTCATTGCATTTTTGGATTTTGCCACTTGAGAGAGTTTTGTCACCATTGTATTATCACTATCACTGTGGCTCATTAAACGCATTGTCTTTGCACTTAACCTCTTGTGTCTGGCTGCCTGCATTGTGGGGTCTAATCCCTGTTCTTAGTGGTTCCAACCATAACAACTACCCATTTCGTGACTTTTATGAAACCTTGCAGCTGTAAATTCGATATAGGCCCTAAGGCCTGTTGGTGGGGGAGATTATTTCCAGGTTCCCGTGGCTATGACTGACACCCCCCCGATGGGACAAAATGATTTCCTCAGCCAAGACAGGTACCCATTTACAGCCAGGATGACTGAGTCCACATTTTGTTATGTTACAGCCTTATTCCAAAATGGAGTAATTTTTTTTACCTCAAAATTCTACACACAGAACCCCATAATGACAACATCACAAAGTTTTTTTTATTTTGCAAATTTATTAAAAGTAAAAAACTAAGAAATCACATGTACGTAAGTATTCACACCCTTTCCTCAATATTTTGTTGATGCACCTTTCACAGCAATTACAGCCTCAAGTCTTCTTGAATATGATGCCACAAGCTTGGCGCACCTATGGTGACTGGCTGGGCCACTCAAGGACATTTAGAGTTGTCCTGAAGCCACTCCTTTGATATCTTGCTGTGTGCTTAGGGTCATTGTCTTGCTAAAAGATGAACCGTCACCCCATGAGGTCAAGAGCGCTCTGGAGCAAGTTTTCATCCAGGATGTCTCTGTACATTGCTGCATTAATCTTTCCCTCAATCCTGACTGGTCTCCCAGTTCCTGCTGCTGAAAAACATCTCCACTGCATGATGCTGCCACCACCATGCTTCACTGTGCGGATGGTGCCTGGTTTCCTCCAAACATGACGCCTGGCACTTACACCAAAGAGTTCAATCTTTGTCTCATCAGACCAGAGAATTTTGTTTCTCGGGCTCTGACAGTCCTTCATGTGCCTTTTGGCAAACTCTAGGTGGGCTGCCATGTGCCTTTCACTAAGGAGTGGTTTCTCTCTGGCCACTTTAACATACAGGCCTGATTGGTGGATAGCTGCAGAGATGGTGGTCCTTCTGGAAGGTTCTCCTGTCTCCACAGAAGAATGCTGGAGCTCTGACAGAGTGACCATTGGGTTCTTGATCACCTCCCTGCCTAAGGTCCTTCTCCCCCAATCACTCAGGTTAGACAGATGGCCAGCTCTAGGAAGAGTCCTGGTGAATCCAAACTTCTTCCATTTATGGATGATGGAGGCCACTGTGCTCATTGGAATCTTCAAAGCAGCAGAAATGTTTCTGTACTCTTCCCCAAATTTGTTCCTCAAGACAATCCTGTCTTGGAGAACTACAGACAATTCCTTTGACTTCATGCTTGGTTTGTGCTCTGACATGCACTGTCAACTGTGGGACCTTATATGTAGACAGGTGTGTGCCTTTCCAAACAATGTCAAATCAACTGAATTTACCCCAGATGGACTGCAATGAAGCTGTAGAAACATCTCCTGGATTATCAGTGGACACAGGATGCACCAGAGCTCAATTTTGAGCTTCATGGCAAAGGATGTGAATACTTATGTCCATGTGATTTCTTCTTTTTTTATTTTTAATAAATTTGTTAAAATCTAAAAACAACAAAAAAAAAAACACAAACAAACAAACAAACAAAAAAAAAACATCACAACTTCTTTTCACATTGTCATGACATATTATGTATAGGACTTTGAGGGGGGGAAAAGAACATTTTCATCCATTTTGGAATAAGGCTGTAACATAACAAAATGTGTAAGAAGTGAAGCGCTGTGAATACTTTCTGGGTGCACTGTATCTACGTTTAAAAACATAATGGTAGCAAGCAGCAAGATACTCATACCTCCATTTTCAATAAACCTGGTGAATAGGTGTTATCCATCACAAATGTGACTACCACATTTATGAAATAGTGAAAGTGACAAATAATATTGTTGAAAAATGGAAAGAATACAATGGTTTCAGGTTGTGCTCTTCCCTAAAAGTGTGAACCTGTTCACCAAATTGAATATCTGAATATCTACACAACATATTTCTCATCCATGTATTTTATTTATTGATTTATTTTTATTTATTTTTTATTTATTTTCATTTATATAGCGCCAAATCACAACAGAGTTGCCTCAAAGCGCTTCACACAGGTAAGGTCTAACCTTACCACTGTTGCTCTGGTGGTTGGTAAGGTTGCTCTGGGGGTTGGTAAGGTCTAACCTTACCAACCCCCAGAGCAACAGTGGTAAGGAAAAACTCCCTCTGAGGAAGAAACCTCAAGCAGACCAGACTCAAAGGGGTGACCCTCTGCTTTGGGCCATGCTACAAACATAAATTACAGAACAATTCACGGACAAATATACAAGAAATGCTATTGGCGCACAGGACAGGAGGATCGCCAACACGAATACAACTCCCATCTCTGGATGGAGCTGCACCTTAAACAGAGAGAAAAAACAGAATCAGGCATCAGAAAGACAAAAAATACTGTATAATTTGCCAGCATTAAACAACAAGAAAAATAGAAGAAATACTAAGGTGATCGCCGGCCACGTAGCCCTAAACTTCACTAAAAAACCCAGAATTTAGGTAAAGTTGAGGCCGCAGCCTGCTCCAATTACTAATAAATGAATTAAAAGAGTAAAAAGCGTAAAACAAAACTGTACCAGTATGCTAGCCACATGAAAGGGAAAATAAGTGCATCTTAAGTCTGGACTTGAAAATCTCCACAGAATCTGACTGTTTTATTGACGCAGGGAGACCATTCCAAAAGAACAGTAATGCATGCTTATAGTCTACGATAGCATCACGCCATGCAAGGTGAAATACTGCTAATTTTGAATGACACCATTTCCGTTCTAGACCTCTTGCTTTATGCTTGTGGTCACACAGATAATCACTGAATCAAGGTGACTGTGAATTGGGGGAGCGCGGTTTTTAACACAGGTGTGCACTCATGTCGAGTGTAGTTTTGAGCACTGAGTTTAAACTATCCACAAGTCTGTCTACTGACTGGTATTTGTCAATGTGAAGCTAAGACATCAGGCAGTCTAGCTTCGAGTTCAGTCTTAGTTGAGGAGTTGATGCATCGCCGTAATGATATATAAGGTTGTTGTTCCACTAATCACGGCAGCGAAACTGTAAACTTAATAAGTGGAGTAGAGTGTATGACGCAACCTCATGACATGAAGTTTTATTATTTTACCATTACAATTAAAATAAACAGTTAACTGGTCCTTACTACACAACGTCCATGATTTCCAAAAACAATTTGAAATGTGGACTCATCAGACCACAGCACACTTTTCCACTTTGCGTCTGTCCATTTCAAATGAGCTCGGGCCCAGAGAAGGAGGTGGCATTTCTGGATGTTGTTGATGTATGGCTTTCACTTTGCATAGTAGAGTTTTAACTTGCACTTGTAGACGTATCGATGAACTGTCTTAACTGACAGTGGTTTTCTGAAGTGTTCCTGAGCCCATTGGTAAGATCCTTTACACAATGATCCTTTACACAATGTTGGTTTTTAATGCAGTGCCGCCTGAGGGATCGAAGGTCACAGGCATTCAGTGTTGGTTTTCGGCCTTGCCGCTTACGTGTAGAAAGTTCTCCATATTCTCTGAATCTTCTGATTTATATTTACTGTAGATGCAATAGAATGTTGAGAAACAGTTCTTAAACTGTTGGACTATTTTTTTCACGCAGTTGTTCACAAAGTGGTGATCCTCGCCCCATCTTTGCTTGTGAATGGTTGAGCCTTTTGGGGATGCTCCTTTTATACCCAATCATGACACTCACCTGTTTCCAATTAACCTGTTCACCTGTGGAATGTTCCAAACAGGTGCTCTTTAAGCATGCATCAATTTTCCCAGTCTTTTGTTGCCCGTCCCAGTTTTTTTGAAATGTGTTGCAGGCATCCATTTCAAAATGAGCAAACAATTGCAGAAAAACAACAAAGTTTATCAGTTTGAACATTAAATATCTTGTCTTTGTGGTGTATTTAATTGAATATGGGTTGAAGAGGATTTGCAAATCACTGTATTCTGTTTTTATTTACATTTCACACAACATCCCAATTTCAGTGGAACTGGGGTTGTAAAAAATGATTTCTTGTTTGTATCTTTAAATTTGTGTTTGTGCGTATAGGCGGATCACTTATTTTCTGGCTTATTTTCCTTATATGAGCCATCTGGCGTCACCTACTGTAGTGGTTGTATTAAGTGAATGATTAAAAAAATATGTTATTTGTTTTTTGATGATTGGCAAATTGCACAGCGCAGTATTATATTGCCATAGTTGACAGTAGAAACTTGTGTTTACAGAGTTGTTCTGCAGCATGTTGGTGGGTTTTGCTGTATATATGTGATTACTGCTGATTGAATTTCTTCAGTTATGTGTGGGAAATGTGCAGTTGGAAGGGCAGTAATGTGAAGCTGATGTCATTTTAAACAGTGAAGATCAAAGGTTATCATTTCTCTTTTGCCCCATGCTGACAGTGAAACAGTGACAGCACAGTGGCACAAACCTGCACTGAATACAGGTTTTACATAACTACATGTAACTTACTATGACTTACTGTACATGTGTTATCTTGCATTTTGGTGCAAGTCTTCTGGTTTAGCTGTCACATGCACAGAATTCGATTAAAGTGTTGTTACCCAATGCAGAAACTATAGTCTAGTGCTCATTGTGTGTTGTTCAGTTTTGTTTCTGAACAGCTGCAGAGCCGGCACCAGCCTTTATGGGGCCTAAACAAATTTGATTTGAAGCTCCCCCTACCCTGGTGCAACCAAAATTATTAACTACGATTAACTCGTATTATGTATTATTGCCTATGCTTGATCATTTACATGGCATAAATCAGGGGTGGCTGTTATATGGCTGGGGGGGCCTGGCTGCCGGTTTGTTTCTGTCTTTTGGTTTTCCTCCCAGGTGGCGTGCGTTTGGGACTGAGTGGCTGTGTTGCTGAGGCTGTCAGGACCTCACCCTGATCACCTGCGACTCGTCAGGACTCACAGCTGTGGTGCATCTGGATGGATTGGAACATGTTGGCATTTAAGACTGGAGTGCACAGTGTGTATTTGCCAGAGACTCGACCTTGTGACCAGACGGGTGAGATCGTCGTCTTGGGAGCCATCTCATCAGCAGCGGATGCTGAGAACGTCCAGGTTTGATGCACAGTCTGTGAAAGAGGAGGGGGTGAGGTCTCACGCTCGTCAGCACACTTGCTGAGGTACGTTAGATTTTGTGACTAACAGTTATACAGTCAGTAAATGTGGTGTCCCTCACACCTTATTGTATTGAGCTGTTTGTTAGTCATGTATCAGCTTCCACTGCAGTGGAGTTTTGTGAACTGGATGTTCCATGCCTGCAGGTTGGGAAGCTGATCAGTAATCAAGCCAGGAAGTGTTTGCTGTTTGTACACCTTTAAGTGTTCTGTGTGTAGAGTGTGGACTCACATAATGGTTCCTTCTTTCACAGACTCGGTTGTTGCGGCCACCTGGGGGGTGTCGGCGGGGTCCTTGGGTCCGAAACAGCTTCTGGCTCCGGACCGTTAGCGCTGCTGGGAGCGCACCACGCCAGGCCGCACCTTTTTGTTATTATATTATCACTGTTATGTATTAAATTCAGTTAGCCTTTGTACCGTGCTCTGCTTATTTCATACTGGGTCCTTCAAACGCTGGTCGGTTCTCCGAGCTGCGTCCGACACATAACAGTAGTCTCTGGCCAAACATCACGGACCCAGCGGTAGCAGAGACGGTAACGCGCCGGGAAGGCGGCAGCAGACGTTCAGTGGTTATCCGGATCAGTTGCGGGGCTCTCCGCCCAGAAGGTGCGTGTTTGAGAGCCCATTACTGGATACTGATTTGTGCTCTCTTGCAGCCGTGTTCCTGTGTTGTGCCTTATCCGTGGGTCGTGGTGGAGTGTGACTGGCGACGGCTTCGCGTCACACTCCGACCGGATAAGAGGTTTAAACGGGAGCTGCAAGAGTGCGTTTGTAATGGGTTCACGCGCACGGCGGAGCTCTGTTAGCACGGGTCGCTGGGCTTCCTGTGTTACAGTCGTAGCCCCGTTTCCCCGGACAAAGGTAACTACTGCGTCTGTTGTTTCAGCTCCGGCGTTATTTAGTTGAGCACATTTTGGTTGTGTGTTGCACTCAGCTGCGCACATAAAAGCAGCTCGTTTGTTTTTTCTGTCGCCAAAGGTTTTTTTTTTTGTTTTTAGCACTCTGGCTCCCCCTTGTGGTGACTGAATCACGTTACCGTCAAGCTCTTGAGTAGGAACAGGTGTGTTCCATTTGGTTGAGCTTGACGGTATAACTCACTGATTTGTTTTGTGTTAGTTCATTTTGTGTGGGTGTTGTTTGAGTTGGTTTTTGTGTGGGATTTTATTTTTTGTTTTCCACTATTTGTCTGGGGTTGTGACCCTGCAGCCTGTCTGAAAACGAACAAAACAAGACAAAAAAAAAAAAAAAAAGGGGACCCAAACAACTGTGTGTTGGTCTGTTTTTCCTTTTATTTTTTTCTCTGACTCCAGCCGGGTGTGCCGTGGTGTCGGCATTGCTGGAGGGGTGCAGTTGGGTTGTGCTGGGCGTTTCCCAGGTAGCCTCTGCACCCGGGAGGGGAGGGGGGGTTTGGGGGTATCTTTTTGTTTCCCCCCCCCAGTTTCCGCCCTCAGGGTTTGACTGTGGTGTCCTCTGGGGGGGAAAGGGCTGTAGGCCCATCTAGCCATGGACGGCCGGGGCTGGGTCCATTGGTCATGAGGGGAGGCGTCTCCTGGGGTTGACGAGTGGTCCTCTGGGAGGCGCTGGTAGTCCCCGTGGGTGACGTTGGATCCCAGAGGGACCTCGGTCGTGGTTATTACTCCTGGAGCTGGCGGGAGGCCCTCTGGGGGGTGTTGGTCCCTACATGTCGTTTGGGGGGGAGGAGGGGGGGGTGTTGTAGCATTTTTGTTTGTGAGCTCAAGTTTGGGTTGTTTTTCTTTTCTCCCCTTCCCTGGGGTTTGATGGAACGGTCCTCTGGGGGGGGGGTGTTTTAGTATTTTTGTTTGTAGGCTTGGGTTTGGGTTGTTTTTCCTTTCTCCCCTTCCCTGGGGTTTGATGGGACGGTCCCCTGGGGAGGGGGGGGTGTTTTGGTTGTTTGTGTTTTGTTTTATGACTAATTACACATGTTTGGATAAAGGCTGACCGCACAGGTGTAGGAACTCCTGGCCACACCTGTGCTAAGAGACTGTCAGAAACAAGGGCAAAGATGCAGCCAGTTCAACCAATCTGTTGGAGGATGAACGCGGACACGGTTTCCAGCCATGGTCCCTGGAGGGGGGTGTTTCTCCTGGGCCAGGTGTGTGTGGTCGCCGGGAGGCTTCCCGTGAGGGTGGGGTACTGTTATATGGCTGGGGGGGCCTGGCTGCCGGTTTGTTTCTGTCTTTTGGTTTTCCTCCCAGGTGGCGTGCGTTTGGGACTGAGTGGCTGTGTTGCTGAGGCTGTCAGGACCTCACCCTGATCACCTGCGACTCGTCAGGACTCACAGCTGTGGTGCATCTGGATGGATTGGAACATGTTGGCATTTAAGACTGGAGTGCACAGTGTGTATTTGCCAGAGACTCGACCTTGTGACCAGACGGGTGAGATCGTCGTCTCGGGAGCCATCTCATCAGCAGCGGATGCTGAGAACGTCCAGGTTTGATGCACAGTCTGTGAAAGAGGAGGGGGTGAGGTCTCACGCTCGTCAGCACACTTCCTGAGGTACGTTAGATTTTGTGACTAACAGTTATACAGTCAGTAAATGTGGTGTCCCTCACACCTTATTGTATTGAGCTGTTTGTTAGTCATGTATCAGCTTCCACTGCAGTGGAGTTTTGTGAACTGGATGTTCCATGCCTGCAGGTTGGGAAGCTGATCAGTAATCAAGCCAGGAAGTGTTTGCTGTTTGTACACCTTTAAGTGTTCTGTGTGTAGAGTGTGGACTCACATAATGGTTCCTTCTTTCACAGACTCGGTTGTTGCGGCCACCTGGGGGGTGTCGGCGGGGTCCTTGGGTCCGAAACAGCTTCTGGCTCCGGACCGTTGGCGCTACTGGGAGCGCACCACGCCAGGCCGCACCTTTTTGTTATTATATTATCACTGTTATGTATTAAATTCAGTTAGCCTTTGTACCGTGCTCTGCTTATTTCATACTGGGTCCTTCAAACGCTGGTCGGTTCTCCGAGCTGCGTCCGACACATAACAGTGGCCAAGTTCAGTCCTCGAGAGCCACCTTCCTGACACTCTTAGTTGTCTCCCTGCTCCAACACACCTGAATCCAATGAAAGGCTCATTAAAAGTCTGCCACACACGATCATTTTTATTTGTTGTAGCAGTGTCTTATATTTCTGTTTCTGTAGTTACTGAAGTGGATAATAACATTTATTTAGCAACTTAGTGACGTACAAAACAAATACGTAGTATTGCTGCATGAATGGTAGTGTTCATCTTGCATGTCAGGGTTTTTTCTCCTTAAGCTGTGCAGACACTGTACATTTTCAATCATTGTACTTGGCTCCAGCTCAAACTGTGTGTCAAAACCGCATGGTGTAAAAGTTCAGATCGCCCGATGCTCTGATGCGACCTGACTGCTCATATTGTACATTCAAAAACTACACGTCGGACTCGTGTTTCCGGAAGAAAAACGTAAACAGAAGCTTTTGTTTCTTTTTCTTTTTCTTCAACCTTTATTTACATTTCTTATTTTTACAAAAACTCTCGATGGGAGACATCAAAGCTTTAAAAAACCAAACAAACAAAAAACAAATACAAGACTTTAAATGAGTTGAAGAATAATGGGGGAAAAAAGAAACAGAGATGAGATGATCACTGTTTATGCTTATAGCGCTGCTTCAGCAGCGGGATACCCTCATGGCGGCTGACCAGAATATCAAACAGGTTTGATTTTCATCCGACCATACGATTGCCGATTGGGAGGTGGTCGTGAGAGGTTAAATAGAGTTTGTTACTCCATGTATACTACACAATGCAGGACGCGTGATTAAGCTGAAACTCAGCGCGATCCAAAAAAATTCTCGCATGAGTGAAAAATCGGCTGAAAAGGGCCAGAACTCGCACAGTGTAAGCCCAGCTTTAGAATATTGAAATAGAGGGGTACTGCAGGGCCATTAAGTATAGGATAGACTTTTAATAATCTGATTTAAGATAAAACCATTTTGGGCACATATGTCCAAAACAAGGTGTGATATGCTTTATTTATGTTTATAGGATGAGAATTTGTTTATTCACAGCCATTGCACTGTGGAACTTTGTAGATGTTTAGATTTAAGGCTCAAACACATTTGAAACCTTTAGTAATTATCTTATTATCTTACCTGCGACCCGACTCCGGATAAAGTGGAAGAAAATGGATGGATGGATTATGTGTTTAATATGGGCTATTTTCACTTTCACATCTGCTGCTTGAAAAGTAAAACCTGAATTTCAAAACTCCACGGATCACTCCTATTAAAACTGTTCAAACAAATATTTACACAGCTTTACGTGTTTAGCAAATACACGCTGTGCACATGTGTGCAAACATCCATGGTTCACACACAGAATCACGTGTTACACCATCTTTCTACACTTAATTGTGCCTTCACATGAATGTTGTCACATGCACATATTGTCTGGATCCTGGTCCTCACAGGGGTTCATGCTGGACACCATTTTCATGTCATTCATGTAACCAGGGCCCTAAGACATAATTCTTGGGGCATGACCTAATTGTGTAAGTGTATGGGGCAGGTTGGCACTGAGGAGCTGTTGGGTGTGCTGTTTGACATTGAGATGTCATTTGGTTATAATCTAAAATGTATTTGTATGATGTTAGAATTTTTGCAGAATTGTTGAGCCAATTAGCTAGTTCTTGTACCTGCACTGCATGCCAAGGTGTTCCACTGCAAAACTCAAAAGCCATATTTTCTGTCTTCCCAGCCAAATGTTGGTTTATTACCACCAATAACCAGCAAAAATCTACTTAAGCATAAAAATTCAAAAAGAAAAAATAATATAGCACCTTCAACTGCACCACAGACTAAAACAGTTAAATGTGGATTAGCAGCAATCTTCCATTCCAGTTTATTAATTAATCCAAAATCCAGACAGAGCTTTAATTCATTTGAAAGCTTGACTCTTAGTCTTGTCCATCCAAATTGGAAGTCCCAAAAAACAGTTTTATTTGTTATTATCTATCGTCCACCTGGTCGTTACTGTGAGTTTCTCTGTGAATTTTCAGACCTTTTGTCTGACTTAGTGCTTAGCTCAGATAAGATCATTATAGTGGGCGATTTTAACATCCACACAGATGCTGAGAATGACA
Source organism: Thalassophryne amazonica (assembly GCF_902500255.1). Taxonomy (NCBI): domain Eukaryota; kingdom Metazoa; phylum Chordata; class Actinopteri; order Batrachoidiformes; family Batrachoididae; genus Thalassophryne; species Thalassophryne amazonica. The sequence continues at coordinate 38,966,157 of NC_047118.1, read as the reverse complement.
GCCTCAACACTACATTTAATCTATTATTAGACTCAATTGGCTTTGCTCAAAATGTAAATGAGTCCACCCACCACTTTAATCATATCTTAGATCTTGTTCTGACTTATGGTATGGAAATTGAAGACTTAACAGTATTCCCTGAAAACTCCCTTCTGTCTGATCATTTCTTAATAACATTTACATTTACTCTGATGGACTACCCAGCAGTGGGGAATAAGTTTCATTACACTAGAAGTCTTTCAGAAAGCGCTGTAACTAGGTTTAAGGATATGATTCCTTCTTTATGTTCTCTAATGCCATATACTAACACAGTGCAGAGTAGCTACCTAAACTCTGTGAGTGAGATAGAGTATCTCGTCAATAGTTTTACATCCTCATTGAAGACAACTTTGGATGCTGTAGCTCCTCTGAAAAAGAGAGCCTTAAATCAGAAGTGCCTGACTCCGTGGTATAACTCACAAACTCGCAGCTTAAAGCAGATAACCTGTACGTTGGAGAGGAAATGGCATCTCACTAATTTAGAAGATCTTCACTTAGCCTGGAAAAAGAGTCTGTTGCTCTATAAAAAAAGCCCTCTGTAAAGCTAGGACATCTTACTACTCATCACTAATTGAAGAAAATAAGAACAACCCCAGGTTTCTTTTCAGCACTGTAGCCAGGCTGACAAAGAGTCAGAGCTCTATTGAGCCGAGTATTCCTTTAACTTTAACTAGTAATGACTTCATGACTTTCTTTGCTAATAAAATTCTAACTATTAGAGAAAAAAATACTCATAACCATCCCAAAGACATATCGTTATCTTTGGCTGCTTTCAGTGATGCCGGAATTTGGTTAGACTCTTTCTCTCCGATTGTTCTGTCTGAGTTATTTTCATTAGTTACTTCCTCCAAACCATCAACATGTCTATTAGACCCCATTCCTACCAGGCTGCTCAAGGAAGCCCTACCATTAATTAATGCCTCGATCTTAAATATGATCAATCTATCTTTATTAGTTGGCTATGTACCACAGGCTTTTAAGGTGGCAGTAATTAAACCATTACTTAAAAAGCCATCACTTGACCCAGCTATCTTAGCTAATTACTTCCTTTTCTCTCAAAAAGTCTTGAAAGGGTAGTTGTAAAACAGCTAACTGATCATCTGCAGAGGAATGGTCTATTTGAAGAGTTTCAGTCAGGTTTTAGAATCCATCATAGTACAGAAACAGCATTAGTGAAGGTTACAAATGATCTTCTTATGGTCTCAGACAGTGGACTCATCTCTGTGCTTGTTCTGTTAGACCTCAGTGCTGCTTTTGATACTGTTGACCATAAAATTTTATTACAGAGATTAGAGCATGCCATAGGTATTAAAGGCACTGTGCTGCGGTGGTTTGAATCATATTTATCTAATAGATTACAATTTGTTCATGTAAATGGGGAATCTTCTTCATAGACTAAGGTTAATTATGGAGTTCCACAAGGTTATGTGCTAGGACCAATTTTATTCACTTTATACATGCTTCCCTTAGGCAGTATTATTAGACAGCATTGCTTAAATTTTCATTGTTACGCAGATGATACCCAGCTTTATCTATCCATGAAGCCAGAGGACACACACCAATTAGCTAAACTGCAAGATTGTCTTACAGACATAAAGACATGGATGACCTCTAATTTCCTGCTTTTAAACTCAGATAAAACTGAAGTTATTGTACTTGGCCCCACAAATCTTAGAAACATGGTGTCTAACCAGATCCTTACTCTGGATGGCATTACCCTGACCTCTAGTAATACTGTGAGAAATCTTGGAGTCATTTTTGATCAGGATATGTCTTTCAATGCGCATATTAAACAAATATGTAGGACTGCTTTTTTGCATTTGCGCAATATCTCTAAAATTAGAAAGGTCTTGTCTCAGAGTGATGCTGAAAAACTAATTCATGCATTTATTTCCTCTAGGCTGGACTATTGTAATTCATTATTATCAGGTTGTCCTAAAAGTTCCCTGAAAAGCCTTCAGTTAATTCAAAATGCTGCAGCTAGAGTACTGACAGGGACTAGAAGGAGAGAGCATATCTCACCCATATTGGCCTCTCTTCATGGGCTTCCTGTTAATTCTAGAATAGAATTTAAAATTCTTCTTCTTACTTATAAGGTTTTGAATAATCAGGTCCCATCTTATCTTAGGGACCTCATAGTACCATATCACCCCAATAGAGCGCTTCGCTCTCAGACTGCAGGCTTACTTGTAGTTCCTAGGGTTTGTAAGAGTAGCATGGGAGGCAGAGCCTTCAGCTTTCAGGCTCCTCTCCTCTGGAACCAGCTCCCAATTCAGATCAGGGAGACAGACACCCTCTCTACTTTTAAGATTAGGCTTAAAACTTTCCTTTTTGCTAAAGCTTATAGTTGGGGCTGGATAGGGTGACCCTGAACCATCCCTTAGTTATGCTGCTATAGACTTAGACTGCTGGGGGGTTCCCATGATGCACTGAGTGTTTCTTTCTCTTTTTGCTCTGTATGCACCACTCTGCATTTAATCATTAGTGCTTGATCTCTGCTCTCTTCCACATTATGTCTTTTTCCTGGTTCTCTCCCTCAGCCCCAACCAGTCCCAGCAGAAGACTGCCCCTCCCTGAGCCTGGTTCTGCTGGAGGTTTCTTCCTGTTAAAAGGGAGTTTTTCCTTCCCACTGTCGCCAAGTGCTTGCTCACAGGGGGTCGTTTTGACCGTTGGGGTTTTTACGTAATTATTGTATGGCCTTGCCTTACAATATAAAGCGCCTTGGGGCAGCTGTTTGTTGTGATTTGGCGCTATATAAATAAAATTGATTTGATTTGATTTATTTTACTTTAATTGCACTTTTCTTTCACCACAATGTTAGAACGGTGAGAGGCAATGCTGCTTTTGGTACCTCTGCCAAGAACATTATATTTTCTCCTGCATTCTGTTGGATGTTTGGTTGATATCTTGGTTCTTTGTATTTCTCAAAGCACTCATTTTGGCAAACATAGCTCAATTGATCACCCCCTTTAGTTTACCCTCTTTTTCTATCATGTGGTTTCCCTGTGTGCATTCATATGGTCTTTCTCACGTGCATTGTTGTGTTTTTTCCTGTGTGTTTTCTGGGTAAGTACCTTGCAGTACTTGCCTTATTAACACACCTGTCTCTTGTTTGTGTGATGCACCGATCTTGCCTCTTTGTTTATTTGTTCAGCACAGTACATATGTCCATTAATTCACTTTGTGTTTGTCAGCTTGTAAGTTTGTTTTTGCATCATTGTTCCTGTTCAAGTCTGGAGTCCTGTCCAACTTTTCCTTTCATGAAGCCATTCATTGTGCAGTTTCTGCTGCCGCCAGGTGTCTGTACACATTGAAATAATTCCTGCATCTCAATGTAAAAAAAAGATAAATAAATGAATAAATCAAATCATGCATACAGTAGTTGTTGGGAAAGTGTAGGAACACGGACCCACAACAGGGGCGCAAATGAACGGACAATGAAGGAAGTCAAATAACAACACTTTACTGTTGTGAAGAAGCACAACCAACACGGCGAATGTGAAATTTAACAGACAGTCAATTACAAGGGTGACGTGTGGGCAGGCTCGAAGATAAGAGACGTCCGTCCAAAGCAGAACCGGAACCACACGATTTCCTCCGCCACCGAACCCCGGGAATACTGGAGCCGCCAAGTCCCGAACACCCAGGTGGCCACTGCCTCCGCTTGTCGGATCTGGTACTGCTGGCGAGGAACAAAAACAGTTAGATGTGGGTGCGTGTGCACCCAGCAACACGTATGGTGGGAATGCCACCTCCACCTCTCGTCGAAAAAAGAAACAGAATATCTGCTGTCCAACACACACAAGCAATAGATATTCCTGTCAGAGACAGTCAGCTGAGATCGTTACCTCCTTGGTAGAGCGATATCTCGGCAAAGAGGTGGAGATGTCATCCTGCTGATATACCACTGCTGATTGGATGATTGGTGACAGCTGTTGTAGGCGATAAGTGACAGCTGTCACCCCGGCTGCTCCTGTGAGGCGGCAGCGCCCTCTGGTGCCTGGAGCCCGCACTCCAGACAGGGCGCCCTCTGGTGGTGGTGGGCCAGCAGTACCTCCTCTTCAGCGGCCCACACAACAGTAGTGTTCAGAATAATTGTAGTGCTATGTGACTAAAAAGATTAATCCAGGTTTTGAGTATATTTCTTATTGTTACATGGGAAACAAGGTACCAGTAGATTCAGTAGATTCTAATAAATCCAACAAGACCAAGCATTCATGATATGCACACTGTTAAGGCTATGAAATTGGGCTATTAGTAAAAAAAAGTAGAAAAGGGGGTGTTCACAATAATAGGCATTCAGTCAGTGAGTTAGTCAATTTTGTGGAACAAACGGGTGTGAATCAGGTGTCCCCTATTTAAGGATGAAGCCAGCACCTATTGAACATGCTTTTCTCTTTGAAAGCCTGAGGAAAATGGGATGTTCAAGACATTGTTCAGAAGAACAGCGTAGTTTGATTAAAAAGTTGATTGGAGAGGGGAAAACCTATACGCAGGTGCAAAAAATTATAGGCTGTTCATCTACAATGATCTCCAATGCTTTAAAATCTCAAAAATTCTTGAAAGGGTAGTTGTAAAACAGCTAACTGATCATCTGCAGAGGAATGGTCTATTTGAAGAGTTTCAGTCAGGTTTTAGAATTCAGCATAGTACAGAAATAGCATTAGTGAAGGTTACAAATGATCTTCTTATGGCCTCAGACAGTGGACTCATCTCTGTGCTTGTCCTGTTAGACCTCAGTGCTGCTTTTGATACTGTTGACCATAAAATTTTATTACAGAGATTAGAGCATGCCATAGGTATTAAAGGCACTGCGCTGCGGTGGTTTGAATCATATTTATCTAATAGATTACAATTTGTTCATGTAAATGGGGAGTCTTCTTCACAGACTAAGGTTACTTATAAAGTTCCACAAGGTTCTGTGCTAGGACCAATTTTATTCACTTTATACATGCTTCCCTTAGGGCCCTGTCCCACTGGCGTTTAGGAGGATTTGCGCATGAAATGAGGAGACAAAAGCTGAGCGTCTGCAACAAAGGTGGGTGGAAATAACAAATGTCCCGGGGTGGATCAGCAAATACATGAGGAAGAAAAGCGGATATAACAGGGAACAGAAGCGAAGGCGACCGCGGAGGCGTCCCCATGAGGGGCACAGCGGCCGTGATGCACTCGCTTCATCCGTGCCCACTCTGTCTGCATGCGCGACATACCATTTGCGACCGTGATGTGGCCGTCCGGTCCGCTGCCAAGCCGCGCCAACCTGTCAGTTGCGGATATCAGCGGATGACAGGGGATATGCAGCGCGTTGGTTGTGTATGTCCTGCGTATGTCTTCAGTATGTGTTCAGGCAGTGATGCGGATCTCATCCGCAGCAGGATTTTTGAGCCGCTCAAAAAACCTGGCTGCGGACATGCATGCCTCTGCGGATGATCACGGACGTGTTCAGATGGCGGCCGACTCATACAGGAATGTTACACGGTTACTGCGGTTGTTTGGCGGATGTGGGCCACTTTTGTGCGCATTCCATCCGCAGATCCTCCTAAACGCCACTGGGACATGGCCCTTAGGCAGTATTATTAGAAAGCATTACTTAAATTTTCATTGTTATGCAGATGATACCCAGCTTTATCTATCCATGAAGTCAGAGGACACACACCAATTAGTTAAACTGCAGGAATGTCTTACAGACATAAAGACATGGATGACCTCTAATTTCCTGCTTTTAAATTCAGATAAAACTGAAGTTAATGTACTTGGCCCCACAAATCTTAGAAACATGGTGTCTAACCAGATCCTTACTCTGGATGGCATTACCCTGACCTCTAGTAATACTGTGAGAAATCTTGGAGTCATTTTTGATCAGGATATGTCCTTCAATGCGCATATTAAGCAAATATGTAGGACTGCTTTTTTGCATTGTGCAATATCTCTAAAATTAGAAAGGTCTTGTCTCAGAGTGATGCTGAACAACTAATTCATGCATTTATTTCCTCTAGGCTGGACTATTGTAATTCATTATTATCAGGTTGTCCTAAAATTTCCCTGAAAAGCCTTCAGTTAATTCAAAATGCTGCAGTTAGAGTACTGACGGGGACTAGAAGGAGAGAGCATATTTCACCCATATTGGCCTCTCTTCATTGGCTTCCTGTTAATTCTAGAATAGAATTTAAAATTCTTCTTCTTACGTATAAGGTTTTGAATAATCAGGTCCCATCTTATCTTAGGGACCTCATAGTACCGTATCACCCCAATAGAGCACTTTGCTCTCAGACTGCAGGCTTACTTGTATTTCCTAGGGTTTTTAAGAGTAGAATGGGAGGCAGAGCCTTCAGCTTTCAGGCTCCTCTCCTGTGGAACCAGCTCCCAATTCAGATCAGGGAGACAGACACCCTCTGTACTTTTAAGATTAGGCTTAAAGCTTTCCTTTTTGCTAAAGCTTATAGTTAGGGCTGGATCAGGTGACCCTGAACCATCCCTTAGTTATGCTGCTATAGACTTAGACTGCTGGGGGGTTTCCCATGATGCACTGAGTGTTTCTTTCTCTTTTTGCTCTGTATGCACCACTCTGCATTTAATCATTAGTGATTGATCTCTGCTCTCTTCCACAGCATGTCTTTTTCCTGATTCTCTCCCCTCAGCCCCAACCAGTCCCAGCAGAAGACTGCCCCTTCCTGAGCCTGGTTCTGCTGGAGGTTTCTTCCTGTTAAAAGGGAGTTTTTCCTTCCCACTGTCACCAAGTGCTTGCTCACAGGGGGTTGTTTTGACCGTTGGGGTTTTTCTGTAATTATTGTATGGCTTTTGCCTTACAATATGAAGCACCTTGGGGCAACTGTTTGTTGTGATTTGGCGCTATATAAATAAAAATTGATTTGATTTGATTTGAAAATGGACAAAAAAACCAGAGACGCATGGAAGAAAACGGAAAACAACCATCAAAATGGATAGAGGAATAATCAGAATGGCAAAGGCTCACCCATTGTTCAGCTCCAGGATGATCAAAGACAGTCTGGAGTTACCTGTAAGTGCTGTGACAGTTAGAAGACGCCTGTGTGAAGCTAATTTATTTTCAAGAATCCCCCGCAAAGTCCCTCTGTTAAATAAAAGACGTGCAGAAGAGGTTACAATTTGCCAAAGAATACATCAACTGGCCTAAAGAGAAATGGAGGAATATTTTGTGGACTGATGAGAGTAAAACTGTTCTTTTTGGGTCCAAGGGCCGCAGACAGTTTGTGAGACGACCCCCAAACTCTAAATTCAAGCCACAGTTCACAGTGAAGACAGTGAAGCATGGTGGTGCAAGCATCATGATATGCATGTTTCTCCTATTATGGTGTTGGGCCTATATATCGCATACCAGGTATCATGGGTCAGTTTGGATATGTCAAAATACTTGAAGAGGTCATGTTGCCTTATGCTGAAGAGGACATGCCCTTGAAATGGGTGTTTCAACAAGACAATGACTCCAAGCACACTAGTAACCGAGCAAAATCTTGGTTCCAAAGCAACAAAATTAATGCCTCGCAGATGTGAAGCAATTGTGAAAAACTGTGGTTATACAACTAAATACTAGTTTAGTGATTCACAGGATTGCTAAAAAAGCAGTTTGAACATAATAGTTTTGAGTTTGTAGCATCAACAGCAGATGCTACTATTATTGTGAACACCCCTTTCTACTTTTTTTTTTACTAATAGCCCAATTTCATAGCCTTAAGAGTGTGCATATCATGAATGCTTGGGCTTGTTGGATTTGTGAGAATCTACTGAATCTACTGGTACCTTGTTTCCCATGTAACAATAAGAAATATACTCAAAACCTGGATTAATCTTTTTAGTCACATAGCACTACTATTATTCTGAACACTACTGTATCTTGAAAGGGTTGAATTATAGGCAGAGTTGAATATATTTGAAGGGCCTGTTGCAGCTTGGTGTAGGTTTGCACTCTGCCAAGTGCCCCTCTGTTTTATTTGTTGTCAACATTTTGGAGGGAGCATTTCCTTTGTTGTGTTGTGCTTCTTTGTTTTGTTGTGTGAAACATAGTACTTTTTCATCATCTCCACTCCGTTAAACTGTTTTTAATCCAATTATGAAATCTGTGTTGGACAGTAAATCAGTTTAAAGGAGAAAACGGATATTTTTCCCAGATGTAGCATTCTACCAGGGGAGAGCTGCACCCCGAAACAAAAGATTAAATGATGGTGATTGAGCAGGTGAACCTTGGGTGGGGTGGGGGTGTGGGTATGTCTAAAAATATATTTCTGACGTTGCAAAGATTAAATGGCTAACAATGCTCAGTGAACCTCGTCCCTTCTTTAATGTATTCTCATGGGCAGTTGGGGGATGTGGGCATGAAGCCACATTTGCAACCACAGTATTTTTCAGGTTCTTAGCTGCCTCAGTCCGGCCTGCAGCCTTGTGAGTAAGTCTGGGTGTCACTAGATATTAATATTAATATTAAATGTTATTCATTGGGTTGTGTTTAGGAAGAAAACCCACCAAGACTTTAGCAGAACTCCCACTGGGCAGGTAATGCCTCCCCAAGGGAGTTCATACACATTTTGACAAAGCCGGTAATGTAGCACAAGTCGGGATGCAGAGAGTGAATGGAAAGAGTACCAGGCGGAAAGGACAATAAGGGCAAAATAATCTTCCTGCCAATCTGTCACAAAACAGCAAAGATTCCATCTAATATTCCAAATACTTTGCAGTAATACACATGGGAATAAAGATAGTTAGGGCTAGGGCAATCTAACATTTTGCCAAGTAGCAATCAGGCCAGTTCATTTATCATTCATTCATATGCACAGATTTTTGCTTAAACTGTGGGTATGAACATTTCTGTGCAAAGTGTGGAATTTACCAACTTGTACTTACACTTAGGAATGTGTGTAAATTTACACACAGCTCTGATCATGCGTATACAGAACATCTAGTGGTAGACCAGGGAAACTGGAGCTAGAAAACATTGCTACATTATAGCATGCAACCTCATGCGAATATGCTTTTTATTTCCTTGAATTAATAAGTACACTGTTAGAAACAAATGTGTAGCTGCACTGGTCTTACAACCTACAAAGGAAACTTGCGTGAACTAAACAACTGTTGATCATCATCAAGCATATCAAATGTCTGCCTGCTGTTCAAGACATAGAGAAAATAGCTTCCCTCCTGCAGTTTTATATTTAAAAAATGTGCTGTTTTCACTGCTGAAATTATCATTAGGAAAGATTTTATCTTAATAAAGGCAGGAACATAGTGACGTCACAGGAGCTCACAGGATTCTGAGACAACGGCATCGAAAAATAATTGTCTAATTATTCTGTTAATTGGACAGTTTTATGTTGGTTGTCATGGTGAGCTTCTTAAAGTTTGTTAAACATCTTTCAGGACAATTTCAGGGTCAACCTTCATTGATATATGAAGTTTGCTATGATTCAGTGACAGAACCTGGGAGGAGAAAACCAGCAAGCAGACAGACAGACATGGCCTTGGCCCCAATGATTGGCCTTTGACAAATGTTACCTTGCCTGAGCAATTCCAGAACCCACCTGCAATGCTGTGTCAAGTCTGGCAAAAATCGGTGTAAAAAACTGAAATTTTGACATTAACCCTGTTTTGCCCCACTGGCAGCAGTTGTTGCCGAAGTGTATCACTGTCATTTTCTACTCACAATAAAAAATTTCAAAGGTACTAATGCAACTTTTTCTACTTATAAAAAAAAAAAAATCAGGGTATAAACAGGTTGACCTTGACCACCATGACTGACTTTTGGTAAATTTGATCTCACCTGGCCAGTTCCAGAACCTATAGGTTTGGTGGACATGAGGGAAAACTTAAAATTTTGACCTTTGACCACAGTGACCCTGACCTTTTCTGAAACAAACCATTTAATAGTAATTCTGGCATCTACCTGCATATCAAGTTTGGTGAAAATCAGCCAGAGGACCTGTGAGGAGTAGGGGAAGAAACAGATAAACTACAATGTTGACCTTTGTTATCCCCCTTAAGGGCAATTCTGAAGTCGACCTACATGCACACCAGGGTTCTAGCTCGAACCATTTTAGTGCTGGGTAAATTACGAGATGGCGACTCACGGCTGGGGGTCAAGGGGGCAGAGCCCCCGAAGCTATTCACCTTATTCAGCCCCGCCCACTTTTACAACAGAGGCATTTCCGTTTTGTCTTGGTCTTCGGAGTGAGATTGCATCAGAATTTTGGCTCTCTGTTGGGACTGTTTACACAGAGACTGCTACCTGCTGCTTTGGACTTGAACTAACAGTCTTCTTCAAGACTTTTTTACTTTTTTACCTTTTTACTTTTTTTAACTTTTTTACTGTGCTCCAACGCCTAAGGAAGACCTCTAACGGTCGAAACATCGCGACGGAGCACTTTTATCAGCTAACTTTCATTAGCGTTGGCAAGCTAACTAGCTTGCTAACGCTTTCGTTTTTATTTTTTTATTTTTATTTTATTTTAGCACCGTTGTCGTGCGTTCGCTGTTGTCGTGCGTTGCCTGTGCTGCTTCATGGCCTGTTTGGTGCCTTGATTGGGGCACTCCTTCTGCTGAATCACCTCTGGATTATTTGCACATTATTCACTTTGTGTGTTTTTGGGAATCCGCTAGCTTAGCGCAGCTACTAGCTCTTAGCCGATTTAGCATGGCGGCTTCTCCTGTCTCTCCCGTACTTTTCTGCTCTGGGTGTGAAATGTTTAGTTATTCCTCGGCCTCCTTTAGCAGTAACGGTACTTGTAATAAGTGCAGCTTATTCGTAGCTTTGGAGGCCAGGCTGGGCGAATTGGAGGCTCGGCTCCGCACCTTGGAAAATTCTACAGCTAGCCAGGCCCCTGTAGTCGGTGCGGACCAAGGTAGCTTAGCCGCCGTTAGTTCCCCCCTGGCAGATCCCGTGCAGTCGGGAAAGCAGGCTGACTGGGTGACTGTGAGGAGGAAGCGTAGCCCTAAACAGAAGCCCCGTGTACACCGTCAACCCGTTCACATCTCTAACCGTTTTTCCCCACTCGACGATACACTCGCCGAGGATCAAACTCTGGTTATTGGCGACTCTGTTTTGAGAAATGTGAAGTTAGCGACACCAGCAACCATTGTCAATTGTCTTCCGGGGGCCAGAGCAGGCGACATCAAAGGACATTTGAAATTGCTGGCTAAGGCTAAGCGTAAATTTGGTAAGATTGTAATTCACGTCGGCAGTAATGACACTCGGTTACGTCAATCGGAGGTCACTAAAATTAACATTAAATCGGTGTGTAACTTTGCAAAAACAATGTCGGACTCTGTTGTTTTCTCTGGGCCCCTCCCCAATCAGACCGGGAGTGACATGTTTAGCCGCATGTTCTCCTTGAATTGCTGGCTGTCTGAGTGGTGTCCAAAAAATGAGGTGGGCTTCATTGATAATTGGCAAAGCTTCTGGGGAAAACCTGGTCTTGTTAGGAGAGACGGCATCCATCCCACTTTAGAGGGAGCAGCTCTCATTTCTAGAAATCTGGCCAATTTTTTTTTGGATCCTCCAAACTGTGACTGTCTAGCGTTGGGACCAGGAGGCAGAGCTGTGGTCTTATACACCTCTCTGCAGCTTCTCTCCCCCTGCCATCCCCTCATTACCCCATCCCCGTAGAGACGGTGCCTGCTCCCAGACCACCAATAACCAGCAAAAATCTATTTAAGCATAAAAATTCAAAAAGAAAAAATAATATAGCACCTTCAATTGCACCACAGACTAAAACAGTTAAATGTGGTCTATTAAACATTAGGTCTCTCTCTTCTAAGTCCCTGTTGGTAAATGATATAATAATTGATCAACGTATTGATTTATTCTGCCTAACAGAAACCTGGTTACAGCAGGATGAATATGTTAGTTTAAATGAGTCAACACCCCCGAGTCACACTAACTGTCAGAATGCTCGTAGCACGGGCCGGGGTGGAAGGATTAGCAGCAATCTTCCATTCCAGCTTATTAATTAATCAAAAACCTAGACAGAGCTTTAATTCATTTGAAAGCTTGTCTCTTAGTCTTGTCCATCCAAATTGGAAGTCCCAAAAACCAGTTTTATTTGTTATTATCTATCGTCCACCTGGTCGTTACTGTGAGTTTCTCTGTGAATTTTCAGACCTTTTGTCTGACTTAGTGCTTAGCTCAGATAAGATAATTATAGTGGGCGATTTTAACATCCACACAGATGCTGAGAATGACAGCCTCAACACTGCATTTAATCTATTATTAGACTCTAACGGCTTTGCTCAAAAAGTAAATGAGTCCACCCACCACTTTAATCATATTTTAGATCTTGTTCTGACTTATGGTATGGAAATAGAAGACTTAACAGTATTCCCTGAAAACTCCCTTCTGTCTGATCATTTTTTAATAACATTTACATTTACCCTGATGGACTACCCTGCAGTGGGGAATAAGTTTCATTACACTAGAAGTCTTTCAGAAAGCGCTGTAACTAGGTTTAAGGATATGATTCCTTCTTTATGTTCTCTAATGTCATATACCAACACAGAGCAGAGTAGCTACCTAAACTCTGTAAGGGAGTTAGAGTATCTCGTCAATAGTTTTACATCCTCATTGAAGACAACTTTGGATGCTGTAGCTCCTCTGAAAAGAGAGCTTAAATCAGAAGTGTCTGACTCCGTGGTATAACTCACAAACTCGTAGCTTAAAGCAGATAACCCGTAAGTTGGAGAGGAAATGGCGTCTCACTAATTTAGAAGATCTTCACTTAGCCTGGAAAAGAGTTTGTTGCTCTATAAAAAAGCCCTCCGTAAAGCTAGGACATCTTTCTACTCATCACTAATTGAAGAAAATAAGAACAACCCCAGGTTTCTTTTCAGCACTGTAGCCAGGCTGACAAAGAGTCAGAGCTCTATTGAGCTGAGTATTCCATTAACTTTAACTAGTAATGACTTCATGACTTTCTTTGCTAACAAAATTTTGACTATTAGAGAAAAAATTACTCATAACCATCCCAAAGATGTATCGTTATCTTTGGCTGCTTTCAGTGATGCCGGTATTTGGTTAGACTCTTTCTCTCCGATTGTTCTGTCTGAGTTATTTTCATTAGTTACTTCATCCAAACCATCAACATGTTTATTAGACCCCATTCCTGCCAGGCTGCTCAAGGAAGTCCTACCATTATTTAATGCTTCAATCTTAAATATGATCAATCTATCTTTGTTAGTTGGTTATGTACCACAGGCCTTTAAGGTGGCAGTAATTAAACCATTACTTAAAAAGCCATCACTTGACCCAGCTATCTTAGCTAATTATAGGCCAATCTCCAACCTTCCTTTTCTCTCAAAGATTCTTGAGAGGGTAGTTGTAAAACAGCTAACTGATCACCTGCAGAGGAATGGTCTATTTGAAGAGTTTCAGTCAGGTTTTAGAATTCATCATAGTACAGAAACAGCATTAGTGAAGGTTACAAATGATCTTCTTATGGCTTCGGACAGTGGACTTATCTCTGTGCTTGTTCTGTTGGACCTCAGTGCTGCTTTTGATACTGTTGACCATAAAATTTTATTACAGAGATTAGAGCATGTCATAGGTATTAAAGGCACTGCGCTGCGGTGGTTTGAATCATATTTGTCTAATAGATTACAGTTTGTTCATGTAAATGGGGAATCTTCTTCACAGACTAAAGTTAATTATGGAGTTCCACAAGGTTCTGTGCTAGGACCAATTTTATTCACTTTATACATGCTTCCCTTAGGCAGTATTATTAGACGGTATTGCTTAAATTTTCATTGTTACGCAGATGATACCCAGCTTTATCTATCCATGAAGCCAGAGGATACACACCAATTAGCTAAACTGCAGGATTGTCTTACAGACATAAAGACATGGATGACCTCTAATTTCCTGCTTTTAAACTCAGATAAAACTGAAGTTATTGTACTTGGCCCCACAAATCTTAGAACCATGGTGTCTAACCAGATCGTTACTCTGGATGGCATTTCCCTGATCTCTAGTAATACTGTGAGAAATCTTGGAGTCATTTTTGATCAGGATATGTCATTCAAAGCGCATATTAAACAAATATGTAGGACTGCCTTTTTGCATTTACGCAATATCTCTAAAATCAGAAAGGTCTTGTCTCAGAGTGATGCTGAAAAACTAATTCATGCATTTATTTCCTCTAGGCTGGACTATTGTAATTCATTATTATCAGGTTGTCCTAAAAGTTCCCTAAAAAGCCTTCAGTTGGTTCAGAATGCTGCAGCTAGAGTACTGACGGGGACTAGCAGGAGAGAGCATATCTCACCCATGTTGGCCTCTCTTCATTGGCTTCCTGTTAATTCTAGAATAGAATTTAAAATTCTTCTTCTTACTTATAAGGTTTTGAATAATCAGGTCCCATCTTATCTTAGGGACCTCGTAGTACCATATTACCCCATTAGAGCGCTTCGCTGTCAGACTGCGGGCTTACTTGTAGTTCCTAGGGTTTGTAAGAGTAGAATGGGAGGCAGAGCCTTCAGCTTTCAGGCTCCTCTCCTGTGGAACCAGCTCCCAATTCAGATCAGGGAGACAGATACCCTCTCTACTTTTAAGATTAGGCTTAAAACTTTCCTTTTCGCTAAGGCTTATAGTTGGGGCTGGATCGGGTGACCCTGGACCATCCCTTGGTTATGTTGCTTTAGACGTAGACTGTGGGGGGGTTCCCATGATGCACTGTTTCTTTCTCTTTTTGCTCCGTATGCATCACTCTGCATTTAATCATTAGTGATCGATCTCTGCCCCCCTTCTCGGCATGTCTTTTTCCTGGTTCTTTCCCTCAGCCCCAACCAGTCTCAGCAGAAGACTGCCCCTCCCTGAGCCTGGTTCTGCTGGAGGTTTCTTCCTGTTAAAAGGGAGTTTTTCCTTCCCACTGTGGCCAAGTGCTTGCTCATAGGGGGTCGTTTTGACCGTTGGGGTTTTTCATAATTATTGTATGGCCTTGCCTTACAATATGGAGCGCCTTGGGGCAACTGTTTGTTGTGATTTGGCGCTATATAAGAAAAAAGTTGATTGATTGATTGATTGACTTCTGGTGAGCGATGTTTTCAATATATTCAATGGAAGATATTCCATGGGTAGAAACAAAAACCTTTTTGAAAAGCTCAAAGGGAACGACTCTGGTTCACCCACAGGTCATAACAGAGTGGGAAGATGACATCAATCAATCAATCAATCAATCAATTTTTTTATATAGCGCCAAATCACAACAAACAGTTGCCCCAAGGCGCTTTATATTGTAAGGCAAGGCCATACAATAATTATGTAAAACCCCAACGGTCAAAACGACCCCCTGTGAGCAAGCACTTGGCTACAGTGGGAAGGCAAAACTCCCTTTTAACAGGAAGAAACCTCCAGCAGAACCAGGCTCAGGGAGGGGCAGTCTTCTGCTGGGACTGGTTGGGGCTGAGGGAGAGAACCAGGAAAAAGACATGCTGTGGAGGGGAGCAGAGATCGATCACTAATGATTAAATGCAGAGTGGTGCATACAGAGCAAAAAGAGAAAGAAACAGTGCATCATGGGAACCCCCCAGCAGTCTACATCTATAGCAGCATAACTAAGGGATGATTCAGGGTCACCTGATCCAGCCCTAACTATAAGCTTTAGCAAAAAGGAAAGTTTTAAGCCTAATCTTAAAAGTAGAGAGGGTGTCTGTCTCCCTGATCTGAATTGGGAGCTGGTTCCACAGGAGAGGAGCCTGAAAGCTGAAGGCTCTGCCTCCCATTCTACTCTTAAAAACCCTAGGAACTACAAGTAAGCCTGCAGTCTGAGAGCGAAGTGCTCTATTGGGGTGATATGGTACTACGAGGTCCCTAAGATAAGATGGGACCTGATTATTCAAAACCTTATAAGTAAGAAGAAGAATTTTAAATTCTATTCTAGAATTAACAGGAAGCCAATGAAGAGAGGCCAATATGGGTGAGATATGCTCTCTCCTTCTAGAACATGAAAAACTGGCCCTCGATCATTTTCAACTACTTTGTGTTGTCACTCGCCGTGGACATTTGGCTATGAGAAACTATGAGCTCTGTGCCACACAGTGGTGCGGTGCTTGTATACAAGCACAGTCAAGTTAAAATACTACCCGACAAGTAGTACCACTGTAATGCCAAGATTACATAACGTTAATATACATATGGTGTTATTTCATGCAGTGCTTGGTTGTATCAAATGCCAGAAAGTGAGTAAATTAGATAGCAGCTAAGGCTACAAACACAGCTTACCCATTTGTCTCACTAGCATCTGCCGTGGCTTCTTCAACGGAGCGTTGTAGTCCAACCTTTTCTCTGGGTAAAGATCTAGTGGTGTGGGTTTTTCTCCATAAAATAAAAAGAACAGACATCAGGACGTTTGGGTGGATTTTTCAAATTCAGCGCCTTTAGCCAGCACCAGAGATCCTCGTCTTTCAATGGAGGAGGGAACAAGTTAAATGCTTATCCACAGCACTCAGATCTCTACTTTCCATGTTCAAAACCTCATTCTGAAAGCGATAGTTTTCTCTTCTTCCAGTTGTTGTGGCGCTCACGAACTGAACAATTAATGCTGCTCATGTTCGGACACTTCTAGCGTACTGTGTTCCCACGTAGCTAATCATCAGACGTAGTGACAAACCAGAAGTTGCTTGACAAAATGGAGCCTCCCACCCTGACTTCCTGAATAAGGTGAATAGGGTTTTATGCCTCGAAAACGTTACTGGCAAACCCTAGTTTAACTAATTTTGGAGTGGTTTTAGGTGCATTGAAAGAAATAATAATAATAATAATATATATTTGTAATACCAAAGTTCGTTTTTTAAATGCTTCTGTCAAAGTCTAAGTTAATAAAATAAATAATGTTGAAAAGGTTAAAAACACATTAATATTTGATGGGCATATTACATTTGCTCTCTTCTTCAAAAATGCTACACTGTACCTTTTAATCCTGTGAAGCAGGCAGAATTCTTATGTCATGACAGTTTTTTCCAACATGTTTGAGTGGGATAGCATTATTATTATTATTATTATTATTATTATTTTTTTTTTTTTATTATTATTAGTTAAACAATATAACCTCTAATTGCCTTGTTTGAACAAGAGCTGAACCTGGACTGATTTGATTGTCAGTTTTTCACTTTCACTGATTCACTGAGGCTCCTCCCCTGCTCCTCCTCCCATCTCGCTCTCTCTCCTCTGCTCCCCTCCCCCTCACTCTCAGCGTCTCTGAGTTTTTTTGGAAACAGGGAACCTTTAAACTGTAAAATAAGCCATAAACCTCTGAGTATATCAGCATCTGTCGACACAGAAGCAACTCTGGATTATGAAACATTTTTATGGATGATTTTTTTTTTCCTTTAAGTCAGAATGGAGTGCGTCTCTATCAGCTCTAATGTCTGCTTTCAGTGTTCACAGAATGCTGAAAGCAGCTGATTGCTGATCTCTTTGATGTTTGCACTCGGATACAAAGAAAATGAGAAATATATTTCTTATTTCTTTAATTATTTGGTTGAAATTGCAAAATAAAACAAAAGTAAGACTCTATAAGCTTGAAATGCGATCAGATTGGTACATTTTTCAGCAACATTTCAGTTAATTTCTTGGAAAATCCATGGTGGGCGGGACAACCAATTTGAACGCGAGAGCCAGGTGGAAATTTACAGTGCTGGGTGGTACCGGCCAGCGCCGCCCACCGTAGCTAGAACCCTGATGCACACAGCAAGTTTGGTGAAAACTGGCCCAAACACACCGGAAGAGTCGTGGAACAAACAAGCACACAAACTCAAATTATCATACGATCCTGAAAGAGACAGAGCTGCGACTGATTAAGCTTGATACGCTGCGGACGATGCCCCTCTCCTGCAACATTAAGCATCTTCTTTGTGTGCAGTCAATTGTTACTCTTTGTATTTCACGTTGACTTGTGAAAGGTTTTCAGTCCTAAGTGCCAGACTATTCGCTTGTGAATAGTCTGTTGAGTTTTGTATTGATGGATTTATTTTCTTGTAGGAGTAACTGCACTGCTTTGCCGGTGTTCCTGTCGATGTCCATCATGATGAAAATGGTGGTAACATAAAGATGAGTAATTTTTCTTTCTTTTGTTCAGTTGTTGATCTGTTAATTTGCCAAAAACGCACAATGGCGCTGTCATGACTTCAAACTTAATTTTGACTGTGGCTGCTTATGTCTCTGCATTTCTTTCATTGTATATATATGGTAGATAATATGTCTGCCCCTTGTAGGATTTGGATAACACTTGCTGGAAGAGTGGAACTCAACAATTATATTTTGATGTTTTCAGCACTGCATTGATTAGGTTGAATGACTGTACCATTATTGCACTGCTCACTCTGTTATCCAGGCATCAGCCACAATGCATCAGAATCTGTGGCACTTTATAAATATCTCTATTCAGTGAGACATGGCAGAGGGAGCCATGCACACAAGCCAAGCAGTTTTCCATCCTTAGGATTTCAAAGCTAAATTTTTGGGATTCTCGGAGCGCCGCTGTCTGAGAAGTGTGCCATGTGAGTGCGTGCACAATGAAAATTACAAGGGGATCAGTGCATGCCTGTCTCTAATACAGATGGTGTTGCCTGACAACGGCTTGCCGGTTAATTTGTTGGAGAATGTAGGGGCAGAAAGGCAAAGATGACAGGGTAAAAGCAGCGGGCAAATACTTTTGGAAGGATGCAGTCTGTGTGCGAGTGTGTAAATACCAGGAGGATGCATGTGTTAAATTAAGCCTCGGCCCAAGAATGTGCCACCTCGAAAGATGAGACAATTAGAAAGCGGTCACACAGCCAGACCCTGATGGCACCCTCATTAACGGTGTGTGTGTGTGTGTGTGTGTGTGTGTGTGTGTGTGTGTGTGTGTGTGTGTGTGTGTGTGTGTGAGAGAGCTGCGGGTGGTGGCGAGTACTTGGAGGTTTGCATGCTTACACACAGTACTGAGAAAATAATGATCAGTCGGACTTATTAGGTGACTTACCACCAATTTGAAACCATCCTGGCCTGAGAACATTTCTAAGTGCTCTGAAGCTTCAGTGGCTCGAGATCAACATATATCACTTAAACTTTCAAAAATGATTCTAAATTACTGTGTCCAAGAAGTGTTGATTCTGTTAACATATCAATGTGTCATTTCCTCATACATGAGAGAGTGAAGGATGGCTAGAAAATCTGTAACACAGTTTATAAAACGCAATGGAGGATGACGAGGCAATCAGCCTTTAACTGTATCAGACTAGTAGTTCTAGGACACTCACTGTCACTCATAACTGTATTCCTAACTAGGGCTGCAATTAGCCATTATGTTCTTAAGTGATTATTAACTAATTATTTTGCCATCAGTTGAGTGAGTGTTTATAGATGGTTAATAACAACTTATTAAAGCTGTACAGCCTTTCAGATTTCACAAAACTGGCAACATTTGGTTCCTGCTCAGTGTATTTTTGTAACATGTTGCTAAATTACAGCTCATTTTATTGAAGAGAACATATTTACCTCAGGGAAATTCCATAGCATATATTTTCTTTTCTTTCTTACCACTGTCTACAGGAGGGAGTGAGCACATGTGCTAGGTTTTGAAATTACCTTTGACCTGACCCACTTGCTTGATGCGCATTCCTCAATGCGCGTACACTCTAGCACTCCATAAGATGTCTTGCACATCACTTCAGAGGTGTTGTGTGGTTTTAATAACAGCATTTTTTAGATTTAGAAGTGTTTATTTCTCGCTAACCTTAAAAAAATATATGAGAAACACAAGATTTATGCAGAAATAAGATGGTTCAGTGTTTTCTGCCATCTTGGTTTATTTTGTGAAAGCAAGCAGTCAGCTGACATTATGCTGTTTTTTTTTTTTACTCTGATTGGAAGTCACCGTGTTCTTCCCAACATCCCTTGCGTAGATTAGAAGCAGCCTCCAGATGATCTGTTACGTTGCTACCAAATATAGGTCATAGTGTCTTATCTCTTGAAATTCTCCCCTTCAGGGGGAGAAATTCTAAATTGATTCCACACAGGGAAAATTTGAATCATATTGGCATATTATTGTCATATTATGAATCCTTCATTTAAAGGCTAAGGAATAAAATTACAGTCGTGCCAAAGAAAATTATTTTTATGACTTAAATCTTAAAAAAACCAGAGGCTGTACAGCTTTAAATGTCATAAACAATAAATGGAAAATAGTTAAAAAAAAAAAGATTTCAGCATTTCTCAGAAGCTCACAAGATGGCTTCAAATTTCTTGTTTTGACTAAAGAAAACTCAGAAATTCGCATGTTTGCCATTGGTTTAGAAGTACTTGAAAATCATTTACAGTGGGGCTAAAAAGTATTTAGTCAGCCCCTGATTGTGCATGTTCTCCTACTTAGAAAGATGAGTGAGGTCTGTAATTTTCAACATACACTTCAATTATGAGAGACAAAATGAGAAAAAAAAAAATCCAAGAAATCAAATTGTAGGATTTTTAAAGAATTTATTTGTAAATTATGGTGGAAAATAAGTA
Organism: Thalassophryne amazonica; assembly: GCF_902500255.1. Taxonomy (NCBI): domain Eukaryota; kingdom Metazoa; phylum Chordata; class Actinopteri; order Batrachoidiformes; family Batrachoididae; genus Thalassophryne; species Thalassophryne amazonica. The sequence goes on along the minus strand of NC_047118.1, from coordinate 38,945,621 downwards.
TTTGGTCACCCACAAACAAGCAAGATTTTTGGCTCTCACAGACCTGTAACTTCTTCTTTAAGAAGCTCTTCTGTCCTTCACCTGTTACCTGTATTAATTGCATCTGTTGGAACTCGTTATCTGTATAAAAGACACCTGTCCACAGCCTCAAATAGTCAAACTCCAAACTCAACCCATGGCCAAGTCCAAAGAGCTGTTGAAGGCACCAGGACGAACATTGTAGACCTGCAACAGGCTGGGAAGAGTGAGTCTACCAATAGTCAAGCATGTTGGTGTGAATAAATCAACTGTGGGAGCAATTGTAAGAAAATGGAAGACATACAAGACCATTTGATAATCTCCCTCGATCTGGGGCTCCATGCACGATGTATCCCATGGGGTCAAAATGAGAACGGCGAACAAAAATCCAGAACTACACAGAGGGACCTGATGAATGACCTGCAGAGAGCTGGGACCAAAGTAACAAAGGCTACAGACTATGCAGAGAGGGGCTCAAATCCTGCTATGCCAGGTGTGTGTCCCCCTGCTTGAGCCAGTACATGTTCAGGCCCATCTGAAGTTTGCCAGAGAGCATATGGATGATCCAGAAGAGGATTGGGAGAATATCTGTGGTGAGATGAAACCAAATAGAACATTTTTGGTAAAAACTCAACTCGTCGTGTTTGGAGGACGAAGAATGCTGAGTTGCATTCCAAGAACACCATATCTACTGTGAAGCATGGGGGTGGAAACATCATGCTTTGGGGCTGTTTTTTCTGCAAAGGGGACAGACGACTGAGTCCGTGTTAAGGGAAGAATGAACGGGGCCATGTATCATGAGATTTTTAAGCCAAAACCTCCTTCCATCAGTGAGAGCATGAAGATTCAGCGTGGCTGGGTCTCTACCATGACAATGATCCCAAACACACTTCTTGGGCAATGAAGGAGTGGCTCCGTAAAAAGCATTTCAAGGTCCTGGAGTGGCCTAGCAGTCTCCAGACCTCAACCCCATAGAAAACTTGTGGAGGGAGTTGAAAGTCCATGCTGCCCATGTGACAGCCCCAAACATCACTGCCTCTAGAGTAGATCTGCATGGAGGAATGGGCCAAAAATACCAGTACAGTGTGTGCAAACCCGGTGAAGACTTACAGGAAATGTTTGGACCTCTGTCGTTACCAACCAAGTATGTACAAAGTACTGAGTTGAACTTTTGTTATGAGCAAATACTTATTTTTCCACATAATTTACAAATAAATTCTTTAAAAATCCTACAATGTGATTTCCTGGATTTCTTTTTCTCATTTTGTCTCTCATAGTTGAAGTGTACCAATGATGAAAATTACAGACCCCTGTCATCTTTCTAAGTAGGGGAACTTGCACAATCAGGGGCTGACTAAATACCTTTTTACCCCACTGTATGTCTGGTTTTAAAACTATGTTTACATAGTTTTAAACCAGTTTTAAACTTTAAAGCAGTCTGTTCTTGGTGAATAAAACTTTAATACTTGATTATCTTAATTTTTGTCACACTATGGGATCTGATCCGGGGATGAGTTAATCGACCTCCGGGCCTATACAGGACTCACTTAGAATAGTTTTAATCTAATTTCAGTCAGATAACTCATGTTTGACCATCTTTATTAGTGCAGCAGCACATGGTTAGAGTATAGCATCTGGGCTCTGACCTCAAAACTCCCTACAGATTGTTACTTGGAATATTGAATTTGATGTCATCACATGACATTATTGATGCCAGAGTTACGATACTTTTGTTAGCCACAGGAAAGATTTGCAGAAAATGACATTTCAGTATCTCATCCAGTTCATGACGTGTGATCAACAATGCATTTTACGCGATTACCTCTGAGTTGACTTTGACCTTTGACCTGTGATCTAGGTAGGACATGTGCTGCGAGAGGGCGATCCTCTGAGACAGACAGACAGATAGACAGACATGGCCATGACAATAGCCTCTTTCCATTTAGTGGCAAGCCTAACTCTTATCTAAATGTTTGATAATTATTTTTCTGTCAATTGACTAAATGGTTAATCATCTCCACTCATATCTATAAATGCCTCTATGCTTTATCTTTACTATCATGCTACATTTGTTTGCAGTTATTGAAGTGTGCTTGTGATTGTCCCAGCAAGAATAAACTTGCTTTTAATCAGGATTGTGCATATTATTCTTCAAATTTAGTAGTCATATCCTCAGCAATGCATTTTTGTCCTCTGCAGGGGACAAGAGTTTCACAGAGTTATTAGAAAAGAGTTATTCAGTTAGCCCTGGATCCCCTTGTCCCCTGCAAAGGACATTCCATAAGAAATAATAATACACCCCATGATGTCATCAGAACATATCAATCAGCAGATGGCGTTCTGTTTGCTGATTCATATGCAGTTGGAGTCATTCTTCTAGCGCTTAGTTTCTGAGTTATTGTGAAGAAATGGAATCAGAAAGGCCTTGATTGCCCTTGACCTTCATATAAATGTCATGGCGAGATGTTCTAGCTCACATTTCACTTATACAACATGCATTAAATTGGCCAAGCAGTTTGTAATAATCAGAACAGGTGTGGTAACTTACCCACCGGATAACTGCAGATGAGTAAACACATAAAGTTGAGGTTTACACAACGGCTCGGCTTTATTGACAGTTTAAAGAGTAGAGCATCAACAAACAAAATCCAGGCAGAGGTTTACATGAATACTGTAATTTCCTGACTATAAGCTACTTTTTTCACAAGCTTTGAACACTGCGGCTTTTACAATGATGTGGCTAATTTACTATAGACTCCATCCGATCCTGGCTACACGCGGCGAAAGATAGAAAAAGAAAAGTTAAAATTACTTAGTTCTCCGTGTGGAGCAGAGACACTGTGCGTGTGCGCTGGATGACATGCACGCCAATATTTACGTGTAACACTTTAGGGAAAAAAGCATTTAGGGTACCTATTTAATTAAAAGTTCAAAAATCTTTCTGTCTAACATCTTTCTGTGTAAATATCAAATCAATAAAATGACAAGGGTGCCAAAATTTATGCACCTGCCTAATTTTGTTTAAATAATTATTGCACACTTTCTGTAAATACTAGAAACTTAAAGGTGATAGAGAGAGGTTGAATGGGTCATTAATCCTTGTTCTGTGATGTGATATGTAGCCCCCCAAAAATTGGTTGGGTCTGTAATGGCTCAGAACCTTCCTAAAAGGCTCTCTGAAACAGCTATGTTACTATGCTGGGTTTAGAATGCCTTGTTTGCCTTTAATGGCGTCGTTTCGGAGCTTATTTGGCAACCTCATTATGAAATGCAAGTAGGTGGTGCTGATCGGTTGCCGTTGTTTGATTGGCTGCCCTTGCTCTCACTGAAAAGAAAGCATTATTTATTTATTTTCATTGCTTTTTCTCGATACACATCCCTAGCTGCTAAGGGGTTAGCTCATTCCCTTTAGAGGAACAAACCAGAGCTAACGTGCCATTCTAACGTGCAATTCTTACAACAGGAATATGGCGCAACACAAATTTAAAACAAAAGAAAATGTGATACTTACAGGCTGTACTGATTGCTGGGGTTGATTTTGTCGCAGAGTCGGAACTGACCCTCTACTGAGTATTAAATGCCGACTGAAGCCAGCTCGAAATCGTGCAAGGTTTGTGAAACAGTCCTCCGTGAAATGCGCAGAGCAAAGAAATAGTCGGCGGTTGTATGTACTGGGGATGCGGTTAAAAATGAATAAAAGCCAGTGATCGCGTACATTACTTTCCGTGGGAAGATCGTAGTCCGCTAAAACAGCCTGGGAAAGCACACCTGTGATGGCAATGCACACACGAAGGACCCTGCAACGCCATTGCTTCTCTTCGTGTGTTACGAATGGGTGGGCACAACCTTATGAATAATTAATTTTGAAGGGGCGTATGTGAAAGGGGGTGGGTGTGGGTGTGTGTGTGGGGGGGCTATTGGTGAAAAAGTGACGTACGTTTTCTCTCAAAAACGGTTTGGCCTGTTTTCTAGGGGCAATTCAAAAAAGGAGAAATACTTGAAACAGAGGTTCTGAAACTTGTTGGCACTTTGTGTGTATTCCCCACAGCTGGGAGACTCTGAACTAACACCAAAAACATGAAAAAGATGATTCTGATTCTCTATCCCCTTTAATTTCACTTCTCAAATATCAGTGTGTTTGTCTGCTATATGATATATTTAACTGACATTTCTGATCCAGACAACCAATGATTTATAAAAGAAAATCATGACAATTATCAGGGGTGCCTAAACTTTTGCATACCACTGTATACGTCTTGAAACCAGGAAAATTGATCTGCTGAATGCAGCTCTCTGTGTTGCAAGTGGAAATGTGACGTCATCTGTCCATTAGAGCCCCAAATCCATGGGAGGACAATAGATTATGCAGTTTTGCTTGGACAAAATATTTACATACAAAACTAATCAGTTTGCTCTATCCATCATAGTGTGACACAGGCGCATGCATGCATGCACATCATTGTAATAGTCTATCAAACTCCTGTGGAAGCTCTATTAATAATCATACATATCATGTTTTGTACATCCTTGTTTGGAGTGAGCCAGTACAGAAGATGGATGAATTAATGTTTTCTACAACCATGTGTCTGACTTGACATTTGGGTGTTTTGATTTTGACACCAGAATAATGTCGTTGTATAGATGATGTCATGAAAAACACTTGTGCACTGCTGTCCAAGTGTCTGATGTCTGTCATCGAGCAGAGAAATTTTCAGTGACATAAGATAATTTCTCATCTTTTTCTCCGTGTGCAGTGAGACATCATGCCAACCCTGTTCTGCAGTGTGTGTGTGTGTGTGTGTGTGTGTGTGCATGTGCATACACATAATGGATGGTATATATGTGTGTATCTGTGGGGCAAGAAAAAGGATGTAAAAAAGTTGTGAAGATGTTGAAGTGAGGTTTGGTCATCAGGTTTGTCATGGACTTCCATATGAGTGTTTTCACACATACGCGTGTGTATCGTGTTAATGACACACTGCTGTTGATGTCATCTGCATGTACATGGGCCATCTGGGAACTTTTTCATGTTCAGCTGTTGTTCAGCTTTCTAACAGAGACTACAAATAAAGACAATTTAAGGTTTTAAAGAGTCGTTCTTTGAAAAATGATGCAGTGGTTGATATTAACTCAGGGTGATACGTTGAAGACTGAAGCATTACATTACACTTGTATTACATAACACATAGATTTGCAGTGTAGTTGAGGATGAAATATGATGTTGGAACAGTTACGTTTGAGAAACAGAATCTGCCTGATTATTATTTCATGCTGATCCTTGTATACTTGTATGCCCCCCCAACCCCCCAATAAAAAATCTCTTGTGATTGGTAAATCAAATTTTATCTTCCTAGTCTAGTGAAATGGGTGGTGTTACAAGCTTGGTGAGCTAAGGAGGTTTGCTTGAGTAGGGACTAGAGCCTGTCGAACAAAATACCCATCTTCCAAGTACTGTTTCCAGTTACAAGCTAAATTTAGCTCTTGCCACCGGGCTGTAGTAAATTAGTAGCTACTGCTTTACTGTCCTTGTGCTTGGAAACTCATTTCAGTTTGATGATACAGATTCCTTCACAGTGGTCTCCAGACTGCTGACAAGTACAATCTCTAAGGTAGGGACTAAAAACAGACCTTTAGGTATCCACCTGAGAAAAGTACTCTCCAGATTAAGTACTGGCTCTTAAACAGAATAGAATAGAATATCTTTAATTGTCATTGCACAGAAGTACAACAAAATTGAGGTAGCAGGGGTGGGCAATCATGTGCTACAAAGGGCTGAGACACTGCAGGTTTTCCGTGCAACCAATCGCCTCAGCAGGTGATTTCATTAATGATCAGGTGTCTCAGCAGGTGATTTCATTGACAACCAGGTGTTTATGTTCAGAGCAGAAGCTCATCAGCAACCCACCTGCTGAGGTGATTGGTTACATGGAAAACCTGCAGTGTCTCGGCCCTCGATGCCACCCCTGTGGTAGAGCCTCTCATTTCAGTCCTGTTTAAGGGACACTAGAGATAAAAACAAATACATATCAGACAGACACAGTATAAGTTAAATATAATGCAATGCTAAAATACCCTCAGCCGTTTGAGCTTTGTCTTCTTTATAATGTGCAGTTGTTATTAAGATCCTATTGTCTTACGTACAATTTGTACATGTTCAATAAAGGCCCTCTGTCAATCAGTCAGTCATAAACAGTATTTTATTTACATTGTAATGGCGTCTGCAGGTAGGTGTGCATGAGCTTTTTGACAAGAGCAGAAGTTAGCTTTGAGTTAGCGGAAGTTAGCGTGTACGCTGATGTCCATGAAATGTCTTGTAAACTCACTCCTGAGGTGTTATCAGGTTACAAAAACAGTCTTTTCAGTTTTAGAAGGGTTTATTCCTCACTAGCTTTGACATAATATATGACAAAGAGGTTATATTTACACACAAACTAAAAGGAGTTTGCAGCTAGCTAGACCAGCCACCGGGGATGTTCTTGGGCCGTGGAAGGAATACTTCGAGGATCTCCTCAATCCCATCGTCACATCTTCCGAAGAGGAATTAGAGACTGGGGACTCAGAGGCGGACTCGTCCATCACCCAGGCCGAAGTCACCGAGGTGGTTAGAAAGCTCCTCGGTGGCAAGGCTCCTGCGGTGGATGAAATCCATTCGGGTTACCTTAAGTCTCTGGATGTTGTAGAACTGTCTTGGTTGACACGTCTGCAACATCGCATGGAGGTCGGGACAATGCCTCTGGATTGACAGACCGGGGTGGTGGCCCCTCTGTTTAAGAAGGGGGACCGGAGGGTGTATTCTAACTACAGGGGGATCACACTCCTCAGCCTCCCCGGTAAGGTCTATTCCAGAGTACTGGAGAGGAGAATTCGACCGATAGTCAAACCTCAGATTCAGGAGGAGCAGTGTGGTTTTCGTCTTGGTCGCGGCACAATGGACCAGCTCTACACCCTCCATCGGGTGCTCGAGGGTTCATGGGAGTTCGCCCAACCAGTCCACATGTGTTTTGTGGATCTGGAGAAGGCGTGCGACCGTGTCCCTCAAGGCGCCCTGTGGGGGGTGCTCTGGGAGTCGGGTTACCGGGGTTCTTTGTTACGGGCTATCCAGTCCCTGTACGACCACAGCAGGAGCTTGGTTCGCATTGCCAGTAGTAAGTCAAGCCTGTTTCCAGTGCACGTCGGCCCTCTGCAAGGGCTACCCTTTGTCACTGGTTCTGTTCATTAGCTTTATGGACAGAATTTTCTAGGGCAGTCAGGGTGTTGAGGGGGTCCGGTTTGGGAACCACAGGAATCTCGTCTATGCTATTTGGGATGATGTGGTTCTGTGGCTTCCTCAAATCAGGACCTTCAGTGTGCCACTGGAGAGGTTTGCAGCAGAGTGTGTAGCTTCCGGGATGAAAATCAGCACCTCCAATCCGAGGCCATGGTTCTCGACTGGAAAAGGTGCTTTGCCCTCTTCAGGTCGGTGGAGTGTCCTGCCTCAAGTGGAGGAGTTTAAGTATCTCGGGGTCTTGTTCACGAGAGAGGGATGGATGGAGCGTGAGATTGACAGACGGATCGGTGCAGCATCTGCAGTGATGCGGTCGCTGTATCGGACCGTCGTGGTGAAGAGAGAGCTGAGCAGGGGGGCAAAGCTCTCCATTTACCGATCGATCTACGTTCCGACCCTCACCTATGGTCATGAGATTTGGCTCATGACCGAAAGAACAAGATTGCGAGTACAAGTGGCAGAGATGAGTTTCCTCTGCAGGGTGGCTGGGCGCTCCCTTAGAGATAGGGTGAGTAGCTCGGTCACTCGGGAGTAGCTCAGAGTCGAGCTGCTGCTCCTCCATGTCGAAAGGAGCCAGTTGAGGTGGCTCGGGCATCTTTTTCGGATGCCCCCTGGATGTCTCACTGTAGAGGTGTTCCAGGCACATCCCATTGGGAGGAGGCCCCGGGGAAGACCCAGGACATGCTGGAGGGACTATGTCTCGCAGCTGGCTTGGGAATGCCTCGGGGTTCCCCCGGAGGAGCTGGGGGAGGTGTGTGCAGATTGGGAAGTCTGGGCGGCTTTGCTTGAGTTGCTGCCCCGACCCAACCTTGGATGAAGCCGAAGAAAATGGATAGATGGATGGATAGACCAGCCACTGACGTCACGGTGCCACTCTACTATGATTTTCTGTCACCCCTGCCCCTTAAAAAAATGTAACAAGGAAACAGAATGTGACATTTTAACTTCTTAAATCCCTTTTAAATAGGTCAAGGAAGTATCTTTGAATTTGTCCAAGGTCTGTGTCCCAAGAATGTTCCTGTGAATTTGAAGACTTGGCAGTAATAGGACTGGACTTAGTCTTTGCAATGCCTGATGGCCATATTTGATGGTCTCGGGTAAAAATAAAAAGTTTAAAAACTATATAATTAACACAAAAGATTATTGCACATCAGAATATTGCACCTTGTATTGAATGTTCAAGTATTATCAGGTTTGTTAGCGTTCAGTGCAATGACATCTCTGGGGTAAAAAGTATTCTTCAGTTTGTTGGTGTGGACCATGATGGTTCTGAAGCCTCTCTCTGAGGGTAACAGTTCAAACATGTCATGAACAGGATAGGAGAGTCTCTGAAAATGCCGTGGGCCCTCCCTGAGGCAGTGGGTGCTATAGTTGGCCTCAATAGAGGAGAGAGGGCAACCAGTGAGTTTTTTTGGCGATGTTGATGACCCTCTGGAGTGCTTTCCTCTCAGGAGCAGTTGCAGCTGGCAAACCACAGCGTAATTCCTAGCTCAGGATCGACTTGATGGAGCACTTATAGAAAGCCCCAACACCATCTCTGACAGTTTGTTCTTCCTGAGAAATCTCAGGAAGAACAGTCTCTGTGAGCCTTTCTTAGGAGTGCAGTGGTGGATTGATGTTCAGGCCAGGTACTCCTTAATGTGGGTGCCCAGGAACCTGAAGTCTGAGGCCCCTCTCCATGTATTGCCCATTGATCAAGATTGGTTGATGTGTTCGGTTTATTTCCTTGAAATATATTAGTATGTTTGGTCTTAGGAGGTGTTGAGGATCAGGTGTTCTCTGCACACCATTCTGACTGAGGTCCGTACTATTGTGCAAGTTCCTGCTGTGGAAAAGCATCTATCTGTTGTGGGTTCTGCTACGCTGTTTTTTTGCTTTTTTTGCTAGTCTGGGTTGTAATTGAATTCTTTGAGTTCAAATCCCAGCCTGACTGGAAAATCACTAAGGGCCCTTGGGCAAGGTCCTTAATCCCCTAGTTGCTCCCGGTGTGTAGTGAGAGCCTTGTATGGCAGCACCCTGACATCTGGGTGAATGTCAGGCATATTATCACTTACTGAGGCGTTGCTGGGCCGGTAGCATAGATTTACATACGCTACCTGTCTATACCTGCCCACAGTAGCTGGCGGGTAATCCCAATACCCACCCGCTGTGCATAAAGTGATGACGTCATAGCACGCGCAACCCAAGAACTGTCCGCAGACAATAAATGAAAAGGCGAGAAGTGTGTGCTGGTCCCAATATGGATATTCCGGATGATTTATATGGATAGTCCGACAATGAACAGCAGCCAAAGCAGCCAGCTTAATGAGGATTGCGCTGGCGAATTTGGAGAGCAGCACGGTACCAGCAACATGACAAAAGTTAAAGTGAGCCAACTTTTTATGTATGCGTTTTGCTGGGTGGTCGTGCGTTTTGAAATGACATTAATATTGTTAATGTGATTCCACGTTGTTGTGTATCTCAGTAAGTGATAATAATGCAAAATAACATCCAGTTGTCGTGGTGTATGCATTTTCAGAGTCCCTCCGTGCCTACCCAGTTGCCCAAAATGACCAATATTCGCCCCCGAGTTAGATGAGGGCAGGAATAAATTTTGGCAGGCTCTTTCTGATGACCATATGTATGCTCTACAAATTTCATCTCAGGTAAGTAAAATTATGCTCTATACAAAGCATTTTGTTTTTCAAATATCCCATAGTCAGACTTAACAAGTACATCCTGCTAAACCGGATTAATTTTGACTTTGTGTTGTGAGGTAATCTTGATCCTTTAACATTTGAGATGCTGGAAAAAATACATTTCAAAAGCTGCTATCATAGCCACTCAGGATGTCAGAGCACCACACAGTCGGTACTACTGTTGGACATGCATGGAAATGTCGCTACCTAAAGCCATGTTCTTCTATTGCTTGTGATTGTCAGCACAGCAACTCAAAAGACATGAATGGAATTTAGTTAAGGAACTTGGAAAGGTAGACCTTGGGTAAGGAAGACTTGCTGTGATTTTGAGGCAGATGGGGTTTAAGGATGATTTAAATGGAATATATTATATAAATTTGGATGATATCTTTGACTTTCATGTTATTCTCAAGGTCGGTATGCAGGCATTTTACCTCCAGGATGGGTTTTCTCGGTGAAAACATTGCCGAGCTCATGCAAATACATGTAATTTGGTCACTTTTCAAAGGGGTCAGACTCGTCAGTAAAATCAGTTTAATGTACATTGGTTCATTTCAGGTCATCTTAGTGTATAAATCTCACAGTTTGAGGCAATGATAGCTGTCCGCTGGCCGTTAGAAGCAAGTTCGAGACAATAAAAAAAGTGTTGTTACTGAGCGGACAGTCACGAAAGCCATGAATTCTCACCTTTGGATTGGCCACTTAGCCTGGTGACGTAGTTGCCAGCCTTGAGAATTTGGCTAAATGGCATGCTCCACCTCTACTTTCAGCTTACGTAAGGACACATGAAAAGAGGACTTGTTGGAGGTACGTATGTTCTTTCTGACTGGCCTCTGTTAAGTTTGTAAAAGCAAATTCAACAAGCTCCATTTTTAAATTAGCTGCATACTAATTAGCCAAGCTAAGTTGGCAAGCCATTGTAGCTAACTTTGAGCTAAATAACAACCTAGGCTAGCTAGATTATTTAGCTCTGTGCTACAAGAATAATTAAATAATAATAAATGGTATACACTATACCCTCCAGTCTGTCTTAGAAGTGACAACAAACTACATGTATGTGTTCTGGAAGAGTTTGTAATTCAAGTTAGCAGGTTTGTTTTAGCAGGTTTTACATTATTGTAAAGCACTTTGAGTGCCTGATGCAGTTGGAAAACCGCTATATAAATGCAGTCCATTTACCATTTACTTGGAAAAGTGTGCCTTCTGGAATGAATGTGGCTGTGCTGAATTCCGCTGAAATTAATTGAAAGTTGCCCTGCTGTTCACTGCCAAAATACAAGTGGGACAGCACCCGTGTCCTTAAAATAGATTATTCCATAGTTTTTGTTTGTGTTGTGCAGCCACCTTCTTTGTTCCTGTGAGTGAGAGAACATCTGTGTGCTTGTCTGTGTGCGACTGCACGATCGTGTACCTTGTATCATGATTGTGTGAGTCATATCATCGAAAAGAAAAAAGAAACTCATTCAGTAAGAATGGACATGAGAGTGCGGAAGGAAGGAAGGAAGCAAAAACCACAGCACAGATGTACACATGCAGACATGCACGTGCTCCACATTGACCAAGAGAAAGACCTAGAATGCTGAAAATAAACCCAGGTGAAAGGCAAGCAGAACAAACTGTACTTTCTGTTTTCACTTCAATGAAGAATGAGCTCTGACGTTCCACTTATCTCGCTCTCCTGCAGTCGCCATCGTTACCGTTTTCTGTCGCTCCTTTTTTCCCCCTCCTACTTGTACGATCAGCCTCGTGATGCTCTGTCTCTGTTACCCACACACTGTCACAGTTTTTAATTAAATCTCTTGATTATGTTAGGTTGGTGATTTAAACGAGGGGCTGACATAAAGCTAACATTACTGTCAGGCTAAGCAAATTTCATCAGCATCATAAAATTTGCTGTTCTGGCTATTTGCCAAAAGCCTTTTTGTTCTGCAGCCAATAACAAGGTGATCACCTATATGTCCTTTTCTGCTTTTACAGATGAACCCTCATGTTACCTTTTTATTTTCAGTGTAACGGGGCCGGGACGTGCTTCATGAAATATTGCTGTTCACATACGTGCAGACACACAAGTGCACTCGCTGAGTTATGTACGTTACAGTGCCAGCCACCTCGCTGTGAGAAATGAGACACTTGTCTTCACGAGTGTTGGCACCCGTCTGCTTTGTCTGTGCCCCGCCCCTATGTACAGTGGACTCACTCTTTGTCTGGTAGATGGGTGCCTGTGGTCAGTTCTTCATAAATCAAGATGTTACTGTTGGCGCTACAAGGCTACTTTTTAATTAAAACTGTGAATCAGGTGGCCCTGATTATGAATTGTGCTCGGCTGCCACTGAATAAAATATACAGGGCTCGCGTTTCCTCTCTTCCTCTCTGACTTTTGCTCTCTTTGTCTCACTCTGTGTCCATCTTTTTTCTTCCTATCTGTGAACTGGTCCAAAGTCATTGATATAAATGGCCAAAAAGAAAAAAAAAAAAAATTGTGTTCACTTCCATTTTGGGTTCAGTAGGCCTTTATTTCGCATGTGTTGGTACAACTCCAATTCCAATGAAGTCGGGACGTTGTGTGAAATGTAAATAAAAACAGAATACAATGATGTGCAAATCCTCTTCAGCCTATTTTCAATTGAATACACCACAAAGACAAGCTATTTAATGTTCAAACTGATAAACTTTATTGTTTTTGTGCAAATATTTGCTCATTTTGAAATGGATGCCTGCAGCACATTTCAAAAAAGCTGGGACAGTGGTATGTTTGCTGCTGTGTTACATCACCTTTCCTTCTAACAACACTCAGTAAGCGTTTGGGAACTGAGGACACTAATTGTTGAAGCTTTGTAGGTGGAATTCTTTCCATTCTTACTTGATGTATGACTTCAGTTGTCAACAGTCCGGGGTCTCCGTTGCCGTATTTTGCGCTTCATAATGTGCCAGGACATTTTCAATGGGCGACAGGTCTGGACTGCAGACAGGGACAGTCTCGTACCTGCACCTCTTTACTATGAAGCCATGCTATTGTAACACGTGCAGAATGTGGCCTGGCATTGTCTTGCTGAAAAAAGCAGGGACGTCCCTGTAAAAGACGTTGCTTAGATGGCACCTTTCAGCATTGATGGTGCCATCACAGATGTGTAAGTTGCCTATGCCATGAGCACTAACACACCCCCATACCATCACAGTTGCTGGCTTTTGAACTTTGTGCTGGTAACAATCTTGGCGGCTGCATTTCTAGATGTTGTTGATGTATGACTTTCGCTTTTCATGGTAGAGTTTTAACTTGCACTTGTCGATGTAGCGACGAACAGTGTTAACTGACAATGGTTTTCTGAAGTGTTCCTGAGCCCACGTGGTAAGATCCTTTACACAATGATGTCGGTTTTTAATGCAGTGCTGCCTGAGGGATCGAAGGTCACGGGCATTCATTGTTGGTTTTCGGCCTTGCCGCTTACGTGTAGAAAGTTCTCCAGATTCTCTGAATCTTCTGATTATATTATGGACTGTAGATGATGGAATCCCTAAATTCCTTGCAATTGAACGTTGAGAAACATTGTTCTTAAACTGTTGGACTATTTTTTCATGCAGTTGTTCACAAAGTGGTGATCCTCGCGCCATCTTTGCTTGTGAACGGCTGAGACTTTTGCAGATGCGCCTTTTATACCCAGTAATGACACTCATGTCCTCAGTTTCCAAACGCTTATTGAGTGGTGTTAGAAAGAAATGTGATGTAACACAGTGGTAAACATACCACTGTCCCAGCTTTTTTTTAAATGTGTTGCAGGCATCCATTTCAAAATGAGCTAATATTTGCACAAAAACTATAAAGTTTTTCAGTTTGAACATTAAATATCTTGTCTTTGTGGTGTATTCAATTGAATATAGGTTGAAGAGGATTTGCAAATCATTGTATTCTGTTTTTATTTACATTTCACACAACGTCCCAGCTTCATTGGAATTTGGGTTGTACTTCTACATTCCAGGACACATCTGAAATCCCCTGTATTTTCTGTAAGCCTAAATAAAATAGTCTATTCATTTCAGTTTAATGTATACAGTTCCAGATCACCTCAGGTCTTCTTTGTAATTACAGGAAGAAACCTCAAGCAGGCCAGAATCAGTGGGGTGACCATCTACTTTGGCCATACTAACAAAAAATATAAGAATGAAAATAACCAAAAACACAAAAGGAATTGTCAAACATGCAGAAACATAAGTGCTGCAGCTGAGCATGTCAGGGCTTGAGATGCATGGCAAAGAATATGGGAGGACACAAAATGCAGACTCGAGGACAAGGTGTCATAAGTAGAAAATAACCTTTATCGTTTTCACCAGTAGGTGTATGGTACACAGGAAGGCAGGCAGCGAAGCAGAGGTACAGACAAGTGCTAGGCAAAAATGTGGGTGAGAGACAGGCTGGGTTCAAAAACACTGTGAGATACTGTATCATAGGCTGAGGCAAAAACTGGGGCCGGTAAACAAAGCAAGGTCGAAACACACTGAGGCAGAAACAAGACAAAATTAAGAGTCTTGAACGTGGATACATGGATCGCGATAAACTGGCAGGGGAGTGGAGAAAATGATGGCCTTAAATACACAGGTGGGGTAATTTGGTTAACAAGGTGCACATGCAGAAGAAAGTTCTAGAAGGGAGGTGTGGCCGGGTGAATTCAAGAGGAGGAAGAGATGCAAGAGAGTGAGGGAGTGATCAAGGCAGACAAACAAAGATGAAACAGGTAGGTGCAAGAGTGTAAGTGAACACATGGGGGAAAACAGAGTCAAGATGAAACAGCCAGGTGCAAGAGTGTAAGTGAAAGACATACAAACGGAGAACAAATCAATGACTACTAAGGTAACAAACTAAACATATGGCTGAAGTCTAAAGATAATAACCATAACAAAGTAACCTATAGATAACCAGCATAATTGCATAACAGAAAACAAAACCCAAGACAACTGTATAAAGTGTAGCACAAAAAAGGAATGAAACAATGAAGACTATAATAAGAAGCAGAAAATAAAATCAGAAACAAAACCATAATACAATGGAAAAAAAAACAATAACTGGACAGAGACTACAACTGAATAAACCATGTGACTAAAGTAACAACACAGAAATTCAAAATACAGAGGAAACAAAACCAGAGACTACATTATACTGAGCAGAAAATAAATGATGAACTCAGAATGAAACTAATAACTAGAAAATTGAGCTGTGGAAAGGGGGAAATAAGAGACCGACCCACCCCAGGGTCAGGCACTGACAAAGCAATTATATACATATTGGCTTTGTTCAGACTGCCAGTAAAAATTTGATCTATGTAACATATCCGATTTCAGTCTGAGTCTGTGTTGCAAGTTGAAACAGTCAAAAGTTGCATGAAATCTGGTTTTACTAAATCAGTTCAAGCCTCATTCGTAAGGGGTTTGAAATGCGATACAAATTGCATTCTTAAAAATCCATTTTGGTCTGATGACTCAGATTGGATTCCTGGTGTGTTTTGTTATGTCTGTGACTTCTTTATATCTGTGTTATGTGTGTGACCAGTTGAAGTTCTGTGGAACAGGCACAGCTGTGCTCTACCCCTGCTGCTCACTGTCACTGCAGACCCTGTTTTTCACACCGCTCCAAGAAAATTGCTCACTTCAAAAAGAAAACAACTTTCGACAAGAGGTGTGCTTACATGGTGTGCTGTGGATGACAGCCATTGTTCACCTATACAAGCCAGTGGGGGGGAAAAAAAAAAATTATGCGAACCTCCTATGCACACAAAAGCCCAACCAAACCTGTAAATCATGTTCACAATATGGCCACAGAAGTAAATGTCATTATCAAAGACAAATGATGTGGAAAGATTGAGCAGCACCACAACAGCTGCCTTCAGCTGCTGTGTGGGTGTGTCATGCATGTCTGAAGTTGCACTTGCAGTGTGTTTCACGCTTAATAATATGCAGATGCATTTTAACTCACTCATGCTTCAAGCATGTTGTGTGAATGGGCCAGTGGTATCACTCTGGTATGAGAAAATGAGCAAGTTAGTTAATGTGACACTTCAGTTGTTTTCAAATATCCTGCTCCCTGCTTACATGTTTTTTGGGAGCTATGTTGTTGCTATTGCAACAACATACTGACTCAGAGATGTCATTGCAACCAATGTAGATAGACATAAAATGAGGATTGTCACACAGACACACAGATTGGATCTGGTCACTTGCCACATAGAATGTGGACCGTCATTCATTGTCAATTATCAGCAGAGGTGAAAATCTCTGACTTCAGAAAGTAAAAGCCCCACCATGTATTGTTTCTACCTGTGCACCTAAAACAGGTGATCTCAATAATTAGCTCATCTACCTGCCTGAAAAGCTGAACTAATTATAATCAGTTGGTTTATTAGGAAGGTGGAACAAATATGTGGTTGGACTTTTACTTTCTGAAGCTGGAGTTTTCCACTTCTGATCATCTGATCAGGTCAGATGAGATCAGGTTTGAATCAATCATTTGGTGGCATGCTGGCTTAGTGGTTAGCACTGATGCCTCACAGCAAGAAGGTTGTGGGATAGCTTTCCACCCTTTCTATGTAGAGTTTGCATGTTCTGCCCTTGTCTGTGTGGATTTCCTCTGGGCACTCCAATTTCCTCCCACAATCAAAAGCATCCTTATTTATGAACTGCCCCTTTCTCTGTCCTTGATCAAGGCAGAGTCTCTCTACATCTGGAGTTGGTCCCTGTCAGGACAGGCGGCTGCCTGGCACCAGGAGTGGCTGGACCCGCAAAGCAGACTCCCAGACTTGGTTTAGGCGTGTGAGAAATCATGGTCTTTATTCCAGGCTCTGGTTTAGTACACAGGTGGTCAGTCAGCGGAGCAGAGGCACAGTAGGGGTCAAGCAAAAACACAGTCATATTCTGGCAGGGTTCAAAGGCATGAGCAAACACAGTTTTCAAGGATGAGGCAAAAAGGCGTGGTCGAGGAGGACTGAGCAAAACATGGCAAGGCAAGAAATCAGGACCAAAAACAAAGGCTTGGATGTGTGCATGAAGCGACAACAAACTGGCTGGGAAGTGGTCACTGGGAGGTGTTTAAATATAACAGGATTTAACAAGGTGCACGTGAGGAACAATCTAGAAAGGGGTGTGGCCAGTGAACAAAGATTCAACACAGTGCAAGATAGGGAGGAAGAGAGTCCCCAAAGTGAAGTGATGCAAGATACAAAGATGTGTGAGCAGGTGCCAAGAGTGTGAGTGAAAGAAACCACAGAGCAGACAGATTCAAAATGTGAGACAAAGATAAAAGCAGGTGCTGTTGGGTGGAGTGGGAACATACTTGGAGGGGCGTGAGGGAAACTGAGAACTATGAAGAAAAGTAAACTAAAAACTGAGGGCAGAATAACATAACCAAGAACTGGGCATGAACAGGAGAACAAAACACAAACCAAGAGATAATATATGCATGAGAACTGAAAATGGAACATAAATACTTAAGCAAAACTAAACTAGGAAAACTTGGTGGTAAACAAGCTATAAGAAAAACAGACTACATGAAAACAGAAAGCAAAACCTGATATAAAGCATAACTGATAACACAAGTGAGAAAAGCAAAATAAACAAGTGATAAACAAAGATCAATAATGCAAATACAAACCGGCAGAACAAAACTAGAACGGAACTGGACAACAGCTCAAGTATGAAAAGTAACAAAATAAAGTAACAGTAAAACTAGAACAGAGAATAACCACATGATGAAAAAAATAACTAGTAAATCAGGGCTGGGGCACGTGAAGGGGAAAAAAAGAAAGAGGGAAAACCCGAATCAAAGCCCAGATCCGGACGAAATTGTGACAGTCCCCAGGAGACAGACTGTGGCTGGCCACTGCTCCTAGTGGTTGGACTGTGTCTGACTGTAATTAGGATGAGTTAAATGCAGAGGAAAAATTTTGTTGTATGTATGTATGTACAATGACAAAAAAAGCCCCTAACTGGCAGTCTGAACAAAGCTGTACAGCCCAGTGATCACAAGGACTCACAGCTCAAAAGACATCAAGAGGTGAAGAGTAGAGTCCCACTTGAATGGACTAGAATTGACGAGTCAGTGTTCTCATTGTCCCATTTAGTTTGTTTTATTTTTTGAGCACATAATGCTCCCCTAGGACTCTGGATGTCGGGCAACTTACATGGAGACCCCATGCGTTCTACTCTCCTGGATGGATAGCTGGATCCTTCAGCAATACAGTTGTTCAAATAATTGCTCAGGGAGTGAAATTTTGACACCGCAGGTGCACATCACCTCCCTACCACTCTGTCCTTCCATTGTGCTCAATTTTCCATCAGAAATTGATAATGTACAAAAAGAGGGCTTCATACAGTTGCACATGACAGCAGTGTGAAATAGTTGAGAAGCTTAATAGGACAGGTCAGGTCTGGAAGCAATCCAAGGTGTCACATTCTACATAAAATACCACACTATGTAATCTTTCTGGGTCCTGATTGGGTATCAGCTAGGCACTGATGTACCACTGGTCCATCCCAAACCTCCAAAAGTAGCTCATTTGCTGCAGTCAGGTGATATGCAGGCATTCCATTGGCCATTTCCAGTTGTGCTAAGGTCCTCAACACTGAGGCACCTGCTGGCTGGATCATACACGGAAGCAGTGGATCCTGAAGACTTGGAACTTCATTCTCTTGCAAAGATACTGACATTGCCAAACCCCTCTGTTCAGACACCTCATGACTCCATATCCTCTTCCCCGATGTCTGTTGACCTCATAGGCCGAGCTCCCAAAGACACTAGCTTAGCAGGAGCTTAACGGTTGCATAAATATAATAACACAATGTGGAGGTTTCAGCATCACTGGGATCAAGACCATTACATCAACAAAAGAAGACAGTGGTGCATAGCCATTGAGCTGTATCACACAATGCTGCTCTTTTAATTGGGTCACAACATGTTTTTCATCTATTTACCAATAGTACCAGTGTACAGAGAAGAGCCCACATGGACCACTGAATGGATTTGCACTGAGATAAACAATAAAAATGGTGAATGATTTACACTGTTGAAGTGCACATACAAGTCAGGAGGAGAGAGAGCTGCCCTGCTTTTCATTGTCAAGAGACACTGACTGTGGCACTATATTGTCAAATGAATTAAATAGAACCCAGGTCTATGAATATATTTATATGTAAAACAGTGTTTCTTAAAAGCGCTTCTTACAAGTTCTACCAGGTTGAGGCTTAGCAGCAAGTTTTTTTTCAAAGGGTGCTATTACTAATTTATGACCTTTGCATGTCTTGTAAGTAGCACTGACACCATCCCAGGGAGATACAGGGATAAAACTGGCCTCAGTAGAGCGCAAATTAGAACAATAGAGAGCAACAGCAGAACTCGAACACAGCAGATTGTTGCTGTTGTTGTGCTGGCTCCTGGTTTGCTTTTACATCATAAACAGTGAAGTGCAGGCAGGAAGGACTAACTGGAATTCAATCTTACAGCATTGCACAAACAAACTCATGAATGATAATGGGTTACTAATTGAAGGTACTGGAGCGATTCACTCTTCTGACTGCTACTCTGCAAATGGAGCCCTTTGGGTCGTCATGGCGACAGGCATAGAGCGGTACCTGGAGGTCTTTTGACCTGATCTGGACTCAGATCATCCTTTCCACATGCTCCCAGGAGTTAGTGCTCCCACTTAGATATTTGCCTTCATCCATACTTGTGCATCACTGAAGTTTTACAATAACTTTATTCAAGAGTATCTGTCTGCATTTCAGATACAAATACCTTTGCCAAATTTGATTTTGCTTGACCAATTCGAGGACCCACCAACATATACTGTATGTGCCGCTTTTTTGTTGCAAGTCATTGAAAAACATGTATTTATATATATATATATATATATATATATATATATATATATATATATATATATATATATATATATATATATATATATATATATATATATATATGACGGAAATGGCGTCATTCAAAATGAGAAGTATTCCACTTTGCGTGGCATGATGCTATCTTACTCTTAGCAGACCTATTACTCTGATTTGATCAACAAAAACAAGCATAACTCAAAGTTCTTGTTCGACATGGTGGCAACACTTATTCATGGACAACCATCTGTAGTTCGCTCTCCTTTTACAGCACAAGATTTCCTGGATTACTTTGAGAAGAAAATAGAAGACATTAGGTTAAACATATCTCAGCATGCCTTAACCCAGCCACTACACACTGCTATTGAGGTGGGCGCCATTACTGAGGTATTACCAAGATTTACAGAATTTGAGAGTATCTCACGAGGCATGCTGACGAAACTCGTAACGTCAACAAAAAGTACAACCTGTTTATTTGATATTATACTAACAAAACTGTTTAAAGACCTGTGGCCCACTCTTGGGCTGACTGTGCTGGAAATGATTAATCTTTCTTTAACTTCTGGATCTGTTCATAAATGTTTCAAATCTGCAGTGATTAAACCATTACTTAAGAAACCTAATCTTGACCCTAGTGTATTGAAAAACTATCGGCTGATATCAAATCTGTCATTTTGCTCTAAAATTCAGGAAAAAGTGGTGTCACGGCAGCTCGTGGACTACCTTACTGAGAATAATCTCTCTGAGCCACTGCAGTCTGTGAGACACCTCTCACCAAAGTGGTGAATGATCTTCTGCTTACAGTGGATTCTGGTGCTGTTAGATCCTTGCATGGCTGACATCATACTTGACCAGTTGTTCTCACTGTGTTTTGTACAGTAACACTACCTCTAACCTTAGTGACATGAAATTTGGGGAAAAGCAGGGGTCTGTCTTAGGCCCCCTGCTTTTCTCCCTTTATATGGCACCCCTAGGGCACATATTGCGGTATTTTGGGATTACCTTTCACTGATGATACTCAGTTATACATGCCGATAACTGCTGGTAATCTCGTTCACATAAAATCTTTAGAAGATAGCCTTGCATCAGTGAGAAGCTGAATGTCGAGAAACTTCCTACTTTTAAACTCTGATAACACAAATGATGGTTCTTGGTCCAGTGAGACATCGGCATCAATTTGACCAGTTAACGCTCAGCCTAGGCTCGTGTGTCATACATCACACTGACAAAGTGAGGAAACTTGGGGCATTTTTTGATCCTACATTGTCCTTTGACCTCCACATTAGAAATATTACGAGGACTGCTTTCTTCCACCTGCAAAATATAGCAAAGATTCGTCCCATCCTGTCTATGACTGATGCTGAGACCCTGATCCATGCATTTATCTCTTCTAGATTGGACTACTGCAATGTTCTATTTTCTCGTTTACCGCAGTCCAGCATTAGGGCTCTCCAATTGGTTCAAAGTCAAAGTCAAAGTCAGCTTTATTGTCAATTCTTCACATGTACTAGACATACAAGGACTCGAAATTTCATTTCTCACCTTCCCTCGGTGATGACAGGACAAGACATTTCGACAAGTATTTAGTATTTACAGTGTAGTGTCTGAGGTAATAGTAAAAGTAAAAGTGGAAAGTGCAGTAGTGCAAACCATTCAGTATTTGTAGCAGCAGCAGATTTTTGTTAAGACACTGTGCAAGGGGTGTGGTGGTGATAAAGTGAAACAGTGCAGGACATTGTCATGGGCAACAGATTTCATATACGAGGTCTATTAGAAAAGAAACTGACCTTTTTATTTTTTTCAAAAACTATATGGATTTATATCGTGTGTGATTGCGTCAGACAAGCGTGAACCCTCGTGCGCATGCGTGAGTTTTTTCACACCTGTCGGTTGCGTCATTCGCCTGTGGGCAGGCTTTGAGTGAGCACTGGTCCACCCCTCCCATCGAAATTCCTTTGTCTGACTTCTTGCTGAGAGACTGGCGCTTTGCTTGATCAAAATTTTTTCAGAAACTGTAAGGCACATCCAAGTGGACACCATTCGAGAAATTCAGACGGTTTTCATCACACGTGATTCAAATCCATATGGTTTTTGAAAAAAATAAATATACTATATATATATATTTGTATATATAATATAATAATAATAATATAATAATAATTCTATTATATAATAATATAATAATAATATATATATGAGGTCTGTCCATAAAGTATAGGTCCTTTTTATTTTTTTCAAAAACTATATGGATTTCATTCATATGTTTTTACGTCAGACATGTTTGAACCCTCGTGCGCATGCGTGAGTTATTCACGCCTGTCGGTGATGTCATTCGCCTGTGAGCACTCCTTGTGGGAGGAGTCGTCCA
Organism: Thalassophryne amazonica; assembly: GCF_902500255.1. Taxonomy (NCBI): domain Eukaryota; kingdom Metazoa; phylum Chordata; class Actinopteri; order Batrachoidiformes; family Batrachoididae; genus Thalassophryne; species Thalassophryne amazonica. Next base: position 38,923,420 of record NC_047118.1, on the reverse strand, counting down.
GCCCCTCGTCGGAATTCCTTTGTCTGAGAAGTTGCTGAGAGACTGGCGCTTTGTTTGATCAAAATTTTTTCTAAACCTGTGAGACACATCGAAGTGGACACGGTTCGAAAAATTAAGATGGTTTTCTGTGAAAATTTTAACGGCTGATGAGAGATTTTGAGGTGATACTGTCGCTTTAAGGACTTCCCACGGTGCGAGATGTCGTGCAGCACTCTCAGGCGCCGTCGTCAGCCTGTTTCAAGCTGAAAACCTACACATTTCAGGCTCTCTTGATCCAGGACATCGTGAGAGAACAGAGAAGTTTCAGAAGAAGTCGGTTTCTGCATTTTATCCGGATATTCCACTGTTAAAGGAGATTTTTTTAATGAAAGACGTGCGGGCGGATTGCAGCGTCGGCTCGCAGCCGCCGCGACGCTCCGCCACAAGAAAAACACCTCCGTTGGAAGCCTTAAGGACAAGTTGGAACATGTCCAGCTGTTAAACAATTTCTCATATACTCACTCCACTGAAAGCCATCAAAAGCCGCCTGGATTTTACAAATGGCTATCAACACGGAGGTGTTTTTCCTGTGCCGCCGCACCGCGCCGGCTGCATCCCGACGCGCGGACCCGTCCGCACGTCTTTCATTAAAAAAATCTCCTTTAACAGTGGAATATCCGGATAAAATGCTGAAACCGACTTCTTCTGAAACTTCTCTGTTCTCTCACGACGTCCTGGATCAATAGAGCCTGAAATGTGGAGGTTTTCAGCTTGAAACAGGCTGACGACGGCGCCTGGGACCGCTGCGACGTCTCGCTCCGTGGGAAGTCCTTAAAGCGACAGTATCACCTCAAAATCTCTCATCAGCCGTTAAAATTTTCACCGAAAACCAGCTTAATTTTTTGAACCGTGTCCACTTCGATGTGTCTCACAGGTTTAGAAAAAATTTTGATCAAACAAAGCGCCATGTATATGTATATATATATATATATATATGTATATATATATATATATATATGTATATGTATGTATATGTATGTATATATTAGCTTCTTGAAAGCCTGGGTGGAACTGGGGGGAGACAGTTCAATAATCTCACAGCCAGGTGGATGAAGCTCTTTGTGAGTCTGGTGGTGCGGGACTGGAGGCTCCTGTACCTCTTCCCGGAGGGCAGAGTGCTAAACAGGTTGTGTGCGCGATGGCTTGCATTGCCCACAATTGTGGTTGGTTTGCGGGTGAGGTGGGTGGTGTATATGTCTTGCAGAGAGGGGAGTGAAGCACCGATGATCCTTCCAGCTGCATTCACTATGCGCTGCAGGGCTTTCCTGTTGTAGTCAGAGCAGCTTCTGCCCCACACAGTGATGCAGCTGGAGAGGATGTTCTCAATGGTGCCACGGTAGAAAGTGCTCATGATGGTTGGTGGAGCACTTGCTCGCTTGAGTTTGCGCAGGAAGTAGAGACGCCGCTGGGCCTTCTTTGCCAGTGATGCAGTGTTGGTGGTCCAGGACAGGTCCTCACTGATGTGCACTCCCAGGAATTTGGTGCTGCTCACTCTCTCCACAGCAGCACCAGCAAGATTCAAAATGCTGCAGCCAGACTTTTGACATGAAGTAGAAAGTGCGACCACATTACACCCATTTTGGCATCCCTTCACTGGCTTCCTGTCCCAGTGAGATCAGATTTTAAGGTTCTGCTATTAGTCTATAAAATTGTTCACGGACTGGCACCTCCCTACCTAGCTGACCTAATTGAACCTTACGTACCGGCCCAGGCTTTGCGTTCTCAGGGTGCAGGACTACTTTGTGTCCCTAGGGTGAATAAGAAGTCTGCAGGTCATAGAGCTTTCTCTTATCGTGCCCCTGTTCTGTACATCAATAAAACAGTCAGATTCTGTGGAGACTTTCAAGTCCAGACTATAGCACACTTATTTTCCCTTTTGTATGGCTAGCATACTGGCATAGTATAGTTCTACGGTGTTCACTCTTTTACTTCATTTTATTAGGAAACGGAGTGTGCCACGGCCTCAGCTTTACCTAAATTCTGGGTCTTTTAGTGGTCTTTTGGTGAAGAGAGAGCTGAGCAGGGGGGCAAAGCTCTCGATTTACCGATCGATCTACGTTCCGACCCTCACCTATGGTCATGAGATTTGGCTCATGACTGAAAGAACAAGATCGCGAGTACAAGTGGCCGAGATGAGTTTCCTCCGCAGGGTGGCTGGGCGCTCCCTTAGAGATAGGGTGAGGAGCTCGGTCACTCGGGAGGAGCTCAGAGTCGAGCTGCTGCTCCTCCATGTCGAAAGGAGCCAGCTGAGGTGGCTCGGGCATCTTTTTCGGATGCCCCCTGGACGTCTCACTGTAGAGGTGTTCCGGGCACGTCCCATCGGGAGGACGCCCCGGGGAAGACCCAGATCACGCTGGAGGGACTACGTCTCTCAGCTGGCTTGGGAACGCCTCAGGGTTCCCCCGGAGGAGCTGGGGGAGGTGTGTGTGGATTGGGAGGTCTGGGCGGCTTTGCTTCAGCTGCTGCCCCTGCGACCTGACCTAGGATAAGCGGAAGAAAATGGATGGATGGATGGATGGATAGATGGATGTTATTTACAGTAATAGCAATATCCTGTTGTCTTCCACCATACAATTTGTACACATTCAATAAAGTCCATCTATCAATCAATCAATCAAGTCAATCAATCAATCATAAACAATATTTACATTTTAATGGTGTCTGCGGGAGGGTGTGTGTGCGCATACATCAGCTTTTGACAAGACAGGAAGTTATTTTTGAGTTAGCTTGCATGCTGATGTCCACGAAATGTCTTGTAAATGACTCCAGAGGTGTTATCAGATTACAAAAACAGCATTTTCAGTTTTACCAGTGTTTTTTTTTCACTAGCTTTTACATAATATATGACAAAGAGGTTTTTTTTTACACACAAACAAAACAGAGTTTGCAGCTAGCTAGACCAGCCACTGATGTCACAGTGCAACTCTACTCTGATTGGCTGTCACCCCCCGGCCCTCAAAAAACAGAACAGAATGAAACAGAGTGTGACTTTCTAACCTCTTAAAGTAACTCTTACAAAGGTCAAGGTTAGCCATCTTTGAACTTGTCCAAGGTTTGTGCCCTGAGAATGTTCCCTTTGAATTTGAAGACTGGCAGTAATAGGACTGGACTTACCCTGAGCACAGACAGATTGTCTGACAGATGGATGGATGGACACAAAGTCTTCGCAATACCCAATGGCCATGTTTGATGGCCTCGGCAAATAAATGGCAAGTTGTTATTAACAAGTACGGCATATTCCTTTCAAACCCTGAATGCAGCACAAAGGCTGTATCTGTACCAGCCAGAAGGTGTTATTTTGTATAGACCACAAGAGCTGATTTTGTTGTGGATGAAAGGAAGTGCAAAATAATTTCCCTACTAGTAACGGGTGTTTTTTAAAAGCTGCTTTCATACAATGGACAGTTTATTATCAGCTCAATGTGAGCTTACTGTATAGTACCACCAACACAATTATATCTGCAGTGTTGCTACAAAAAACCTACTGTCATGCTGTTCTCGATTTACAGAAGCTATCTTACAACTTTAACCTTTTCTAAACCACCTGCTGCAACTGAACATTTGCCAAAGAAAGTGTTTGCTTGTTTGTATGAAGTTGGGCTTTTGCCTCATTTCTGCATGATGATTAGCAGGAGACTCTCAAAATTATAAGGAAGGGCCAGTGGTTATCCCCGGATACCTTAGTGTCAAGCAGTTGAGAGTCTACGACTCCCCCGGAAGGGAAACAAGTATATCGGAGGTTACTCCGCAAGCAACGGCTTGTACCCATTGAGGAACATACCCGGGATCACACACCTGGAATTGAACCCCTAATTTATATATTATGTAGTAGCCCAACTCCTTTCCCACAGGAGTGGATAGGGCACCTGCTGTGCAAGTGTTCTGTTTAATGTGTGTTTGCAGTCTCTTGTTGCTTCAAGTGCTGCAGTTGCAGAAAGTGTTTCCACCTTTCCAACCTCCATCTATCTATACTATAGTCCTGCATCATGCCGAAAGGGTCATCATGCTGTGATTTTTGCCCCTGGAGTAACATAGGGGGTTAATTTTTGTGTGCCCCTCACAGGTATGTAGAATTAGGTACTATCATCTCAGACAAAAGCATTAGCAGGCTAACTAGCCACAATCGTTCTTCTTCTGTGAAGTTTTATGGTGGTTGCCTGACCGACAACTGCATTACTGCCACCATCTGGATGGGAGTGTGAAATGTCCATCTGTTCCTCTGTTCCTACATCATGCCAAAGTGGCTAATCTGATCGCTTTGTACTGTGTTGTCCAGCTAGACACTGGAGTAACATGGGGAGCAGGGAGTAATTTTTCATGCCAATCATACGTATATGGCATTAGGTACTATCATCTCAGCCTAAAGTATTAGCATGCTAACTACCTGCATCTCTTCTGTGAAGTTTTATGGCGTTTGGCAGAGCAACAGCTGCGTTACTACCACCATCTGGCCGGGAGCAATAATTGGCACTGAATCCAAACACCCGGCATTTTGGCCTGGAGTGTTAAATACACAACATTTTGGCCAGAAGTGTTAATAGGCACTGACTGCAAACACCCGGCATTTTGGCCCAGGAGTGTTAATAGGCACTGAATCTAAACGCACGCCATTTTGGCCAGAAGTGTTATTAGGCACTGAATCCAAACGCCAAGCATTTTGGCCAGAAGTGTTAATAGCCACTGATTCCATAACGCATCGCAATGTGCCTGAGAGTGTTGATAGGTACTGAATCCAAATACACAACATTTTTGCCAGGAGTGTTAATAGGCACTGAATCGAAACGCCCGGCCTTTTGGCAGAGTGTTAATAGGCATTGACTCCAAACACCCGGCATTTTGTCCAGAAGTGTTAATCGGCACTGAATCCAAATGCACGGCATTTTGGCCAGAAGTGTTAATAGGCACTGACTCCAAATGCACGGCATTTTGGCCCGGGAGTATTAATAGGCAGTGAATGCAAAATGCATGGCATTTTGGCCCAGGAGTGTTAATAGGTACTGACTCCAAGCACCCAGCCTTTTGGCCAGAAGTCTTAATAGGTACCAAATCAAAATACACTGCATTTTGGCCAGAAGTGTTAATAGGTCCTGAATCCAAACGACCGGCATTTTGGCTGGGAGTGTTAATAGGCACTGAATCCAAACGGCCAGCATTTTGGCCCGGAGTGTTAATAGGTACTGAATCCAAACTCCTGGGATTTTGGCTTTGAATGAATCTAGGCTACATGAATTTACACAACAATGTAAATTAGTTTTTATTAATGTAGACTTTTTTCATGCGAAAAAAGACATTGTGGCTTTGAGTGGATTTACAGGAATTTACACAAGAATGTGTGGCTTTTTATTATAAGGTATTTTATTGATATTTTACCCTGATTTTTAAAATATTCTACAATCTATAGCTGTGGTTTTTGAAATACTTTAACAGTCTTTTCAGTCTTCATGAATTTCATGTAGTTTAATTGTTCTGAGTTAATGCATAATTTGGTTTACAATTAAAAGGAAAATCATACCAGGTCCTACTTCCATGTCATATTCTGTTATTTCTGTTGGGAAAGTGTCGGTACACGGACCCACAACAGGGGGCGCAAATGAACGGACAATGGAGGAAGTCAAATAACAACACTTTACTGTTGTGAATGGGCACAACAAATACAACAGATTACAACAATAGACAAAAAGCCAAATCACAAAAGGTGTCGTGTGGACAGGCTCGAAGATAGAAGACGTCTGTCCAAAGTAGAACCGGAACCACACGATTTCCTCCGCCACCAGACCCCGGGAATACTGGAGCCGCCAAGTCCCGAACTCCCAGGTGACCACTGCCTCCGCGTGTCGGACCTGGTACTGCTGGCGAGGAACAAAAAAACAATTAAATGTGGGCGCGTTTGCACCCAGCAATCCACACGGCAGGAAAACTACCTCCGCCTCTCGTTGGAAAAAGAGTCTGCTATATAATGCACAAAGCCACAAAAGGTTACTGTAGAATGATCCCACAATCAGCTGAGAACGTTACCTTCCAGGTAGAGCGATATCTCGGCAAAGAGGTGGAGACGTCGTCCTGCTGATGTACCCCTGCTGATCAGGTGATTGGTAACAGCTGTTGCAGGTGATGCGTGACAGCTGTCACCCTGGCTGCTCCTGTGAGGCGGCTGCGCCCTCTGGTGCCTGGAGCCCGCACTCCAGACAGGGCGCCCTCTGGTGGTGGGCCAGCAGTACCTCCTCTTCTGGCGGCCCACACAACAATTTCAACATGATCATTGACGGTTCAAATGAAAGGTTGAATCTAGGATCAATTAAATATACACTAATTTTTTTTTTGATTTGTTCTTCCAGGAGATGTTGAAAATGTATCAGTAGATGAAAATTTTATTTGGTTTCTGGTGCCCCACAAGGCCCTAGACCCCTGCTCCTCGAGGGGGGGGCACGCCCCCCAGACCCCCTGTGAATTTTCCTCGGATTTCACAATTTTCATTTCACAGCCCTGTAATAGGCACTGAATCTAAACTACCGGCATTTTGGCCCGGGAGTGTTAATAGGCACTGAATCCAAACGGCTGGCATTTTGGCCAAGGAGTGTTAATAGGCACTGAATCCAAACGGCTGGCATTTTGGCCAAGGAGTGTTAATAGGCACTGAATCCCGGGACCAATTTGCTCAGGGTGGCCCTCCAAGGAGCTAATGCTTGAGACAACATAGCTTCAAGGATCACTGGAGCACACAAACCCCTCCACCATAATAAGGTAGTGGATAAGATGGGAGTATGACCAACCAGTTTACATATGTTTTGTGGACTCAGAAAAGGTGTATGCTCTTTATATATAATGTTCTTCTTCTTTTCTGTGGCGTGCGTTTCTTTAAAAATGAGCATTGGTGGGATTAAATAGAGGGATAGAGGTTGGTGAGTCATTCTTGGATGTTATTATTCCAGTAGGAAGTCTCATCATCATCATCCTGCAGCAGAGAGACGCTTGGCATGCCAGGCTGTGAAGAGTGCTGGAGAGACTGCCGTGACAGACTTAAGGTGCCCTGACACTTGCTCGACTTTGATCCGCGCACTTGCACGCATGCTGCTGTGCAGGAGAGTAAACTTGTCTCAAACTCATTGTAAACCATTGTAAAGTGTGTGCAGCTTTGTGCAAAAAAAAAACAAAAAAAACATTGAAATGTTCAAAATCTTCATCACCCCTTAATTACATGAACTTCAAGTGAACATTGTGCAAACAATTCAAAACACTGCATGTGAGTGCGAGTGATTGTGTCACTGCACCGCACCAGAGCGCAGCTCGTTTGAACGATTATAACGAGATGTTAAATCTATCATAAACATACTTTTACAGTTGCACACAAGAATGGATGAACATGTAACTGTTTTACCAAGCCATTACAACAGTGGTCTCCAAACTATTCCAGAAAGGGCTGAGAGGGTGCAGGTTTTCTTTGCAATCACCTGCTGAAGTCAGTGGCTGCAAAGAAAACCTGCACCCACTCGGTCCTTAAACATGACAAATAATTACCTTCTTAGACAGTTCCAGATGTGTTCTCCACCTCGTTCAGTGCACGAGAGTGAGAGGAAAAAAAAAGCTGCTGCTGTGATCCGGAAGTGATTAGAGGTGTTTTCAACAGCCACCTCGGAGAGAAAATGTTTAATCTGCTATGAAATAATTATTTTATATATGCAGTGTCCCAGCCAAACAAAACACGGTGTCCAGCTGGGAACACAGTGGGTGGAGATCGTCACGACGATGTGCGTGCAAGTGTGCGGATCAATGTTGTGCAAGTGTCAGGGCACCTTTACATCTGCACAGAAACTGTAATGATCATATGAAAAGCAGTAACCTAAAAAAGGATGAAGATATGCAGCACATCTGTCTGAATGTGATTATTGTAAAAAAAACAGTGAGAATGACAGAATTGCAGCCTCAAATAGTGAATTCATCACTCTGTAGGTTCTAATCATAGCAGGGCCTGTGCAAGAATACCTGGAATTAATTGAAATGTGTAAAATTAGAAACAGAATTGATAGGTAAAAATGAAAGTCATCGGTCAATATTTGGCTTCGGGACAGAAGAAAGAGGAGCTCGCTTTCCCACAGTTAGCCGAGGCGGTATGGATTGGAGAAGTAAACTCCTGTAGGTGGCTGATTTGACGTCACTGCTGTGTTGTGGACTGAGATGCTGTAATAGTCACAAATTAATCATAGAATGTTTGAGCTTTTAAAAGGCTGTCGTGGGGATTTATATTTATTTGTCACCTAAAAATGATTAACTCTGGAAAGAAATGAGAAAAGCTACAATCTTTGTAATTAGGGATGGGTATCGAGAACCGGTTCCTTTCGGGTATCGTTAAGAAATGATTCGATCCACCGACATCAATAAGCTTTGTGCTTAACAGTTCTCTTATCGGTCCTTCAGAGTGGCCGTTGTTTTGGCGGATGTTTGTCAGGAAAATGATCATTTCTCTACATTGATTACAGACCCTGCAGCGGGTCCTTAATCAACTTTTCTGCAGCGCGGCTTTGCTTTGAACCTTGAACCAATCGAAGCAGTGGTTCGCAGATTGAAGCAATGCTTCGATCGATTGCTTCGTTTATTTCTTTCTTTCGCTTAATTTTCCCCCGCTAAAACCCTAAAGAGCATACGTCTGTGAGTATTATTTACCTTTTCTATGTTAAACCGACCTGTTATGGTCTTCTGAAACAGTTGATGTATTTTATAACTTAAAAACGCGAGCGATGCTAACGCTTTAGCATGTCTATGGCATTTTCAATGTTAAAAGTTAGCATTTAGCAATTGCAGCCGTCATCACGTTCGGGTGTATTTGCTTTCAAATTGTAATATTCCTTAAATTTATTTTTGCTTATATATTAATAATCTAATGATTAGTATATACGATTTTAGAGAAAGAGACAAAAAGAACCTGAATAGAAACACAACAGAAAATATATAATAGCAACTGAACATATATACATAAATACATACAGAAATAAATGTTTCCTGTGAACACCTAGTGACTCTTAACACCTCCATTTCATCCCTGTCTTATTTAAGTTTAATGACAGTTTGTTTCTGTTAAACCATATTTTCAGTTTGTTAATTTCTTCAGTGATTTCCTCCAGAACTTTCTGCCAAACTAGAAAACTGCTGCGTCCTAGTAAGAGCAGAATACTACTGGAATGAATTTGAATAAGGAAAGTTGTATTTTTTTTTCTCACCTAAATGGATGCTGCACTCACTCCAGTTTATCGTCTGGAATAGTCCCAGATTGCATTTCAGAGCTTCTAGAATTGAAACATTTTCGTGCAGGTGGTGTTGGGGGGTAATTTTAGGTTTCAGCTTTTTTTGTTTTTCACCGCTTTCATCCCTGAATATGAGTTGTGATTCACTTTTGTGCGGATTAAAGTTACTAACTGGGTCTCCTGTCTCGTTGCGAGAAAGAAACGAGAATCGTCCTCCATTCTGTTCACACATCTCCAAACGTTGCGCGGCTCTCTGACAAGTCAAGATAGAATGATAGAATCCAGTCTGAATTAATAACTTCAAAGCAAAACACCGTTTTGTTTATTTTTATTTATGTCCAGAGATCAAGGATACAGTGACTAATTTCATATTTATTTACTATAAGACTCAAGGAAATACATAGAAAACCTGTAAAGCCTACTTTTAGTACAAAATTCACGAGGTATCGATAAGGGAATCGATCAGGAATCGGATCGATAAGCAGAATCGATAATGGCATCGATATCGATAAAATCTTATCAATACCCATCCCTATTTGTAATTATAAACTGAGTGGATCGAAATGTGTTGGAATTGGTGTATTTATCATAAATATGTATTCTTTGGACTGTTTTCGTGCAGGGTGAATGGTGTGTGTGTGTGTGTGTGTGTGTGTGTGTGTGTGTGTGTGTGTGTGTGTGTGTGTGTGTGTGTGTACCATATTGCCAGACATGGCTGATGCGGCAGCAAACATATTTTTACTAGTTTTGATCCATGCAGCTTCACCCATGAGATGTCGATTTCCACTTCAAAGAGGGAATTTTTTTGACCAGACAACCACAATGTGTTGTGTATCATCTTTTAAGAAACTGAGTGCACAGCATGCACTTGAGATTAGTGTTTAGCACAGCGATGGTGTGCAGATACCTTGCAGTACATCCTGTTTGTTTCTCTCTTGCACACACACAGCAAAGAAGAAAAAGAAGAAAAAAATCACTTGCACATCTACTAATCCAAATATGCAGAATCCGGGTGCCAAAAATAACAGCTTGGAATGAGATGGATGGAGGAGGAGAGATTATTGTGGCTCTAATCTGTCAAAAGATGACAATAAAACACATTTAAAGTGATTACAACAGCCTTATTGGCACAGGGTCACTCAGCACACCATACTTCTTTATCTGTATTTTTACATTTCAAAAGACAACAACTGTACACATGTAAACATACCCATGAGTCGGTGATTGGAGCACTGAAACTCTAAAGGTCGCTATCTTCTGTCGTGCAAGCTTCCATGAAACATCTTTATATTAGCAATATTTATATTAGTACTGACACTGTGGTCACTGGGACCTTCAAAGCAGAAGAAATGTTTCTGTACCCTTCCCCAGATTTGTGCCTCGAGACAATCCTGTCTCGGAGGTCAACAGACAATTCCTTTGACTCCATGCTTTGTTTGTTCTCTGACATGCACTGTCAAATGTGAGACCTTATATGTAGACAGGTGTGTGCCTTTTCAAATCATGTCCAGTCAACGGAATTTACCTCAGGTGGACTCCAGTTAAGCTGTAGAATATATATATATATATATATATATATATATATATATATATATATATATATATATATATAATAGCCAAGTGGCCTCTGTGTGTGTATGGGTGTTTGAGTGTGTGCATGCGTATGGCATCAATCACGTAGAAACTGGGGAGAGCTGACATTTGCTGTTTGGTGTGCTTATGTATTTTGGGTCAAGGATGAATGCTGCGAAAACGGAACATTGATATGACTAATATTTTTGGAAAAATTAGCAATATAAGCTGACAACAGTGAACTAAGGATGTTGTGCTACAATGCACAATGGGAGTCTGGGGTTTAAATGTTGTTATTGTGGTTTACGTTAGTTTAACAGTGTTGTTAGTGTTATTGATTTATTGTATTTTTGTAGTTCAGTTGGTTTCGTCAATTTAGTTAAGTGTCCTGTCGGTGTTACCATGAGTGAGTTAAGTGTCATGTTGCCATTACCATGACTGAGAAGTGTTGTGCATTTAATGTCTTCTGCCACCATCTCTGTTTGTGGGTGTGCAAAAATAAAAGCACCTGCTTGTGGCAGAATGCAGAAAAGACAAAAAGCTCTGCCTGCATGCATGCAACTTTGATCATGGACAAACTGGGGAGAGCTGCTATTTGAGGTTTGGTATGCTTATGTATTTTGGGTCAAGGATGAATGCCGCCAAAATGGAATGTTGATAGGACTAATATGTTTGGACAAACTAGGGATATTAGCTGAACAATGGATGTTGATAATTACATTCTGGACTCACATGCCATTCTAGCAGTGAGTGGTAAATCATCTATATATTAAAAGCATGCATGCATGATTTTATTTAGTAAGTTCCATGTAAGTACATAATATAATTGTAAATACGATAAAAATACATGGATGACACAAGAAAGTGAAAACAATTATTTCCATTGTGGTCCATTAAAAAAAATGACAAAATACAAGTTATAATAAAATAAAATAAAATAATAATTATTATTATAATGATAATAATAGTGTGTATGTGATAACAAGAACCTAAACAATTTAGAAATACATTAATACAGTAAATTAACATTTAAAAATTACATAACATAAAATAAAAGGGTTGAGTTCTTCTAAAAACTGTTGAGGTCTAAGGTTCTAAAAACATTCTGGACTTAAACTCCATTCCAACTCATTATAGAAACTTTGCATAATTTATTACCACCCTTGAAAAATGTCAGCTACCTATTTTATAAACACTACCCAATATAGAGCCCATGGATCTCCATGGGCAACGTGCTGGTATATATATAATATACTGTAATTGTCTCCAGCCCACCCCACCTTTGCTATGTTTAATAAATTGATGAATGAATATTTAAAGGAAATGTTCAGTCTACATCCATTCATATCTAATAATGGGAGTGGACATTTACAGTTGTGCACATTATGCACATATGCACAATTTTATGGCAAAGATTTATGAAGAAGAACCATAGATAGAAATGGCAAAAATAATGTGTATATACATATTTGCCTTTGTGCATATTTTAGTGTTATAAATAGGGCTCCTGTGATCTGCGTCAAACACAGAGGACGAAAATCAGAGTCAATTCACTTGAGCTATATTCCTCTTTTTGTTGAAATGTATCTTGTTACTGCTTTAATTACACAAAGCCGTTCAACAAATATGACATTTGAAATATGTCATTTAATATGAAACACCATTTGTAGAAAACAGCATTTCTTTTCAAACCATGCAATATACAAGATATGGCTTTATATAAATGACATCTCTCTCATGCTACCTGTCTATGTCATTTGACAAGACACTTAATCTACATTGTCTCAGTCCACCCAGTTATAATGGGTACCTACCTCGGATGGAGAAGTAACCTGCATCAGACTGATGTCCCATCCAGAGGGAGTCGTAGACTCTCATCTGCTTGATGCTACTGAATCTGACGATAAGCACTGACACCTACGGGCCTCAGGGCCTATCTAATCAATTTAATATAAAAGGACTTTCATATAAAAGGACTATAAAAGGCCTATCTAATCAATTTCATATAAAAGGACTCTCATGTCTGCCTGTATATTATAAACACTATCTGTACCAACACCTATTAGTTATGGATTAGACGAGGATTGAGGAGCGGTCCAGTATCTGACTGAACCCAGCATGAAATAATCAGAAGCAGTTCCAAAAAGAAAACACATTTATTTTTCTCCCTTTGTGCTATACATGAAATACTAAATAATTATAGTTCTGGTGAGGTGAAAAGGCGGCGCGTTCTCTCAGCGTCTCAACAGTCGGAGTCCGAACGTTCAGGACTCAGGAGTTCCGCCAACACCCCCCCAGGTGACTTTCCCAGACTGTACTCTGCGAAGGAGGAACAGAGATGAGATTATTCAACACTTATTACTACGAAATATTGTTTAGAGGCAAACTTATCAGCTACACGTTTAGGTCTGGTTTCAAAACTTAGTTCAAAGAGGCTGCTGCTCACAGCTAGTGGAGGATCATTAATCCCCACGCCACTGCCGTGAGGAGCACGCCAAACAATTTCCACCAATAATTACTTATAGCTGCGTATAAACGCCAATTTACATTCACGGATAAACCTTTCAGAATATTCACCTCTGTCGTGTGCTGACAACGTTTGCCTCTCACCCTCGGCCTCCTTCACAGGCGCGATGTCAGACTCTGAAACGGCCCTCAGCGTCCCCACACGGTTGTCACAAGGTCGTATTCTCCGGCAGTCTTATCCAACTCACTGCTGGTTTAAATGTAGTTCTTCATCACTACATTGGTACCAGCTGGAAGTCCTCAGATCTGCACGTGAACATCACAGGTGTCATGGATTGTCCTGATAGAGAGCCGCACGAGAATGCAACAGGTGCAGCCAATCATCGTAACAGAGGAGAGAGACTCTTCTGCAGCACATTTTCCTCAGAGAACAGCCCCGAATCACCTGGGAAGGAAAATAAACACAAAACAACCCAACCTTGTCCAGCCAAACCCCTCCCAACACACAACAGTACCCCCCGTCAACGGGAAGTCTCCCGGCGACCGCACAAACCAGACCCAAAAACCACCCCACACATCAAAGGCCAAAGCAGGAGGAGGGCAGAGATCACAGCAGGCAGCAAAGCCGGGAGATGCGGCAGAAAGGCTGGCCGGCATCAAAACAAAAAAAACATCCCGAAACAACCCCAAACACAAAAACAAAACACAACATAAAAAAAAGACCCCAGCATCCTCCCCAGACAGTACCACAAACATATCCCAGGGAAGCACACCGGGGTAAACACAAAAGGAAAACACAGTACCCAACCCAACACCCCCCCCCCCCCCCCCCCCAGAGGACCGTCCCATCAAACCCTGGGGAGGAACAAAAAACACACAAACCCAAAAACCCCAACAAAAACCCCCCAACACAGTAGAACACAGGTCAAAGGAAAAAACAAACAACGCCCTCCCCCAACATGCGGAGCCCAACTTCTCCCAGAGGACATCGTCGTCAACCCCAGGAGCAACGACCACGGCAGGAGCCATCCAGGAATCCCCAGGCATACACGGGAGCCTTAACGTCCCCCAGAGGACTGTCCCATCAAACCCCAGGAGACACCCCCACAACCCAGGAACCCCACCCCAGCCCAACACGGCCGGTCGGCCCCACAGTCAACCTCCCCCCCAGAGGACCGTCCCATCAAACCCCGGGGGGAAACAGGAGGAAACAAAAACCCCAAACCCCCAGGGATTTCCAAAAACCACCCCAGGAGCAAACAAAAACTACAGAAAGCCCCATTGACCTCCCCAGCACCCCGAAAGACCCTCCAGGTCCATCGGGAAACACGTTGTGGCAATCGGCACAGGACTACTAAGCTGGAGAAGCCAATAGGAAAAACGCAACCCGGCTCCACCCCCAAGGGCAGGGGAAAACCAGCAAGACGGCCTGTGTCGACCCCCCGACTATACTCCAGCCTACTGGGAGGGGTGGGCAGCGGAAAAGGCGTACGGCACTGATCGGCCCCACCGCTCCGACTGGAGTATATCCCCACTGCTCGACACCTCAGCAATGCCAATGGCGAACGGTCAGAGGCACGCTGAGGCTGGAGAGGAACCGGGAAACAACTAAATCTAAGAAACGAGCCCTGGACCCCCCCCCCCCCCCCCCCACCAGATGCAGAGGTCCTCATGGGAATGCCCAGCAACCAACCTGCACCACCCCACAACACCAAAGACGAACAGCCAGGAGTGTGTGAGGCTGGGGTTAGGGGAAAGGGAAATAAAAACCAACAAAACAAAACAACCCATTCCGCCAACAAAAATTAAATAACTATAAACAATAAAAAAAAAACACGCTTACCTGAGTCCAAACGAACTCCGACCAGCCAGCCTGTTCACCCCACCAGAACTACCTCAAGTGCTACACACAAAAACTGGTTCACAAAAACTCCCATTTATATCCCACAAAAATGTCCATAAAACACCTGGAGCCATATTAAGATGCAGTCTCCTGACGCTCGTTTGACCGGGGCAATATGGCTGTTCTGACCCTTCCAAGTTGCATTGGCTCGTCCACTAGAGGAGCTAGAGGTCCCGTCGGAGGAGTCTCAGAGGAACGAAGAAGAGGCGGTCCGGACTTATGTCGGGGAAAACCCAGAGACAAAACACCCCGCTCGGACGCTCGCCCTCTCTCTCGTCCACGCTCCTTAATCTGATCGTCTAGACAAATAACCAAGGATATTAACTCATCTAAATCCTTCGGTTCGTCACGGACGACTAGCTCATCTTTCAGGGAGTCATTCAACCCGTCTACAAACACACCCCCTCAAAGCAACAGCATTCCAACCAGACTGAGCGGAACAGCCTGAGCTACAAGCTCCGTAAACACGGGCGTCTGTCTGTTTAATTTAAATCGAAAGGTGCTGTACTTGCTCCCAAATCATCTCCAGGTGCTTCTGGACTTTCTCCTGAAATGGAACTGCTTCTGCCGCTGGGTCCATATTAGTTTGGCCGGAGAATTCTGTTATGGATTAGACGCGGATTGAGGAGCGGTCCAGTATCTGACTGAACCCAGCATGAAATAATCAGAAGCAGTTCCAAAAAGAAAACACATTTATTTTTCTCCCTTTGTGCTATACATGAAATACTAAATAATTATAGTTCTGGTGAGGTGAAAAGGCGGCGCGCTCTCTCAGCGTCTCAACAGTTGGAGTCCGAACGTTCAGGACTCAGGAGTTCCGCCAACACCCCCCCCAGGTGACTTTCCCAGACTGTACTCTGCGAAGGAGGAACAGAGATGAGATTATTCAACACTTATTACTACGAAATATTGTTTAGAGGCAAACTTATCAGCTACACGTTTAGGTCTGGTTTCAAAACTTAGTTCAAAGAGGCTGCTGCTCACAGCTAGTGGAGGATCATTAATCCGCACGCCACTGCCGTGAGGAGCACGCCAAACAATTTCCACCAATAATTACTTATAGCTGCGTATAAACGCCAATTTACATTCACGGATAAACCTTTCAGAATATTCACCTCTGTCGTGTGCTGACAACGTTTGCCTCTCACCCTCGTCCTCCTTCACAGGCGCAATGTCAGACTCTGAAACGGCCCTCAGCGTCCCCACACGGTTGTCACAAGGTCGTATTCTCCGGCAGTCTTATCCAACTCACTGCTGGTTTAAATGTAGTTCTTCATCACTACATTGGTACCAGCTGGAAGTCCTCAGATCTGCACGTGAACATCACAGGTGTCATGGATTGTCCTGATAGAGAGCCGCACGAGAATGCAACAGGTGCAGCCAATCATCGTAACAGAGGAGAGAGACTCTTCTGCAGCACATTTTCCTCAGAGAACAGCCCCAAATCACCTGGGAAGGAAAATAAACACAAAACAACCCAACCTTGTCCAGCCAAACCCCCCAACACACAACACCTATTGCTGTCATGCCATTTTGTAGCATCTGGAACTATGTAACAACACATCATTAAAGAATCGTAGCTTTCGCTTTTCATTAATAAGGTGTGCTGTGATACCCAGGTAGCTAGCTGCCATTCATTATTCATCTGTATGGATGATGTGCTGTACTTTCTCACGAGGTGTGCTGTACAGCATCATTTTTAAAATACAATAGGTATTGATCACAGTAATTAATAGGTTGAATTTCCCCACCCTACTTTATAATATCTGACTGCTTGTACTCAGTGGTAAATGAAACAGTGTTGCTCCAGAACGGGTCCTATTATATGGGGATCAATTTTTCTTTCCTTGTCATGCATCCACGCGAGAAATAATGTGAATAAAGTTCAACATGGGCTGAGAAGAATCCCATTACTAATGCCACAAAACATTTAGCTAATCAACAACCCCCTGCCATGGCTGTTGACTATTCAGAATCAAAACAGTACAAGATTTATCAGGCACAGCCTCTTTCCTGTTTGCTGGGACAAAGAGTGTTTCATTCTCTTTTTGTCAACCTTCTCTGTCTCTTGATGAAGTATGTAGCCAACTTTATGCTGATCCATGTTCACAACAAAAACAATAAATATAAAGATAAAGGTAGTAATAGAGTAGAATGAAACATAGGCCAGAAGGGGGAAAGGACCAGAGTGATGAGGATTTTATTGCTGAAGCAACAAATCATGGAGAAGATTAAATATCTCTTCTGAGAGATGGAAAAGTTATAAATAAAAATATATCTCTAACACGACCCTCAGAAATCAAGTGCTTATCTCTCTGAATGCTGTCAAAACATACTTGTGAATCCAAAATGTTGAACTGCTTTTGTCTCTATCGAGAAATTGATATGTAAAAGTAAATATGTGATGCAGATGGTACATGGGTAGCAACAAATGTGCATACCTAAAATGTGCACAACTCAACCGCACACACACACACACACACACACACACACACACACACACACACACACACACACACACACACACACACACACACACACACACACACACACACACACACACACAGCACCTGAGAACAAAAAAAACAGTTTTTGCTCTGCCGTAGCCTCTGGCGTGATGTAGGAGTGTGGAGGAGCAGGTTGATCGCGCTTTGTCCTTGTGTTGCATCCCTCAGGTGTAGGACCTGCACGTCATCAAACAGCTGCAGGTGGTTCTACCTGTTCAGCAGCTGCCACATCAAAGTAAACTGCAAGAAAAGTTTGCATATTGTGACTGGTTCTGCCCAACATATTTGCCAAGCAGTGATGCCGGTAACGCGTTACTTAGTAACGCGTTAGTCTAATCTGACCACTTTTTTTAGTAACGAGTAATCTAACGCGTTAATCTTTCCAAATCAGTAATCAGATTAAAGTTACTTCTCCAAGTCACTGTGCGTTACTATTATTGCATTGTGGGTCGATAGCAGCATTAAACTTGGTCCGTGGGCAGGAGGTCGGGGTTCGACTGAACTGCCCACTTTAAACGAGCTGTGAGCTTTTCATCCGCGGTTTTCTACAGCAGCTACAACTGCTCCTCACCTCTTAAAGCGCAGTGATAACAGCACACCTGCACTGAGATTTACAATGACATTTTTATACTTTTTTTCCTCCTTTATTTAGAATTCTGAGCTGAGCCACTCCGTATCTGCTGCTAAAAACAGCTGCTCCTCCGCGACGCATCAACAACTAACACTATTTTCCACTCAAATGCACCTAAACTCTCTTTCTGAGGACCACATGATGTGAAAACGCAATAAAACTTTCTTACCTGTAAATCTGGTCATGTTTTCTGCATAAATAAATGTTATCCATTCTTTGTGCTCAGACGCCAAAGCAGGGGCGAATCCAGATGGAATGGGGGCGTGGGGCAAGGATGTGCCCCCCTTCACAACACCCCTAGATTAAAGGTCCAGTTTTGAAGCCTTTTTTGTTTACTACAACTACTAATACTACTTATAATAATAATTTGGACAAGTAAAATGTTTAGAGAGAATTTAAATGTTAGAAAAATGTTAGAAAAAAATTCAATAGTTACATTTATAAACAATGTAGGTTAGAAATGGCAAGTTTTACTGTTACAGTGCTGTCAACAGTTAAATATGAGGTCAAGAAAGACGTCTTTATTTTACTTTTTATAAAACAAGTATTTATTTTCATTGAAGTCAAGAAAGGGTGACTATAAAGTGAGTTTTGGCAAAACAGGTATCATTGTCATGTTGAGGTGGCAGAGGGTTGTTGTCAGCAGCTGGGAAAAGTAACTAAAAAAGTAACTATTAATCTAACTTAGTTACTTTTCCAATTGAGTAATCAGTAAAGTAACTAAGTTACTTTTTCAAGGAGTAATCAGTAATCAGTAATTGGATTACTTTTTCAAAGTAACTGTGGCAACACTGTTGCCAAGTGAGTTCAGGTCACTGTAAAGTTCTCCTCACACTATGATACATCTGTAGATTGTGTGCTACAATTTTAGGAAGCAAGGACGTGAAGGCAGTGTTGTCTCACAGCTTCCACATTATCATAATTAGCTGTCCCAAAGGATGATGCTTCTTGATCTTCAAGGCCTGGTCTAATATAATGGTATAATGCAAGACTTACCCCCAATCTCAATTCTCTTTTGTACCCCTTCCCCTTGGCCCTACCCCTACCCCTACCCCTTTAAAACAAGGGGTAAGGTGAAGGGGTATGTCTCTAGCCCTATGAATTGAGACACCCCTCCACCTTAGTCGCAGATTTCTTTGACACATCGCAATCATGTCATGTTAATGTAATTAATTTGTAATTTATAATAATAATAATTAATAGTATTGATTATTAATTAAGTAGTAATTAATTCATGTTAATAATACTATTAATAATTAATCAATAATAGTAATAATATTGTTTGATTAATCATCAATCGACTGATTAGTAATTAATAAATAAATAAATAAATTAATTAATTAGTAATTAAAATAAATAAACAGTTGAAATATGCCAGTCTGTGTGCAATGAATGTATACAAGTTTTACTTTTTGAATGGAATGACTGAAATAAATAAACTTTTTCATGATATTCTAATTCTATGACCAGCACCTGTATGTATGTTATGGGCTGCATCTAGTTCTGTTAACCTTATATTTCTTTTTCAGATTATCCCGTTTTTTGCATCCAGCACTATTTCCTTTAGAAATTTCCTTGACAAATAATAGCAGTCTATTAGGACGTCAAGTTATGTGTTACACATATACATGTGTATGTATATATTTTTGAACATTTATGAAACTTCTCCTCATTTTCTGCCTGAAAGCTTATTCAGAGTTTGCTCAGGGCTCCCTGTTTGTTTACAAAACACACATACGCGTTACAGACCTTGAAATCCAACAGCAGGGATCGATATTATCCAAAGATTTATGAACATACAAATTAACGTGCTTACACTTTATCATGATTTTCTCCATTGTGAGATATAAAAGTGTCTTATTGTAGCGTTCGTGTGTATGTGCATTATAACGCTTCAGCACACGAACGACGTTACGATATTCTTTAGAACGACAATATACGCAACATGCATCCAGCAGCAGACACGTTGCTGTCATAGACAACTGCCTGTAAAGTTTTTTGGCAAGTTATAACTTTCTAAACAGCGTAATTTGTAATGAAAGCCAGTTCATTTGTGCGGCTCTTTCGGCGCCATGTTTGTTTTTTCGGAGACAGCAGTAAGCTCCTCCTACCCCTCCAAACGGAGTGTGCATCCAGATTCACTCCAAACGGAGGGGTTTGAAGCCCTCCGCCTACCCCTCCACCTCGCTCCAAAAAGAGAATTGAAACACCCCCCTGTCTCTCGTGCCCACGCAAAACGGAGGGGAAGGGGTAAGGGGCAGGGCCGAGGGGTAGAATTGAGGCTCAGCCTTAAACTAACCCCATGCCAACCAACCTCAATCCGACAGTATATGCTAAGTACTAATTATACCATAAAGTCTGTTCATTTCACCCTATTGAGGTTTCAAATCCCGCAAAATCTCACAAAATGTCATACAGACAGCCAGCAGAAGGCATAAAAGTGCTTCATAAAAAAATTAATAAATAAAAAAAATCAGCATTTTTTTTGTTACAAGCAGGCATCTATGCTAGACAAAGTCCTTATATAGTAAGGTTTCACATCAGGGGCGATGCCAAAAATACAAAACATTTTTTGTCCATTTTTGGGCCAAAACCCCCCCATTTTTGGTCAAAAATGGTCAAAATTCAAAAGTGGCCCAATCCTTTTGAGATGCATATCAAATTCCTCGTCTTGACGAGTAGAGTCGAAAAATATATAGTTTGAACTAGCTTCGACCTTGCGTTACGTTACAATGACTGAAAATGTGGAAAGGTCAACACACTATTCGTGAAGGGTCAAATTCATAAAACCTGTTATGATGGTCTGATTTTGAGTATTTTGGTGTCTTATTATTTGTTTTCTTGCATGAGGAAACCAATAAGACAACTTTTATAGACCATTATGCCAGTCTTAGCTATGAAAATACAATTATGTCAGATAAGATAGGCCTATTGATTAACTTTATCAAACTTCAGAAATGGTAATAACATCAAAATTTACCGTAATTGGCCTATTTTACATCGAGCACATTAATTATATATAAAAATGACATAAATTGAAGTATGTTTTTGTGAATATGAAGAAAATAAGAATCCAAAAGCAAAGAAGACAAAGATATTTTAGAGTAGATTATGGCAAATTTATTAGCACCATTTTTATGATTCATTGTTTCCGTTACACAACATAAACTTGATATTTCAAGTATCAGAACCATTCAAAATAAGCTCAATACACCCAGTGACATGTTTTTGTTACATAATTACCAAATTGACAAATTTACGTTACCTTAAAGGGGCATTCCATAAAAAAATTAAACTGATTACGAGTTTACGACTCACATGCAATTGTTGTCATGTGGTTTCTCCATGTTATTTAGACTGCAGCAACTCTCTGGTGTACAAGGGATTATGGGATATCTCAATAGGGCGAATATTAGCACCAGGGGTTGAGTTGGGCTGGAACGGTCTGGAATGGTGTTCTGGCACCCTCAATAACATTCCACAACTGCCTTTAAATTCCAAGCACAATAAAACAGCCGGTGTCGCAGACCGAACGGCCCGCCCCTAAAAATCGGTCCGCCTTTTGCATGTGCACATGCATCATTTCGGACCACAGCAGCACGTCTGAGACAGAGTCTCTTCACCCAAAGCAATCAAATGGATTAATGGGATTATTAACCATCAGATGATAAAGGTAAAACCTCTTAAATCATTCTAAAGTCAGTTTTAAGCAGAAACGAGGGAGTTTTAAGCAGAAATGAGGCAAAATTCCGTGACGCTTTGAAATGTCCGACACGCTGTGAACGCCTCAGCTAGCAGCACGTTTAGCTGCGGCGCTCTGATCACTTCTGCCACCTTTTATGATGAAATAATGCTCAAATTTATGTGGAAATGATTGCTGTACAAAAGCTTCAGATATCTGTCGCTAAGATAGATGATGACTGGAGTGCAGTTTGAAGCAGAAACCGTGAACCGCGTCATTAGGGGGGGCTGATTTTTAGGGGGACCATTCGGTTGGCGACACCGGCACTGCAGCAGAAACAGCAAAAAAGAAGATGAAGATGAATGACTTTCAGTCCATGTTAACAATGTGTTATTCCATTAGCTATGCACATAATGTAATCATAGCTTATAGTACCATCCTGATCATTCTGTGTCCTGGAATCAAGCTCTTGTGTTTGTGCTTTAAACATATCCAGTGTGCAGTTGCACATCTGACTTGAACAAATCTTGCAGCCCGATGTTGACCCTGATTGTGTCATTCACCAGCACTTTGGAACACCTTGGACATGGAGCAGAGTCAGGGACAGCTGATGCTGTATTCTCATTGGTAGTAAAAACACATGATGAGATTAAACTCTGTCATTTAAGTGTTGTTTGGCATAAGTGTTTGGCATTGAAGCCATGTGTCCTAGGCTTCGAGAAAAGCTTCATTACTTGAAGTGTCATTCTAACAATGCATTCAGTATCAGCTGGAAAACCCAAGGTGGAAACTTCCAAGTTTTAAAAACCGGGCTTTCACTTGATGAACTTGGAAAACAATGTTGATGCATGCAGTAACATATTCTAGCTTTGTTGTAGTATTCACAAGGAGCACACAAATACATTCTTACAACTGCTTAATGTTGATGTGGAAAATATGTCAGATGAGTATATAGTCTTGACTCAGGGACAATGTCAAGGCAGAGGACTTTGCAAAAGCTATAACACTAGCAACTTTACTCGTGTATATAAAGAATGCACGATAGAGGATGCCATGATTGTAGTACTTATGATGATATAACCTGACGACACATTCAAATTTTTTTTCCTGAGTCGGACCTTGGAATTTCTAACCTTACCACATGTCATAAATACAACATAATGTCTGCTTCTGCCTGCTCCATTAAGGATCTCAACAGCAGCTCATTGTCATCCTGGCCCCTACTGGTCAAATCATTTGTAGCGCAATACAAAATATTAAAACTCCTTTATTTTGGCTTTTCAAGCAACTAATATTATAGGCATTATTGACTAGATATAGAACATCTCCAAAACCACGTAGCATTTAGTGTAATTACCTGCTGTAGATTTTTCTTTATCTATTATAGGTCATCTGATCATGCAGCCTGGGCACAAAGAAAACAAATCCATCAGACTTTACAGTACAAATCAGTATGAGTATGAGAGTTGTTTTGAGGTGTATCATTTGTTTTATTTGCACTGTTACAGGGATGCTCCCTTTATATAGCACCCCTTGGGCACATATTGCTGCATTTTGGGATTACCTTTCACTGCTGTGATGATGATACTCAGTTATACATGCCGATAACTGCTGGTAATCTCGTTCACATAAAATCCTTAGAAGATTGCCTTGCATCAGTGAGAAGTTGGATGTCTAGAAAGTTCCTACTTTTAAACTCTGATAAGACTGAAATGAGACATCGGCATCAATTTGACCAGTTAACGCTCAGCCTAGGCTCATGTGTCATACATCACACTGACAAAGTGAGGAACCTTGGGGTAATTTTTGATCCTACATTGTCCTTTGACCTCCACATTAGAAATATTACGAGGATTGCTTTCTTCCACCTGCAAAATATAGCGAAGATCTGTCCCGTCCTGTCTATGGCTGATGCTGAGACCCTGATCCATGCATTTATCTCTTAGATTGGACTACTGCAATGTTCTATTTTCTGGTTTACCACAGTCTAGCATTAGGGCTCTCCAATTGGTTCAAAATGCTTCAGCCAGACTTTTGACACGAAGCAGAAAGTTCGACCACATTACACCCATTTTGGCATCTCTTCACTGGCTTCCTGTCCCAGTGAGATCAGATTTTAAGGTTCTGCTACTAGTCTATAAAATTGTTCAGGGACTGGCACCTCCATACCTAGTTGACCTAATTAAACCTTACGTACCGGCCCGGGCTTTGCGTTCTCAGGGTGCAGGACTACTTTGTGTCCCTACGGTGAATAAGAAGTCTGCAGGTCATAGAGCTTTCTTTTATTGTGCCCCTGTTCTGTGGAATGATCTCCCTGTGTCAATAAAAGTCAGATTCTGTGGAGACTTTCAAGTCCAGACTTAAGACGCACTTATTTTCCCTTTCGTATGGCTAACATACTGGTATAGTTTTGTTTTCTGCTTTTTATTCTTTTGATTCATTTTATTAGAAAACGGAGCGTGCCGCACCCTTAATTTTACCTAAATTCTGGGTCTTTTAGTGAAGCTTAGGGCTAGTGGCTGGCGATCACCTTAGTATTTCTTCTGTTTTTCGTGTTGATTAATGCTGGAAAATTATACAGTATTTCTTGTCTTTCTGATGCCTGATTCTGTTTTTTTCTCTCTGTTTAAGGTGCAGCTCCATCCAGAGATGGGAGTTGTATTTGTGCTGGCGACCCTCCTGTCCTGTGCACCAACAGCATTTCCTGTATATTTGTTCTGTGAATTGTTCTGTAATTTATGTTTGTAGCATGGCCCAAGCAGAGGGTCACCTTTTAGAGTCTGGTCTGCTTGAGGTTTCTTCCTCAGAGGGAGTTTTTCTTTACCACTGTTGCTCTGGGGGTTAGTAAGGTTAGACCTTACTTGTGTGAAGCACCTTGAAGCAACTCTGTTGTGATTTGGTGCTATATAAATGAAAATAAATTGAATTGAAAAATTTACTGTTACACTGGATTTTAGGGTGCCCCCACTTGCCAAATCCCACATTAACCCCTTATTCACACAAATATCAAATTATTGTCCATATCAGTGGACGTCAGTGTAAAGACAGATGCTACCAATGATATAACCAGCTTGAGATGGGTTCTCACCTCAGCCCCTGGAGGTGACAATTAAAGTGTCAGACATGCCAACAGCTCAGGCAGTTCAACAGATTCACACCCGAGCTGAGCAGTTATTCAAGTTGTCATATTCAACATCAGTATATGGACAGCACTTTCACTTTGTGTAGCTAAATGTTATTCAATATTAAAATCTATAATAATGTGAATCAGTGTTCCAGGTTTCTGCCAATTGTTTGTATTTCATTCAGTAATATCGTGTTGCCACACACCAAAAATATCTGTTTGACTTTGTCAATTTTCTTTCATTTCATATAAGAAATATTAAACATTTTGACAACAAAAAGCCCAATTTGTGAGATTACTTTTTTCATCAAAACTAGTGGGCCTGGTTGGTGATTGGGCTCCGTGGCACACACACACACTTACCCACATCAGCCTGTTGCCATGCATGGTGCTCAACTGCAAATCAGAAGTAACTTGAAGATTAATGTCCTTGCCAAAGGGACCTTAATGATTTTCCTGTTAAACCGAGGATCCTCTGGTGTCAAGCCAACCACTTTAACCTCTAGGTCATCACCTCCCCAAGGAGGCTAGTTGGTAATGAGGCTAGTTTGTGTGAGGGTAGCTGACTATATACGTGCAGATGCTTTCGTTTGAATGAGATTTGGTATTTGATGTCCTACATTTCACATAAATGGCAGTTCATTTTTGACCATTATGTTCTTGGTTATGGTAAAGGTTAGGGTTGGGGGTAGGAGTAGGGTTAGTAACAGTGAGTTAAATTTTTTTAACTTCCCGTTACAAAAATTTGACTCATTTCGACAAAAAAAAAAAAAAAACGTGAGACTGGGCTGGAGCTACCATATGAAGCTCTGCAGAAATTTAGATTACAAGATGGTGTCAAGCAGATGATAAATTAATGAAAGAGGCACAAAAAGAACCTTTGACCAGGGGGCGCTCTTTCATGCTGTGAAATTTGAATATCTCCAGACAGGTGTAAACATCCAGCAGCATGTGGTACTTCATCGCCAACTTAATTACTTTGCAGACTCTTTACTACATTATGAATAGAAGTCACACAGATGAAAGATGAAGGACTCTTTCCACTGCTCCCATGAATATCTCTGGGTGTCCACCTACAATTTTACGAGTCTCATAATTTGATCATTTAATTAAAGACAGCCACTTAATACTGTCTGGAAAGCAGGAAGGTGTTTGTCCAACAGCTCACCTTACTTTACATCCAATAAAGGATATACTCATTGTTAAAACTTGGGACTTATGCCAGTGCCTATAAATCAATTTGAGCTTACAGTTATCACACAAGTTCTTGTAAATTTTGGAAATCTTGATACATTTAATAAGAGTTTTGCAATGACATTCATTGCATGGCTCAACGTTTCTGGGAAACTCAATATCTTTGAATCCCCCAAACCAATACAAGAGGCGAGTATATAAAAAGTTGAACTGCTCTTTATTGATTTTGGCTTGCAGTACTAAAACCTGGCAGTTGAGTGAATGCTCAACATAAAATCAGTACTTAGAGCTATATTATATAGTTGTAATAAATTCATATATGCTTCAATTTGACTGAGTCTTAGAAAGAATTCTTGGACAGTCTGCAAGATGGCGTCACCTGGGAGTATACCTTTGTCATAGTTCAAATAGACCCTCAAGACACTGGTTCATAATGCTACATTATTTACTATAGTGACAAAAAGCATAACATTTAAGCAACATGATTGATATAGGATACTCACTCACCTTTTTATCTTCTAAGAAGAAAGAAAATGTATGCAGAGGCGTAAGCTAGTAATCATAAAGCCTATGCTCCGAAAATGGCTGTGTCCTCCTCCACTTTCATCTTGCCACCAGTAATCCATATATGACAAACATGCAGTTGATGGCTGCAAACTGCATTCTGACTTTGGTCCTGGGTAGTCTGCATCTCTTTACCCACTCACCACGGCACCACAGCTTGTGTTTGTGTTATGAGCCACCCCCACGTCTCGCTGCTGTGTGGACAGAATGGTTGTCCAGGTAACGTTCCCTTTCGTCACTTGTCAACACTTGCACTAGGTTCAGGTGCCATTATGGTCTGACTGAACACAAAAACGGTACATCAACTTGCATCAGTAGTCACCTTTAGACTGTTTTGAAAATTAGCCTGTCCAAATTAACCAGCAGAGATTAGACACTGGTTCTTAATTTTTTTCTTATTTATTTCTTGCAGTGCAATGACAACGACAAAAGAATGAACTCAAGTGTGGACGTTTGACGTAACCAGCCTTTTTTTTTTTCAAACTCATTGCCTTATTCTTCTGATACATGGCTCTCTTGTTATGCCATCCTCCTTTTAGTTGAAAAGAAGAACTGTAACTAACACAGTTAAGATAATATACATGCACAGTATGACGTCATCCCCAGAGAGGGAGATATGGTCTTTCTGTGCCATCTTCCGGTGTCCTAAATATCAAACTAAGCAGTGAATGTGGAAAAATTGCCAGTCAACTTTGTCCTCTAGTTTCATGCAAATAACACCATCGACAAGCCTGACACTTACCACATAATGAGAGGAGGGCAATGAGAGGGTGCGAGCGCCATAGAGAGATAAGTGGGAAAATTGAGAGGAAGCATTGTTTGAAGAGACAAAATGATAAAACAGGGAGTGAAAAAGATTAATAGAGTTCAAATGAGCAAGAGTGGGAGAGAAAGTCAGGGAGGAAGAGAGAAATTGGGGCTTCAGTGTCCTCGCTTTCTGGAATAAGTGTCGTTATGTCAGTAGAATGGTTCTGGAACCTGAGCATGGTTGGCCTGCTTTGTTGAGGGGGCTGTGAGTTTCTGCTTCAGAACACCACGGTCCAAACATGTAGTCACATACACACCACTTTCCACCTCCACACCAGCAGCGCAGACAGGCAGCATAAATATTAATCAGTTCACTTCATAATGAGTTCACACATCAGATCAGTGTTTCTATCACATTCTCATCGGTTTGATGGTGTCCACCGTCCAGACAATTTCTGTTCCAATCAGTGTGCACTGCACTTCGGTCAATGTTGCCTAGTCACATTGCCAGGACAGAGACTCGCCTTCTGAAAATGACACCAAAGACTGTAACGTGTGTTTAATACATTATTGCACTGTGTCCGCAGTCATAGCAAGTGACTGTCTCCTTGGGTCTGTGACACTGAGTAGTTGTTTAAGGTTGAGCTTCCTGCCTGGATGTTGGACATTGGTGGTGCCAGTCACTGAGTCTCAGTGAGATCAAAGGTGATGAAACAGCTGAGATGGGTAAAGCTGCAGGGATCTGTGGCATTGGAGCTAAACTTCTCAAGGTGGGTGCAGATGCTACCCTCTTGGTATGGAAAGCAATTGTTGCTTCCATTTGTGAGGTTGGCATCATCCCAACAGGACTTGTGGTCCATCTCTAGAAAGGAAAGGGTGATTACCTGGATTGCACTAACTATAGGGGTATTACGCTGGTCTCTGTGTTGGGTAAGGGAAGTGCAAGGGTCATTCTGAACAGGATTCAGTCCCACATACTTGCCACTCAGTGTCCAGAGCCAGTCTGGCTTCACAGCCAAAATGTCAACCATCAACAGCGCTGTGATCTTTAAGAAATCAGTGGATACCCTGCCTGCAGTTGAGTGAGACATCTCAGTCTGATTTGTGATTGTACTGGGTCAAGATGAAGATTCAGGCTCTCAGTGACTTCCTCAGCCACCAGAAGTGTATCTGTATATGGTGAAAGTTTTGAATTTATTAAGATATTGTTGGGATGTCTTGGGGAGGCTAGGTCTTTGAGATTGAGAGATGCTTGGGAAGATCTTATGGAGTCCTGAGGTCACTGGACAGCAGAAGGTGAGGACAGATCAGTAGTCGGTGATTACGAATCAGGACCCTGAATAGTTCCATAGTGTGGAGGGTGCAAGAACATGTGGCACCAGCACATGCTCCCAGACTTGGCCTAGCTGTGTGTTCTCCTTTAAATCGCTCTGAAAATAGTTCTTTCACTGCAAAGATTAAGATAAAGTTTAATTTTTCCTGCTGGCTTGGATTTGAACAAAAACAAATTAATAAATAAGTGCCACTTCTAAAAAGGCATTGGGGAGACCAAATTGTAACTAGTTCTTTTTGGAACATTTTGAAATAGATTCATTAAATACACACACAAACCAGTCCTGGCATGATATTGTTTGCTGTCATCTGTATATTTATTACTATGAGCAGAAAATGTTGTGCATGGAAAAGAGTGCTGTTTAGTCACATAAAATACATGAAACACAATATGGCGTGTGCTTGTTAAGTACTGGTAAGGTGTTTTTTGTTTCATAGTTGTGCATCTGGCAGTTCGTGTTTGTTCCGTACATGGCTGCATCATGACCTGACCACTAATACCTGGTCAGCGTTTGAGTCATGCTGAGATCCACTGTGGAGTCCCTGCTGACTACAGCTGATTTATATCCAAAGCAAAAAAAAAAAAAGTCGTGAGCAGGCCCAGTTGTAGTATTATCTGCGTCATGTCTCACATCTTCTGCTCTCTCAACTTTCTACTGCAGCAACGTGAGACATATTAGCACTGACATTCATTAATGACCGTTACACCTTTTATTGCCCATTTGGGCCCATTTTATCTGTGTTTTTGTTTGACTTGGCCACAGAACTCCCTGAAACTCAGTTCCTACATAATCGGCTGATGTCTTGTTACATCTGCACAGTGAAAGAAGAAGAATCCACCAAAAGCACGCATCAAGGCTGAAAAATAAGGAATTTACTTTTGATAGCCAGAAGCAACTTTACCTGGAACACACACACACACACACACACACACACACACATATATATATATATATATATATATATATATATATATTTCACTTTTTTCACTTGGAACACTTTATTTTTTCACTTTTTTCATCTGGAACACTATTTTATTCTAAAATCAGGATCCATGGTGATTCCATTGGGTGGTAAATGACCTGACCTCTGGTTTTGTGTTGGCAGTGCTTTTAGTTATAAATGATAAATGGAATGCATTTATATAGCGCTTTTCCATCTGCATCAGATGCTCAACGCACTTTACAATTGTGCCTCACATTCACCCATTCACACAAACACACACACACACCGATGTCAGGGTGCTGCCATGCAAGGTGCTCAGTACACACCAGGAGAAACTTGGGGATTAAGGACTTTGCCCAAGGGCCCTAAATTATTTTCCAGTCATGCTTGGGTTTGAACTGAGGATCATCTGGTCTTAAGCTCAACGCTTAACCACTAGACCATGACCTCCACTGAGTTGAGTGATGTTCTGAATTCCCATAAATTACCAGCCATAGTCTGTGGATTTCATCTTTCCTACTCATCCCAATAAATGTTACTTTTTGGAGTTTTCTATTCTGTTTTCCATTGTGCAAAAACCTCTTTATTTAAAGTTTTGGAAATGTTTCCAGACACCCTGTTTTCCAAAGATAGTCCTGTATATCCCCCCCCCCCCCCCCCCCACACACACACACACACTTTTATTTATCATGTTCTCATCAAAACAGTGTAAGCATAACAACAGTGCATACAAGCATGTTAATATGCGCTACAACCCGCACATTCATAAACATCTAATACCCCCATTCTACCAACAGGTCCCACAAAAAAATAAAATAAATAAATAAATAAATACACACACCCATGATAATCTAATTCAGTCAAGTACAATAGTATTCAAAGATCTAAGGTAAGAAATAAATGTTGTCACACTATTTTATGTCCTTTTACATTGTCTGGACTTTTCTAGAAAACAAAATACCAGTTTGACCTGTATTCAACCATTGACCATTAATAAAAAAAATGTTAAGGGGATATGTTTCAGCAGTGTCTAAGGAGTTAGATATGTACAGCTGGAGTGCAGTGACAGCCTCTTCAGTGTTGTTGAGTGTATGTTTAATGCACAGGCAGTGGGAATCAGAAGTGCAACACACGCTGAAACAGTGGACAACAGCAGGACCAGGTGTGGACATAAATACAGAGCTGATGGATCACGACAAAAGAGGAAAAGAAAGAGCCCATCTCGTATTTATAATCAATCTGGCCATTTTACATTTTGCTGTGATTTGTCAGCAGGCCGGTGGAAAGCTTATATCTGACAAGTTATATCTGACGATTGCTCATTCTTGCTGGTTCTATGATCAACAAATACCCAACTGTTAAGTCTCCACAAATCCTTTCTCTTGCACCCTCTTTGCCACACATTTTTGCACCACCAGTCAAGATAGAGCCCACTATGTAGTTACTTGTATTTGCATAATCTGGGAAATCTTGCTTCTGATGAGCCAGTAATTGCTAATTTTTGTGAAGGTTTGCCAAGTTGTTTCTGGACTGTAGCATCAAGCACAACTGTACCAACCATATTGGAAGGACTAATAAAAATATTTACCAAGTATATATTAATAATGTTTCAGGAACTTAAATGGCTTCATATTTCCTGATGCAAAACAATCAATGAACACCTGAAAATATTCCTAATACTTGAGTTTGATATCATTGTAGAAAATGAGAAGCAGCTTCAAGCTCCATCAATCATTTCAAACAGATATAAGCAACTTGCAGTGGATCCTTGGGTATAGCTGGAAAAACTTTGTGTCAAACAAGTGGTTATTTAGGGAGATTCGGATGAGGAGTACCACTCGCCTTGTGAGTAGCGTGTTTCTCTATGCATGATCCAGCACATAGGTGCCTTAGCATTGAGGACCCCAGTAGATGGAGAAGGCCAAGCGGATGCTCATGTTTCTCCTGGCTGTGGCAGATAGATGCTTATTTTAGAGATGTGAGATGGTTATTTTACAGATGTGGTGATGTGCCAGTTGCCTGTTTGGGTGGTTTCTATCCAGGACCCAAGGTTGTTGTTCTTTGCTGTCGTAGATGCGCTGATGCGTGGCACCAGCGCATACTCCCAGACTTGACTTGTCTTGCAGTAGTACCCCTCCCTCACCGTTTGGAACCAATCACATTTTCAAGGTTACAGTACGGTTTCGATCATGGGGTGTCCTCATACAGGTGTAGAACAAAACAAAATAATATCACTTGAAATGTTCAACAAATGTTCTGCAGTTTTCACACCCTAAACACAGTGCATAAAGAGTTGACATCGCATTTTGTGGAACGGTATTAAAAACAAACATCTGATAATGTCGTTCATGGTCAATGCTGTAAACCTCACTTTTTTTTCTTTGCTTTTTTTTATTACAGTACACAGCCCACAGTCCTATACATATAAAACATTGCGGTAAAAACAAGTGCTTCCTTTCTTTAATATTTCTCTCCTTGCTCATTCGAGAAGATTTCACCGTACAAGTGGTCTTGGCTTGATATCGTGTATGTCAGCGCACCCATGTGTAAGTGATCAGGCTGCTTGTGTGCGCTGGTGTGACTAATGGAGCAAATGGTGGGTGAGATGTGAGGGTGGCTGATGGGGAAAAGGGGTCACTTGGTGTCATAACCTAGCCAACGTAAGCTGCGATTTAATATGTGCTTTTTGTGTTTTCTTATGACACATGCTTTTAATCTCTATGGGACTTTTTAATGGACTCATCTGTCTGAATGATCATCGGAGAATAGAATCTGTACCCCGGCCCGGGGGCGTGTGTATGAGCAGTCTGTGCAGCTGTGGGCTATTTGTGTGTGTGTGTGTGTATAAAACATATGAGAGGTCTCAATGCTAATGCGTTTCTGAGAAGAAACAGCGTGTAAAATACACAGTAAGCATGCAGAGCAGAGGGAGTGCGCTCCCGGAGTGCAACGCTGCATTTACACGATCAGTGCTTATTGCAAAGTGTGTGTTTGTGTGTGTGTGTGTGTATCTCTGTGTCCATCAACTGTATCTGTAATTGCGTGCACACGTAGGCCTATTTTAATGGTTGCCATGGAAATGATGTGCTGCCAGAGAAGTTCACATTCAAAGAGGGCTTCTCGCTCTTTGTCTCTCGCCCGCTCCTTCTCCTCCTCTTCCGCCTCTTCTCTTCTGTCCCTCTTTCTTGTCTTCTCTTATTCCCTTCATCCTCTGCTTGTCTATGTTCTTCTCCATTTTTTCTAATCTTTCCTGCGCTCCTTAATTTTTTACTCTTTTCTCTCCTTCCCTCTTTTTTCCTCTGCTTCTGTGCGTCTCTTATTGTCCCTCCCACCTCTCCATCTCTACTGGAGAGCAGCGTTCAATGACTATTAACAGAGGGGCCTGTAATTACAGCCAACGAACCTCCAGCAATTATTTTTCCTAAAGAAGTTGTCCTGTCATCTCTGCATAGATCCTTTTATCTCTCACTCAATCTCTTGTGGTTTCTTCTTGCTTTGTGATTTCCCGTCTTATTAGCTGTCAGCTTCGTGGGAGGGTTATTGTCTCAAAATGTAGGTTTTTTTTCTTTTTATTACCTTCCATCTTCCTTGCTAAGGACATTCATGTATGAGAAAGGCACACAACACAACGCATCAGTTGTTTGGTCAAAATTCACATTTTAAATATCTATAATCTAATTTTTGCTTGTCAAAATATGAAATTTTATCTGCACTTGCATTTTTAATCATCAGAAATGTACTTCATCCATCTTCATATCTTCATATAACTCAGCAGTCTATCACAACGCCAACACGCAGTGCATCCGGAAAGTATTCACAGCGCTTCACTTTTTACACATTTTGTTATGTTGCAGCCTTATTCCAAAATGGAGTAAATTCATTTTTTTCCCCTCAAAATTCTGCTCACAACACCCCATAATTAAAACAGGAAAAAGTTTTTTTTTTTTTTTTTTTGCAAATAGATTAAAAAATAAAGTAACAACACTTACTCACACCGTATTCACACACTTTGCTCAATATTTTGTTGATGCACCTTTGGCAGCAATTACAGCCTTCATGAATATGATGCCACAAGTTTAGTGCACCTATCTGTGCGCAGTTTTGCCGATTCCTCTTAAGCTCCATCAGGTTGGATGGGGAGCATCAGTGCACAGCCATTTTCAGATCTATGCAGAGATGTTCAATCAGATTCAACTCTGGGTTCTGGCTGGGCCCCTCAAGGACGTTCTCCTGAAGTCACTCCTTTGATATCTTGTCTGTGTGCTTAGGGACATTGTCCTGCTGAAAGATGAACTGTTGGCCCAGTCTGAGGTCAAGAGCATTCGGGAGCAGATTTTCATCCAGGATTCTCTGTGCATTGCTGCATTCATGTTTCACTTGATCCTGACTGATCTCCCAGTTCCTGCCACTGAAAAACATCCCCACAGCATGATGCTGCCACCACCATGCTTCACTGTAGGGATGGTGCTTGGTTTCTTCCAAACATGATGCCTGGCATTCATGCCAAAGGGTTCAATCTTTGTCTCATCTGATGAGAGAATTTTGTTTCTCATGGTCTGAGAGTCCTTCAGGTGCCTTTTGGCAAACTCCAGGTGGGCTGCCATGTGCCTTTTACCATGGAGTAGCTTCAGTCTGGCCAGTCTACCATGCAGGCCTGATTGGTGGATTGCAACAGAGATGGTTGTCCTTCTGGAACAATGTTGGAGCTCTGACAGAGTGACCGTTGGGTTCTTGGTCACCTCCCTGACTAAAGCCCCGTTTACACATAGATGGTAAACTCTCCCGGAAGCGTCCCGGCAGAGATTTTGCCCCCTCCGGGCCGTTTTAGGGATCAAACGCCGTAGTTAACGCCGGCGCACGGGGGCGTGGTTTGGTTCCGGCTTCACCGGGAATCGTCGAAAAAATTATTCAACATGTCGAATAATTCCGGGAGCGCTCCCGGAGAAGTGGCCTGACGACGGAGACAGCGCGAACAATGGCATTTGATACTTTTTAATCGCCATGTCATCCTGCCCCTTCCTGTAGTGCCGCAGTTTACACTGCCGTAATTGGCGGCCAGCGTTGTATCCCTAACCAACGGCATGTAAAACGGCGATAGAGCCCACATCGGCATCCTCAAAGGTGTTTTAACCGGCGACAGAGGCAGACAAAACGGCAGCGCGAGCGGACAGTACGCTGTTCTAAACGCCACCTCCCGGTTAACGCTGTTCCAAACGGCCGATAGGCGGCGGTCAGTATAAAAACACTAGCGCGCTGCATGCAGGTCTCTCACTCGCGGCCAGCTCCAGATATTTTTGCAGAGAAGCTCCAGTATACCTCCTAAAATAAAATTGGCAGCGGCAAGGACTTACCAAGAGGTCTGGTTCAGAAGCAGAGGGTAGCCCTGTGGTGGAAACGAGCAACACGTTGAGGAGGGGAAAAAGAGAGAAAAGAAAAGGCTGAGAGATGAGTTCCCTGTCACTCCCTCCCCCTGCACTGACAGCTGCTTCAGCCTATTATACTCTGGGGGCGGTGCCTATAAGCAAAAGTTCCTGGAGTAACGCAGGATTTGCCTGGATAAATCCAGCAGTACACAGGGCATTATCGGCGGCAGCAGAACACCGCCGTTCTCACGCGTGTCTTAACCTGCGATTGTAAAGGATAGAACTGAGTATTAACCCCCGTTGCCTGACGTGTGCCGGATGCTACGGCGTCAAAACTCCGCTTTATTCGGCGGATTTAGCGGCGTTTTATCCGCGTATTTGCGGCTAGTACGGCGCTCAAAACACCGGCGAAATGCTCCGCCCCTTTCCACCGCGAAAACAGCCGGAACTACCGTGAACTTCGGTCTACGTACTACCCGCAGACAAAACTGTTTATGTGTAACCTGGGCTTAAGGCCCTTCTTCCCCGATCTCTCAGTTTAAATGGGCGGTTAGGTTTAGGAAGAGTCCTGGTGTATCCGGAAGCCTTCCGTTTATGGATGATGGAGGCCGCTGTGCTCATTGAGACCTTCAAAGTAGCAGAAATGTTTCTGTATCCTTCCCCAGATTTGTGCCTCAACACAGTCCTGTCTCAGAGGTCAACAGACATTTCTTTTGACTTCATGCTTGGTTTTTGCTCTGACATACACTGTCAACTGTGGGACTTTGTGTAGACAGGTGTGTGTCTGGACTCCAGTTAAGCTGTAGAAACATCTCTAGGATGATCAGTGGAAACAGGATGCACCTGAACTAAATTTTGAGCTTCATAGCAAAGGCTGTGATTACTTACGTATAGTGAGGCAAATAAATATTTGATCCACTGACAGTTTTGCAAGTTTTCCCATCTACAAAGAATGGAGAGGTCTCCATAGTAGAGAAGCTTGAATCTTTGACTGGACTGGGTTGCTTGACGCGAGGACGTTTCACTTCAAATCACAGAAGCTTCCTCATCTAAAATTCTTGCTCTGGTAGTCTGGTAGTAGTAGAATTTTAGCTGAGGAAGCTTCTGTAATTTGAAGCGAAACGTCCTTGCGTCAAGCAACCCAGTCCAGTCGAACATTCAAGCTTCTCTACTATGGAAACCACCTGGACAAGCCTTCACAGAAACAAAATGGAGAGGTCTGTAATTTTCATTGTAGGTACACTTCAACTGTGAAACAGAATTTAAAAAATATTCAGAAACCAAACCAAAAACAACAAAAAAAGATTTTTAAATAATTAATTTGCATTTTATTGCATGAAATAAGTATTTGATCCCCTACCAATCAGCAAGAATTCTGGCTCTCACAGAGCTGTTAATTTTTCTTTAAGAAGCCCTCTTATTCTGCACTCTTTACCTGTATTAATGGCACCTGTTTGAACTCGTTACATGTATAAAAGACACCTGTTCACACACTCAATCAATCACACTCCAACCTGTCCACCATGGCCAAGACCAAAGAGCTGTATAAGGACGCCAGAGACAAAATTGTGGGATGGGCGACAGGACAATAGGCAAGCAGCTTGTTGAGAAGAGAACAACTGTTGGCGTAATTATTAGAAAATGGAAGAAACACAAGATGACTGTCAGTCTTCCTCGGTCTGGGGCTCCATGCAAGATCTCGCTTTGTGAGGTAAGAGTGATTCTCAGAAAGCCCAGAACTACACGGGAGGACCTGGTCAATGACCTGAAGAGAGCTGGGACCACAGTGGCAAAGATTACACACAACGCCGTCATGGTTTAAAATCCTGCAGAGCAGCAAGGTCCTCCTGCTCAAGCCAGCACATGTCTAGGCCCATTTGAAATTTACCAGTGACCATCTGGATGATCCAGAGGAGGCATGGGAGAAGGTCATGTGTTCAGATGAGACCAAAATTGAGCTTTTTGGTATTAACTCCACTCACCGTGTTTGGAGGATGCGACCAACCCCAAGAACACTGTCCCAACTGTGAAGCATGGGGGTGGAAACATAATTTTTGGGGGTGCTTTTCTGCAAAAGGGACAGGACGACTGCACCGTATTGAAGGGAGGATAGATGGGGTCATGCATCATGAGATTTTGGCAAACAACCTCCTACCCTCAGTCATAGCATTGAAGATGGGTTGTGGCTGGGTCTTCCAGCATGACAATGACCCCAAACACAAAATTGGTCAACAACTACAGGAAATGTCTGACCTCTGTAATTGCAACAAAGGTTTCTGTTTTTTAAGGTCTGTTTTTCTATTGTATCAAATACTTATTTCATGCAATAAAATGCAAATTAGTTATTTAAAAATCACACAGTGATTTTCTGATTTTTTTTTTTTTTTTTTTTTTTTTAGATTCTGTCTCTTACATAATTACAGACCTCTCCATTCTTTGTAGGTGGGTAAACTTGCAAAATCGACAGTGAATAAAATACTTATTTGCCTCACTGTACATGTGATTTCTTAGTTTAAAAAAATAATAAATTTGCAATATATCTAAAAAATTTTTTTTCACATTGTCATTATGGGGTATTGTATTTCGAATTTTGAGGAAAAAGCTTTGGAAATAAGGCTGCAACATGTGGAAAAAGGGAAGCACTGTGAATGCTTTCTGGATGCACTGTATACATATAGTCACACCTAGAGGCAAATTAAAATACCAAATTATCCGACTCTGTATGTCTTTAGAGGGTGGGAAGTAATGCACAGAGGCAGAGGAGGCACGCAAATATGGATAGATTGTGCAGTCTCCACGCTGAGAAGCCCCAGGAGGGATTTGAACCACTGACTGCAAATAAATACACAAATCTAAAATGTCCTTCATCCCCAAGTTGTTCCCGTTTGGCAGTTGAGTGCCTTGCCTTGGTAGCACACTGAAATTAATGTGTGTGTGTGTGTGTGTGTGTGTGTGTGTGTGTGTGTGTGTGAGGTATCAATGTTAAGCTCTTTGACCATGAAAGTGCTATATAAATGCAAGCCATTTACATAGTCTCATACTCACTCACTGTTCAACTGCTTAGTCCAATTAAGAGTCACAGGGGGCTGGAGCCTATCACACCAGTCATGGAGTGCGAGGCAGAGTACACACTGAACAGGACGCCAGTCTGTCGCAGGGCCACATACAGACAAACAAACGCATTCGCACCCGCACACACATCTACAGACAATTTAACGTTTCCAATCCATCTAACCTGCGTTTCTTTGGATGTGGAGGAAGCCGGAGCACCCGGAGGGAACTTGCGCAAACACGGGGAGAACACGCAAAGGCCACACAGAAAGGCCACACGTGGGAATTGAACCCATGACCTTCTTGCTGTGAGGCAACTAACAGGCCATCATTCTATTCGTCTAAGATATGACTTATTTACAGTCAGTTGCTCAAAATGACACCATTGTAACTTTAGGTATTTGAAATTACATTCTTATGACTATGAATTCAGGTGTGCAGACAAATGCTCACAGCATTAATGGAAAAAGAAACAAATGTTTATAAGTACCAGTATGTGTAATCTGTGATATTTTAATCATAAAATCTTGAATATGTTCAAACGACGTGTTCAGTTCAAATCTGAAGCAAACATTTTTCTTTTTCTAATAAGGTGGATTAAAACTTTTTGTGGTACACAGCACTACCTACTGGACAGAAGGAACCTAGCAGTCAATGTGACACTGATTTGAAAATGCAGCTCTTTCAACCAGACGTGTGGTGCTGTGACATGTCAATCATCTGTGACCAGTCAGATTTCAGGGGAGTCCAGTGAAACCCGGCCTCCACTGTAGCTCCACCCATGCCAGGAAGTGTTCAACATTTCCTGTTTCACTGTGACTGAGAATTCAGCACTTCCTGTTTGAATGTGAGCTTGCCACTGAGTTCCTGCGAGATTCCATGGGATCTCTTCTGTCAACCAGGAAGTGTTTGATATTTGAACATTTCCTATTTTACTGTGGACTTGAATTTTGGCACTTCCTGTTTAGGATGCCCTGTACCATGAGTGAGCTTCGTGCCGCTGCGCGACGCTTCACTCATATAAGCATTTGTCATGGAATCAGGAATTCCCCATTCACTTATATTGGTTGTGTGATTCCGCATTTTCAATTCTGACTTTTCAGAATTTCAATTTTACATATTACGATTAAAATTTTGACTCGTTGAAATTCTCTCTCTGTTCATTTTTACATTTATGACTCGTCACAATTGAAAATGGAGATGATCAGAAATATAAATGCAGAAATATTGTTAGGTTTACTACAATATCTGATAGAAACCCCAAATGCAGGCAGCAAGAGGCAGGTAGCAAGTGCAAAATAACCAGGTGGTTTATTGTCCA
The DNA here is from genome assembly GCF_902500255.1 of Thalassophryne amazonica. NCBI lineage: Eukaryota > Metazoa > Chordata > Actinopteri > Batrachoidiformes > Batrachoididae > Thalassophryne > Thalassophryne amazonica. The sequence goes on along the minus strand of NC_047118.1, from coordinate 38,883,743 downwards.
AATAACAACCAAAAAACTCCAAACACTGACAAAAAGTGAGGCATGAGAAAAAGGTCCAAAAATACACAAAGTCTAAACTGAGTCACAAGGAAATGAATCAACAAATACTTGGAATAACACTGTAGCGAAGTCAAACTCTGAATACTCACAAGAAGTGGGAAGCAATGTGAGACAACTGACATACAAACAGGAACTGAGGTGTGGCTTAAATTCAAAAGAACTGATGAGTAAATGAAAAACAGGTATGTGCTAAAGTCAAAAGACAACAGGAAGGTGGCAAAAACAAAAAAGTAAAGAAAAACAACAGCATGGAAGATGAGTAAAGGAAACCCATAATATTTAAACCTGAATGTCAAAAACCACAGAAGCAAAATACAAATCCATGTACACAAAAATAAAAACAACCATGGAACTCAAAGGTGTAAAATGTGTAACATAAGAAAAACTCACAAGAAGAACTAATACATAAAAGAGGCAATCAAATAACAAACTTACAAAAATCAAAGACTAAGTCAAGAACTCAAACAGAAAAGTAACATGGAGCTCAGCATAGAATAAAAGTGCTACAGTAGAAAAACTAACATGAAGATGAACACAAAAAAAGGGGACAAACAATAATCAAACTACAAAAAGAACTGACCACGAACCAAAAACTAAATCAAGAAATACAAGCACATAATCAACGTGGAACCAAACTGAGAACAGAATGCAAATCAGGAGGCCACAGGGGAAACATAACACGGAGAACTCGGAAAAAGGAAGACAAAACGCAGACAGTGGAGAGACAAACCCGAGACAGAGACAAAGGATGACCCACAAAGAGGACGAAGCTGGATGACAGACCATGACAGGTGACAGGAGACGGACCACAAGACACAAACATGAATGCAGGACTGGGAGGGCTCACACACACACACACAACAAATATGTCTTTACTTGTTCATAATTTAAGGTATTAGAAATGTCTTTTTGAATATCTAACACCAAGTTTTTGATTGTCAAAAAGAAATTGGGTTGTCAAATTTGTGACATGAATTTTTCATATTTCTAGATTTTGCAGAATCTCTGCTCTTTAAGGTATCTACTGTTTTTAAGATCTGTCAAAGGATGTTAGCAGCATCAAGGACTTTGTGAAGACGCCTGATACAAACATGCAGACAACACTTGACTTCTTTTTCATCCATTTCTGTCTCTCGCTAATATCACTACCACAGTTCGTAGCTGTCCTCGAGTCTGTGTTGTCTCTGGATCTTGTTCTATTCCCCTGACCCTCTTGTTGTTTTCACACGACAACACCGCCATCTCCTCCTCTGCATTCCTGTATATGAAAAGCTCTATAAATAAGTGAGAAGAACAGGGAACACAGACATATGGTCAAGTATAACATGGGGAGGGGGAGTGGACAGACGGAGGGATGGACAGCAAACTCCTGTGATTGCCAAACTAGGACAGTGGGGTTGGGAAGGATATCAAAGGCTCGCTAGTTACTCCGAGCTCTTCTGCCTTCAATCACGTAATCAATTCCAGTGTCAGTCACTTTGTCTGTGTCTTAGGTTTGTGTTTCACTCATCTCACTCCAGCAGTTTGTCAGTCCGTTGGGGTTGGCATGGAGCAGTCGTTTCCTCCATCTCCGTTTTCTGTCATTGGTATTCGCGATGTGACTTGCTTCTCATCCCTTTCTTTCCTCCCTGTCCTGTGAAAAAATCAGCATCTCATCCGGAGGGAGAGTTTATATCCTCTATAATATGTATCATAATGGTGTTTCCAAACATTCCACATGAATTATTGATCCATGTGAGATGATATGCAAAACACACACGACCATAAAATATATATGTGCCTGTGTTTATGCTATTTGTGTCAAATGTGACCTCTTTGCAAGCTAAAAGCCTAGTTTCCCATAAATTGTCTATGTCATCTCTTACTGTTTCTATGTCTTTATTGCCCCTTGTCTGTCAGCTGATATTGACTGGCATAGATTCATTCACGTGTTGATGATTGCCAAATCACCTTCATTAATCCGTGTTGCTGTTTTAACTTCTCTGTGTCCTTCTCTCTCCTACCCTTTCTTTTTCTTCCTTCTTCTTTTATCATATTGTCATCAAATTTTTCTTCTCTCTCCAGGTATTACTCGCCCACTCCTCCACCATGCCTTTCTACTGCTGCTGCAGCCCTTTGTCCTCTCATGGCAATACTGGGGCTTTCACCAACCTCTCAGCTCCCCAAGAGCAAGTCAGGCGAGCCCAGCCCCGACATCAGCCCTCACCTCCATCACTCCACCGCCTCTCTCTTCTTCTGCTGCTGCTCAGTTTGTTCATCCCGCTATCGGTCTGCTACTCAAGGAGAGACAAGGGCGGGGGAGGCGGTGGCCACTTTATCCCCATCCCTCAGTCCCCTCCTCATCACCTGGGTCTGCCCAGTTTTCTGCGTGGACTCAGCATCGCTGTGGTCCTGGTGGGCAACTCCAGCGAGGTGGCACTGGCTGGGGCCCGGGAGAAGGAGGACTTCCTCCATATGGCACCCAGCGTGGAGGTGCTGACCATGAATGAGACAGACCCGAAGAGCATCATTAAGAGCATCTGTGACCTCATGACGGAGCATTGGCTGCAGGGTGTTGTGTTTGGGGACGACACTGACCAAGAGGCCATCGCCCAGATCCTAGACTTCATCTCAGCCCAGACCCACATCCCTATCCTTGGAGTGCGGGGAGGCTCATCTATGATCATGGCTGCCAAGGTAGGACACTTTGTGGATAGTCTTTCTTGAAGGACTTAACCTGGGAATGGCAGCCGAGTATTGGGTCAGCACTCTGAGTGAAGTCTCTCTGATATACACTTTCACACAAACGCATTTTATGCTTAAATCTTCATCCTTTTTTGTTGTTGTTGGTCATAAGAAATTCACCAAACTTCCAGTGTAATTACTTACTGTATTTTCTAAAGTATAGGTCATGGTTTTATTGTTAGTTTGGGTGGTTTTGCGACTAATATACAGAAAAATTATGCATTTGTTATTTAATAATAATAATTCTGTAATTCTAATAATAATAATAATAATATGCGGCATGGTGGGGGCCTTTCTGCATGTTTGCGTGTGTTCTGTACAGGTGCTCTGGCTTCCTCCCACTTCCAAAGACATGCACGTTAGGTGAACTGGTGATGTAATTGACCATAGACGTGCGTGTGTGTGTGAAGTATTTGTCTGTCTTTATATGTGACCCTGTGACAGACAGAGTCCTGTCCAGGGTGTACACCTCCCCATGAATGCTGGGAAAGGGTTCAGTGCCCCCCCACTGACCCTGATGGAGTAATCAGGTATAGAAAATGAATGAACAGTAATGATGATGATAATAATAATAATAATAATAATAATAATGCCTATCTTGCTTATTTTTGGAATTTAAGAACTCTTAGGTTAATAACAGCACATTCTGTAGTGTGCACATGTGCCACACTACACTAAGTTCCTGTCCGTTGATAAACTCGACCCAAGGGAAATTACAGTATTTCCCCAGGCAACGGAGTGTTTCATGGTGAGACATACAGTTGTGGTTGGAAGTTTACATACACTCTTCATGGGCATGTACAATCATTCCACCTTAGCAAAAGAACAGTTCAAAGACATCCATGGTGATGCCCCCACCTACCTCACAGACCTGCTCACTCTACACAACTCAGGCAGAACCCGGTCAGGCCAACAGCACTGTCTGCTCCTACTCAGGACACGGCTCAAGACCATGGGGGACCGAGCCTTCGAGGCTGCTGCTCCCCATCTGTGGAATGCTCAACCAGACCACCTCAGAGCCCCACAGACGGTCAGTGCTTTTAAGAAAGGACTAAAAACGTATCTTTTAAGAAAAGCTTACAGCTAATGTTATTAATTGATGTGTATATTGTTATGATGTTTTTACAGTTTTTTTTTTTTTGTCTCTGTAGCACTTTGAGATTTGGAATCACATGTAAAGTGCTACATAAATAAAAATTTATTTATTATTACATCATTAACAGCACAAAATTACCATAACATTCATGCCCATGATGAGTGTATGTAAATATCCAACCACAACTGTACTTAAATGCAAGCTTAAAAGTGAGAAAAATGACTTTAAACGTGCCCTGAGCTACTAATCTCTATTTGACCTATCCTTTCGCAACAAATCTAAAGAAATCAGAGCAGGTAGATCAGTGTAATAGAGTTGGGCTTCCAATATGTCGACCTAAGTTCAGTTCCCAGTCACGCTGTACCTTTGTCCTTGACCAGGACACTTCATCTACATTGTCTCTGTCCACCCAGCTGTAAATCGGAACCAGCGTTGGCTCAAAAAATATCCTGCATTGGACTGGTGTCCCATCCAGGGAAATGCTGGACTCTTATCCACTTCACTTTTTGGAATCTGGGGATAAGCATTGGCACTGTTCTCAGGGCTTATATACTGCAGGACGTACTTCTTCTTCTATATTTGAAAACAGTGAAGCAACATTGACTAGTCTGTCTATAAAAGAGAGATTCCCATCTGCTTGAAAATGAATGCTGGGTGCAGACAGATCAGCAGACAGTTTAAGCCGGGCTGTCTGACTTGGAAGACAAACTGGTAACAGTGTTGATGCCAGTAGCAGGATCAGCTGTAGGTTTTACCAGAATGCTCAGCGAGGTTTCTGCCTATTTACTAGGCCTTGCCTAATGGGATAAAGCAATCTGCTTCTGCTTTATCTGTGACTGCCTGGGATCTTGGCTTGCACATTGTTCCCCAAAAAACATCTCTTTTATTTTGTTCTTTGTTCACAGATCGAGCTGCATTAAATATCAGTTAATGGGAAAAAAGTCTCTTAGTTTAAATGTGGCTTCCATACATAAAAATACTGGAAAGAATCTTTATTAATGAAGCACTGTGTTCTCTTGTGGAGAGCTCTCTTGTCACGGTTTGAATTCAGCACTTCATACCGTCCAACAGAATCAGCCTTATCTCAGCCATGACTGTCTCCCTATCATTGTTGTCTACTTTGTCTGTTGACCTTTGGTGTCAACAGGTTGTCGTACCAACAAAGACATGAGTTGCAGTGACGGGATGAGGCCAGCAGCCACCAGTGAAGCGCTTTCTCTCTGTTCCCTCTCATTAGCGTGCCAAGGACAGAAACGGCAGGGAGGTATCCATTCACATTTAAAACTGTGCTCTCCCAAGTAAACATACGTACATCCTGTATTTTCTGGAGAATAAATCATGTTTTTTTTTTTATTTTGGGAAGTCCGATGTAAATTACATACTGAAAATCACACATTCATGAATACTAATTATAATTATTTTTATATCTATTTATATAGAGCTTTCACAGGAATCAAAGCACTAAACAAAATAAACTCAAATAATAAAATAATAAATGCCAATAATAAAAAATTACACTACAACAATGCAAAAATATTCCATAATTAAAGAGCTGATAATACAGAAAAAGGTGCAGTTTATACCCTGCTGCAATGTCTGTGATTATACACAGTTTTTCTTCTTCAAAAGGCATTTTTTGACAGGTGCAACTTGTAGGGGAAACCGGGGCACGGTGAACCATGGGGCACAGTGAATCAGTAGCTATATCTGCAAAACTACATATATATTTGCAGAAGTTATGCCATATTTTTATGCATAAAGACATCCCCCTTATAAATTAGTGTTTTGTTTTTGGATACATTAAGGGTAAAACTAAGTGGCAAGTGATCAGTTTTTTCTTATTAAAAGTAAATTTTGTGGATGTCAGTGTCTTTGTATTTATGTCTCACAACAGAGGAAAGGTGGCCCAAAAATTGTTATTAGTTCGAAGACTACCCCATCCAACTGATGAGCATGTGTTATGTCTTCTCCAGACTATCATCTATTTGATAACAGGACTCATGTGTGTCACATGCACCCGGGGCACAGTGAATCAGGGCACAGTGAATCAGTCTAGAAGTGATTTACTAAGCCCCAGTATCAAGTGGATAACAAATGTTACTTGTTGAAGCTTATACATCTATTTTTCCATGAATTATTTCTATAATTTGTGTATATAAACAACTGTTTTCACATTTGAACAGAAATTATGACAGTTGTATTTCTAATAGTTTCTAAAGGACTTATATCACTATATAAGACTGTCACACATTACATAGCTGGTTTGCTGGATTATAATTTGTATATGCATCATCATATATTTAATAGTTTTGAAGAAATCTTTACAATCATGTGTTTTTTCATTATATTCTAAATTGATTCATTGTGCCCTGGACATTGATTCACTGTGCCCCGTGAATTGGTGTCCGGGGCACAGTGAATCAGACATTTTAAAATCGATTTTAAACACCTGTAAATTACACTTGGGGAGAAATAAATAACACAACCTTATAAACAATAACTTGTTGTATTAAATCCACAATAGAATGACCTAAACCTATGCATAATGTGTTTATGCTGCCACAAAACAACATTTCTGATCCACTGTGCCCCGGTTTCCCCTACTGTGGAAAATATGGTACACTGTGTACACCTATGCAAAAGCTAGAATACAGCACATACAGTTAGGTCCATATATTTTTTTGGACATAAGTGACCTCCACAAATCAAATGGAATCTAGTTATATTCTTAAGGTGCCTTCTGGCAAACTCATGTACATATTTCATGTTTTCTTCTAACAATGACTTTCCCTATACTGGTGTACTAGGACATGGTGACTGGTGAAGCAACATGCATCAGTTGCTGGATGCACAATTTCACTTTTCACAGCCAAAGAACATTGCAACTCCGTCAGAGATACCATGGGGGTGGCTTCTTTCAATATGGCTACCCTGCTGTCCTGTACCAGACCATTTCCTGTTCCTTCAGATGGGAGAACAGATAGCTCAGTGGGATGAGGAGGTGAGCGACCAAAATGTAGACCTACGTTCAATTTCTGGTCATGTTACCAGTCTGTTTCATTGGAAAAGGAATATGTCTGAGTCTACCCAGCTGTAAATTGGTACCAACCTTGGCTGAGAAAGTAAAGTGCAATGGTGTTCCATCCAGGAGTTGCAGACTCTCATTGGCTTCACAGGACATGGGCATAAAGGACCAAGACAGTGCAGGTTTTCTTGGCAACCAATTGCCTCAGCAGGTGACTTTATAGATGATCAGGACTTTAATTTGAAGGAAGGACCTCATCAGGGAAACCCTCTACTGTCTTTGCCCTTCATGGCAAACTATTGCCCACCCATAAGTCCCAATACTAATGGGTGTCAGGGCCTATAAAAGAATGAATCATTGATTTAACTGAAATGTAGGGATATGAACATTTTAAATCTATTCTAGACCGTTTACTTGTAGAATTGTCCATAAAATGAGGGAATCTTGTGAAATATTGGAGCAGCTAAACGCACAATTAATTTTCACCCTTTTAACATGGTGGATGGCACGCTAAACGAGCTGTAATTCCTATAGCATTTGCCTTATTAGGTTGTACTCACTCACTAATCTTCAACCGCTTACTCCAATTAAGGGTCACGGGGGGCTGGAGCCTGTCCCAGCAGTCATAGGGTGTGAGGCGGGGTACACCCCTGGACAGGACACTAGTCTGTCACAGGGCCACAAACAAACACATTCACACCCGCACGCACACCTATGGACAATTTGTTAAAGTTTCCAATCCACCGTAAGTTGTAATTACATGAAAATTAAAGCTTACATTTCATACCATCAACTCATATTCCTTTTTTGCTTTCACTTATGTGCTGTGACATGCAGATAAATAATAATAAAAAATATAATTAATTGTTAAAGTCAAGTATACATGCCTCTAATTATATTTCTATTCAGTTCACAGCTCTCATACATGCAAATACCTTCTCTGCATTCTTGAAGTTCTTTCACTGAACTGCACGTGTCATTAACCTCAACTCTCACTTCTCGTGAACACATCCTTCAAAGCTTTCCAACTGCCCTCTGGCACATGCATTGCTATTGCAGCTGAAAATTTATGTGTGTATTTTATTGTGCATAAAGCTGTAGGTGCCGAGATGTGGGGTTATTTGTGCAGTGTGTGTGTGTGTGTGTGTGTGTTGTGTGTGTGTGTGTGGTGTGTGTGTGTGTGTGTGTGTGTGTGTGTGTGTGTGTGTGTGTGTGTGGATAGGGATGGTATCATTCATTAAGCACATGTGCTCTAAGTGCACCATGCGGTAGGTAAGAGCAGTGTTTTGTGGCAGAGTTTTAAATGGATTTCCCCGGCCACAAGCCAGAGTCTGCCTCTCCTGAGAGCTTCCTCCTGGCTGCACTGGGGCCCAAGAGAGTGAGGATGGGGCTGTCTCCAAACGGATTTGTGTCTGCTTAATGGGCTAAGACAATGGAGTGGAGAAAATACGATAGAGTAGAATCAGAGAGGCAAAAACAGAGAGCGATAGCAAAAGTGAAGAAACCTAAATGTGATTGGGTGGAAGAAATAGCACTGTAACCTAAAGAACAGTGGTCAGGACAGGTCAAGGAGTACACACCTGTTCCACACATAGCTGCATCCACCACATGATGGAACCACCCTGGGTCCTGATTTGCAACCAACCCAGGGAGACCATGGTACATCCCTACTTCCCAAAAGTAGCCATCATTCTGCTGCAGCCTGGTGATACGTGGGTGTCCCCTTTCCCTTTTGTGGTTCCTGGGGTCCTCAGCAATGAGACACCTGCACATTGGATTATGCTCAGGGAGGCATACCGAATGACCTTAGTGTTGTAGCTGACATTCCCTCAGAATCCAAGGAGTAAGCCTCGTACCTCTGTCCAACAGTTAAATGACTCTGGAAGGGCTTCCCAAGCATCTCTTGATCTCAAAGGCTGAGCTCCCAGAGGCATGAACGTCATTGCCCGTTAAGTAAATCTTTCAAACAAGTTTGAAAGTGCATGATCGTAGTCTTGATCCAGGAAAACCTCGAACCCCAATCCCCACTCAGCTTCTCAAGTGCAGCATCAATTGATTCCACAAAGATAACAGCATTGTCTTTAAACTCACTGACCAAAGCACCCAGGTCACAGGACTCCAACACCCAGGACATGTATAGAACAGAGACCTAGAACACATCCCCGAAGAACACCGCAATTCACTTGAAAGTCCAGCAACATATTGGGGATTCCATGAATTCTTAGGATTTCCCATAAAGGAATCTGATCAACCAGATCTAATGCCTTGCAAAAATAAACATAAGCCACAAATAAACAAACAAACAAACAAAATAAATTAAAAAAGCAACCCCAAACCTGCTGATATTCACACTTGCATTCAGTGATTACTTACAGAGTCAGGATGTTATTGGTGGTTGATCATGGATAATTTACCAGTACCCTGGCACCACAGATTTCCAACATTCTGGCGGGAGGATCGGCCTTATACAGCTGCTCAAAGTGATGAGCCCAACAGAACAGAATGTCAGAGTCATCTGTCAGGACTGTGCCATCACTTACAATGACCGTGGTGGGACGAGAGTGGTGGTTAGGTTAAAAAGTCTGGACAGTCTTAGACTGTCAGGCAGGGATGGTTTTCTTTTTGCAGGAAAGAGGCTGAAGAAGTGCACCAGGTGGTTTAGGTTCTGCTAAGGCTGCCTGCAGGAGTGATGGAACAGTTAACAGAGGGAATAAAAAGTTTGCAGGCTGAGTTCACCAAAGAAGAGGAAGCATGAATTTGACATCATTCAGACGGAGAGGAAACGAAACAGGGAGGGAGGAGATTGGGGAAGAAAGAAGTCCGGAAAAATTGCTGTGAAAGTGAATCAGAGATGCAGAAAAAGAGACAAAGTAAAGGAAAGAGTGGGAGAAAGACAGGGGAAGGAGAGTACACTTTTATTCAATACACATAGTAAAGATTGAGAAAAGGCGTAATTGCAGATTGGATAACAGGAAGAGTTATTTAGCGCAAGGAAAATATTTGTCCTTTTCTGTGACTATACATCTCAAAGAAACTGAATAACAAGCGATTGGGAAAGAGGGATGCATTCATCTGTAGAGCCAAACTGCATTTCCCAAAAAGAGACTCACAAATGTGCACACCCATCAAGACTGAAGGCTAAATACTCCTGTTAGAGTACCCCTCCCTTTCTATTACACAGCCAACGAAGGAGGATAACAGAGAGAGATAGAGAAGACGCAGAAGACAGAGAATGCAGTTTTTGGATTTTAGGTGTAGGCTGAATAAACAAGAATTTGGATGATTGGTACAAGGTAATTTGTAGTAGTGCACTGTAATAGTTCATTGAACAGAGTCAAGATGAATCAAAGTAACATTTCTACCTTCACATATGCACCTGAAAGGATTTTGACTTGGCATTTATTGTGACGGCAAACAAGGCCCAGCAGGATACAGAATATCAGTGGGAGATTCCCTCTTTGTATTTTATTCCCTGCGATTAACAGGACACACGATTAATGGAATCAGTCAGTGAGTCAGTGAGTGGGCTAAACTTCTCGCAGTCTCTGTAAAAACCACTGATTATCAGCTCTGAAAGTTTGAGTTTTGATAGATGCCAGTGACTAGTGAGACTCCTTGGTGTCTTTTTACAGAATAATTTGCAGTCATTTTTTTATATGTTTGTTTAAATAAGAATCTTAAGGATTAGGGGTCTGGTAGGGGTGTAAAAATCAACCCATATGAATTGGAAATTGATTGCAAAGAACCTGCCAATGGCTCGATTTTAACATTGTAAGTTGGCTGATTTAAGCTGTTATCTTGCTACTTCCACATCTTCAAACTCTTGTAAAAGTTCAAAGGTCCATGTGAGGATCTCCTGAGACTGGTCACAGTAGCATTATCTTTTATTGCGAGGTAAAACAAAATCAAGATACCTGATAGTGGTAGGTGGTATAACAGATAAATGTACACATTTGAACTTAATGCTTGCATCACAATTTAAGACATCATACTGGTTCAGAACAGGAAACGTCTGAAATGCCATTAATATTATGCTAACAGGCTAAACAACACAGCTGGTTTCTTCTACTGGGTTTCTTGTGTTTTGCACTTTTTGCTACTGCAGCTGGTGCTGACCCTAGTGCTGAACAAAAGAAAGGCAGTAAGAAAAACCTGAAGAATGTCCCTGGTTTTTCTTGAAATATATATTTCAAGGTAAGCATTGCCACTTGGCTTTATCCAATTATATCATGGAAAATAAATGTCAACATTAAGTAAAGAATTGTATTGGTTTGCATTGTACGAGTATAGCACCAAATAATTCCATAATAATAAAAAACATTGTCCCTGTATTGTATCATATAGCCCGTGTATCTACATATGTGTCGGATTGATTTATAAAGGAGTGAAGCACACCCCTAATGTCTAGGCTTGTTCAATAGGTAGATGTAAAACAGACTTTTTGTGTGCATGTTATTTATGAAGCTAATTACAGGGTACTGGTGCCCATTGAGGCCAGTGTAACTTGGTTTGTAGATGTCCAGTATTAATAGACTCTATAAATTACAGTATTACTGCTGATCAAACCGCATTATTGGTGAATAATTTCTGGCAACTATAACAGCTGTAAAACTGGATCATTTGGCACAGTCTGCCTTGGCGATAGAACAAAATTCTAGGGCTGTTTCTGTAATAAACATGCAACAATGGACGTAGTAGACACCAGGACCTCCTGATTAGCAACAAGCCTTCATAACTCACATGCACACAAAAGGTCTACTTTACCTGTGCAGGCCAGAACAAGCCCAGACATGTTCCACAGTGCCAACATTCTTAGCTAAAATGTAAAGAATAACTGCCAAAAGACCCCCGTAGAGGAGGTTCCGTGGTCCTCACCTGTATCGATTAAAACTCAGAATACCAGACCTGAATATGCAGTAGTTTTTTTTGAGTAACTTCTGGAAATGTTACAGACTTACTCACTGACAAAATTAATCCTGTTGTTGGCGTGTTAATCACAGGGAATAGTGAGCATACGATTAATTAAGTCAGTAAGAGATCAGAGAATAGCAGTAACAGCAACTACATATTTCTCTATATGGGCAAGTGGCTCCATGTTGTTTAGCCAGTTTACTGAGAATATTTCCTTTTTACGTAGAGTAGGTGCAATATATGAGCAAGTAGCTCAGTGGGATAAGATGTTGAATTGCCAGTATGTTGACCTGGGTTTGATTCCCAGTCACGCTTCCACTCTGTGACCTTAGACAACCCAGCTGTAAATGGGTACTAGCCTTGTATGGGGGAAATAATCTGCAATGGACTGGCATTCTGTTTGGGAAGGGGGCAGGTCTTAGACTCTCATTCCCTCCATACTACAGAAGTCAGGGATAACCATCAGCCACGATGTGTCTCTCAGGGCCTATATAGGGCTCTTTGTTGTTGTTATATGCAACATAGGGCAGCGGTTTGTCACTCCCTGCAGCAACATACTGTTAAGGATGCATAGAGGATTGGTGAGAGTAGATTTAGAAGTGTATGCTGAGGTGGGTGTGCACACGTTTTCATCAGCAGCGCTGTGTTAGCAGCAGTGAGAGATGTAAATATATGAAGTGACTGACAAGAGGTAGGATGATGTTCCATGTATTGCCAAAGAAGATGAAAGTAGAGAGGACAGAGATGGATGGAGACAGCATGTTCATATGCATCTGTGAATAATTTTAATGAGGGAGGGTTGGACATATGAATGAGACATTGATGAATGTAATTCCAATTTTTCTGACCAGTGTTGAAATTGGGATTTGATGATGTAGTTTTGTTTTTGTTGTTTTAAATTTATTTATAAAGTGCAGACACATTAGTTTGATACTCAGTAATAATTCTTTCATTCACAGTCAGGTATAGTGATGTAGTTGGGTGTTGTTACTTTTTATCACCCAGCAAGAGAAAAATATATCACTTTCTGAATAATGTGAGATTTCTGCAGACAAATTGTGCAGTTTGGCTCACATTCAGTGTTACTACAGACAGATTTCCAATGTTACCACAGTCAAAAAGTGATGTTTTACTTCTCTGTAAAATCTATAAATTTCATTTAGACAAACTGGTATTACCATGATTTAACAGTTTCTTGAAACTGTTATCAAATCTGCATTTTAGCTGCTAGCTTTAGCTAGAAGGACATGCTAACATTAGCTTCAGTAACTAGCAGGAATTGCTGCTGGAGATACAGATTCAGAGCTTTTAAATGATACTATAATTTGATGATATTTTTAATCTGTTTTCCTACTCCTCCCAGGTCCTTTGGCCAATTTCCACTAAACATGATACATGAATGGTAGTCAACCCCAGAATTTCCATTAAAGGGTGTGTTTTGAAGGTCACTGGTGCCAAATCTTAAAATTTGGATTTTCGCTATGATGTCCACGAAAGTTGACACATGTGTAGGTGGGTTGTGGAACTGCCCAGGTGATGCTAAATTTGCCAAAGGTCAATCATTGGGGTTAAGGTCATGTCTGGCTGTTTATTGGCCTTCTCCTCTGAGGTCCTTACCCTGATTTCTACCAAATGTGCGATGTCAATATAGGATGATGTCAATATTTACCCCTTAAGGAATTAATTTGGGCAGAGTTCAAGGTCAGGGAATTTGATTTTTAACTTGATTTGGACCAAATGGGGTACACACTTACGTAGGTGGAATCCGAAACAACCCTCGCATGGTCAGCAAAAGTCAAACATTTAGATGAAGACCAAGAACATTGGAGTCCATTGTGAGATTGCCATAGCCCTTACTGTCTATTATCTAGTTATTTTAAAAGGTGGTTTACCAAAGATTAAATTGACTGTTGAGTAGCAGCCTTCATCATATAAGCAGTGTTTCCACTTTGATGAATCAGTAAAGTGAACCACCATGAACTATAGTTTTTGACTCAAATAGTGCCAGAGCCACCATGTAGT